>NC_061069.1:5412781-5747462 GCF_021917145.1 Hypomesus transpacificus
CCGCCAGAGTGTGTGCCAATATAACAGAGGAGGGTTTGTGTTGGCGGCCTAGCGAGGTCAATGTAACTGTGTCTAACTTACTCCCTCCCTCCATCACCTCGTTTCGCCTCTCTTTGCACTTTCACTGTGTCTGGAATGAGGGATGAAAACAAAGCCTCAAGTCTTCCCTCTGTCTTTCTCTCTCTCTCTTTCTTTACCATCCCTCTGTACAGATTCCAGCGCTTGCTGACGTCTAGTGCTCTGGACAATGGAGGGAGAGAGGGACAGGGGGTGACTGGTGAGTCTCTGTCTCTCAATAGTGCTTTCTTCCTCTCTTCGCCCTCCTTCCCTCTCTCTCTCTCTCTCTCTCTCTCTCTCTCTCTCTCTCTCTCTCTCTCTCTCCTTCTCTTCCCCAGACAAAGAGGACTCTTCTGCTGCCCTGCCTGTCGTGGCACCCACTCTTCTGTATTCCTGTAAAGCGGAAAGAGGGGGAGAGACTGACTATATATAGATGGGTTGAGTTGAGTTGAGGACACTGGAACTCACAGACGAAGGAAGCCAGGCAGCAGAAGAGACAAGAGGAGGAGAGGGGGGTAGAGAGAGAGAGGGGGGGGGGGGTAGAGAGAGAGAGAGACAGAGAGAGAGAGAGAGAGAGAGAGAGAGAGAGAGAGAGAGAGAGAGAGAGAGAGAGAGAGAGAGAGAGAGAGAGAGAGAGAGCACAAAGTGATCTAATACAGTATACACTTCATTGGAAGAAGAACCCCGCAATCCATCATGCCGTCTTACCCCATCAACATGCATTTATTTACTCATTTACCCATGGCGACGTCTGATGTAGGTCGATCAAAAACCACATTACGTGCCGACATCCCTCTTGCAAATGTCATTGCTCCGAACAGCAAACCCACTTATGCTGGACTATATTTCCCTATGTATCACATCTCCCTGTTTAAAAAGCCCCGTTTTTTAACCATATGTTTTTTCAAACGACAGCAGGTCTAATATTGGCAGCCTGCTTTCTGCAGCCAGACACAAAAGCACATAGCCATTATTGGCTCTGCTCAAATCTCATCTCACACACTGATGGATCAATTCATCTAAAACCACCATCTGCCAACCTGTTGCCGGCTTAGACGGTATCTTTCTCTCCCTCTGTGTCACACTATTTACATCTGTCCCCCTCCATGTTTGTACGGCACTCCCTCCCTCTCTCTCTCAACTCCCCTCCATCTCTGTATCTTCTTAATGATTAAGGGCAGCATTAAAAGCCTTGTGAAACAGGAGCTCCATTATGCCCTCTGGCAGGTGGGGAGGCAATCTTCCAGTCCTTCCTCAGCTAGCAATGGCCTGGCTGGGGTGTGTGTGTGTCTGAGTTTGTGTGTGTGTGTGTGTGTGTGTGTGTGTGTGTGTGTGCGAGGGTGGGGGGGTTGGCTGGGGTTGGGTGAGGGCTGGGGAGGTGGGACCGGGGGGTAGAGGGATTGAGGTTTTGGTGGTATTGTGGGGTGGCTTGGGGGGAGGACATGGGGAAGCTGGATGCTGGAGGTTTGGTAGGCTGCCTTGGCAGTCAGTGTCTGGAGCCTGCATAGAGAGGAGCTCATTCAGCTGCTGAGACTGAAAACAGTGTGTGAAAGAGAATGTTTAGGGGCTAAGTGATATAAAGGAGAGAGAGAGAGAGAGAGAGAGAGAGAGAGAGAGAGAGGTGAGAGAACAAGCACCAGCCAAATATATTAAATATTTTCAACATGATTCAGGCCTCTAGCTAGACTGATGTTACATTAGGCAGGGAATACGGTAACCCACTTCTGAGGACTGAGTGAACGAAATGAGACATTGGAGATCTTAAACATGACTGAATAATCAGAACCTCCTGAGTGTAGAACTCAGCGGAATGAGATATCAAGAGACATTACACACGACCGAATCGTTTTTAGTACCATCTCTAGTGCCGCAGCATACGAAAAAAAATGCTTGGTTTCATTGTCGGTATGTGGAACCATCCAGTGTGTGTGAGCATGAGCTAACCAGGCCAATGAAACAGGGACCAGGCCGGATCACAAGGCATGCTGGCAGACTGAAGCATTCTAGCTAGTGTAATGTCTTGGTGAGTTGACAGTTTGGAGACTGTGACTCGGATTTAGGCTGCAGGCCTAAACACTCTCTGGCCACGAGTGTAGAAAGAACCGGAGAGCCAGGCCAACTTTCCTCAGGGTCATGAGACTAAACAGTCAAGGAAAGGGATTCTATTGAGCCAAGGAAAAGACAGACTCACAAGCCCCTCAGGGGGAGAGAAGAGGAGGATTCATCCATGCAGGAGGATGCCAGTAACTGAGGGGGAGATGACAATTACCGTTGTGCTGGCCAATCAAGGACCCCTAAACGGCAAAGATTGTCTCCCAAATTGGCACTGAGGGGAGTGGATGACAAGTGCCAAAGCACCACCCCCCACACCCCTGCCTTAGTCAATGAGCCATGAAAAGCACTGGGTGAGAATTTCTAAAGTTTCTCCAGAGATTTAAGACCGGAAAATCTGGATTAGGGAATAACAATTTAATTCTGGGAAATTCTCAGACAGTGTAGACAGCCTAGTGGGATACAGAAAAGGCAATGAAGGTTCTAAAAAATGAATGCAGTACTTGGATACCTACACTTTATAATAGGCTATATCAAGTAGGCATACATGGTAATACAATAAGTAGAGGCGAATCGGTTTAAACACGTAGGGCACAAAATGACATCATCAAAACCCAAAAGGTTACTGGCCAACGCTCGGCGCTCCTGTTCAAGAAAAAACAATTGATATTTGCTGTTGGTTCATCCAAGGACAAAGGAAGGGACTGTGGCCCCCAGCTCTCTCCCCTCGTGCCCTCGCATGGCCGAGATGTCACTGAGAGCACCGAACAAGGGATGGAGGGAGAGCGGGAGAGAGGGATAGAGGAAAGAAGGCGCAGGAGGAGAACAAATGCATTGTTCCGGGGTCAAGAAAGGGGCTATTGTGCGCGAAACAGATAACCAGAGTGGGCGAAAAAGGGGAGAGAGAAGACAAAGGTGAAAACTGCAATTTGTCAAAGTACTCTTTTTTGCAACCGTTTCGGGTGATGTGTAACGTTATTTTTGGGAAGCTTATAGGGCTCGTAGATAAGCACTATTTCAGTGAGGTTCTACAAACGGACCTCATACCGCTATGCTCCGTGGCTGGTCGAGGAAGCCTAGAGTAGGCCTATTTTATATAGTATGTATTAGTATTAGCCTAGATTCATTTGGTATCTTTCCGTTCTAAGACTGCTTTTACTTTGTTTTGTAGGCCTACATGGCCCTACCTGAGCAAGAGAGCTTCAGTGTGACTACCAATCTAAAGGTTAAACACATGATTGACTAAACTGACGCTACGTTTTAATTTCACGTCCCCGCGCTGTAAAAAGACATGTTTTGCTTCCACATCATCACTTCACCTCTGTTTCAGCACAAGTCAATATATAGCATACGGGTTGTGGGTTCACTCCCCAGGTGGCAGAGGAACAGAGTGGGGTTACGCTGTCTGAACTGACTACTGTGAAGACAGAGGAGGCGCTGGGAGAAGAGCGCGCCTCTGTGGGGATTGGGGGCACAGCGGTGGTTACTAACTACAGCCCTGCAGGCGTGTGATGTGGGCCAGCTGCCCTCCTTAGTAAACACCAACACACAAACACACGAAGGGCACACACAGTCAGTCGTCAGTCTAATTTGAGCTGTAGTCAGTTTGCAGCAGTTTCCAATGGACCTATTTACATTTAAATACTGTTTACTATACAACACAAAATAAGAAGAGGAATAACAGCTAGCAGAAAGAGAAAGACAAAAGAAAACAAACTGTCATTTAAACAGATGGAAAGGGCAAAGTTATCTGAATTTCCATGGTCTAGCTGGCACAATGGAGCTCCTCTCCTCCATCGGACAACAGGGCACCAGCGCTGGGCACCAGCCCACTCACTTTCACACACACGAAAATAACTGCCGCGCACACAACGCAACATCTCTCACACACACATATGCTTGCTCACAGAGACAACTACCACGCACACGCCGAGAAGCGACGGCATGGAAAATAAACATCATGCAGACTTGCATACTGATAAGCCCTCCATGGAAAGGAGCATTCATTCTCAAATAACACTTCCCATGCACAGCCCGACAAGCAAATACACTCTCAATCCAACAAGTATAACCTTGCCACATACACGAAGATGTACGTCACCGCACACACCCTAAACTGAACGCTCCCTCACAAACACAAACCTCCCCAATCCTCTTTCCTCAGAATAGTAATGATAGGCTGTCCTTGACTCTCTCGCTGACCTGGCCTATCTTCACTAGCGGATTGATTCAGACTACAGTTAGTGGATTCCCGTCATGTAATGCGTGCTGGAAATTCAGTTCCTTTGTACTGCTGTCTGAAAAACTGTCAAAATGCTTTTTTCATTTCATAACATTCCAGCCGTCTCCTTGGTTCGTCCTCAGTCTACTGGACACGCCAAACTACCCCATTACACACTTGACAGCAAAGGCCTGGATGGATAAGAAGTCTTTTACATATTGTATATATTTACATTCGGAATGTTGCTATTTTTTTTAGATGAACTGTATCCATTAACATCCATGTACAAATACCAAAATAACCTTGCGCGAGAATCAATAGATGCTACATCTAGATGTTCTTAAAAATGGGCAGAGCCTTTATTCATGGTATTCGTCAAAACATAATTAAAACTATGTACATAAATTCAATTTGCTAAATCTTTCGTTTCAAAGGTCACTGTTGGCATTGCGTACTGAGTCTCCACAAACATTCAAGTCATTCGACTAATGTTAGGCCATAAACAGGTGCATTTAAAGAGAGGCAGAGAATAGATCAACATAAGAGGGCCCTATCCAACTTAATTGGTGTCTAGGAATTCCCATTCCTTGTTGGCAGGAAGTATCTGCTGATGGGGGAGTGACATCAGTAGTAGTCCTCCAGTTCCTGTTTGTCTCCCTGGTTCTGAATCTGCTGCTGCTTCCTGTACAGATCAGCAATCTGGAGGAGAGAGAAACATGTGAGAGGAACATGGGATACCCCAGCTCTGAGGGGGGGGGGGATTTAGGACGGGAACTCACCTGAGCTCCGGAGGTTGCGTCCTCGGGCTTCTTGTCCTCCCGGACCCTGAGGAAGCGTGGGAACCTCAGGGAGATGCCCTTCTCTGGGTCCACCTGAGGAACATCACAGGGTCAGACTGGACCAGGAGAACACCATGCTGGGAGACGTTCCCCAGGGGCTCTTCAGAACCATTAGGCTTTCCTCTTTCAGAACCATTAGGCTTTCCTCTTAACTACTCGTTTTGTGGCTAGGACGGTCTGTTAGCAGACCATGTCGGGAAAAGCTCTGCGTGCGGTTCAAGCCAACCTCTCTGCTCGCAGGGTGAATAAAACACTGACAAAGTAGTTACAAAACGCACGTCTATCCTACGGGCACAATTTAATGGGCTTGATTTACAACTTCAACTCAAATTTATGGTTTCTAGAATATGATCTTTTGCTATCATCTTAAATCAGCCCATTCATTAGGAGTTACTCACACACCCACACCCACACCCCCCCCCCATGTACTCAGTGGCAGTGAAGAGACCACAGGGGAGGGACTCACCAATCCCATGCCGGCCTTGTATACTGGTGAGAGTGACAGGTCCGCACACTTCACCTCCCACACCTGCACCGCGTCCAGCCACACGTCAGGCTCTGTTGATTGGTCCAGACGGTAATAAGCGCGGGGTTTGGGGAGGATGTGCTCCTGGGAAAGGGAAGGATGCGATTCGTCAAGCGGTTCAGGTTAAAACCCACAGCGAGCGGCGGATTGGCGAGAACGTTTGGGCTTCTGTTCAGAAGGAAAACACCAGAAGCGTCCAAAACCGTCTTTGTACCTTTAGGAATTTGTAATGTTGCTCCAAATCTTCATCCTTGAAACCTGTCCCAATCTGACATGAAAAAAAGAGACGGAAGAAAGAGATATAATTCCCCTATGGTGAAATGGGACTTTTATTGTGGCGGAACAGAATTATAGAGAATTGAGGCAAAATCTCCCCGTGCTAAAAAGCCTTTATCCTGTTTAGCCTAAAGCACTGTGTCACCCTGTTAGACAGACATGCAGACTGTGATAGAGATACACAGTCCCATCACAGAGAGCCATACAAACAGCCTCTCGTCGTCCTCCACACCTACCACAGAGTCCAACACCTGTCTGCTCACGTTTACACGACACTTTCCATCATGCACATCCATGTACACAACCACACTCGTGTCATCCTTGTCCTACACGTTTCCTCATGGGGTACAACCACTTTAAAAACAAACACAACAGCGCACACACGCACACGCCAGTGTTTTCCCACAGACACACACAGACACACACACCTTGCAGACGGACTGGAACTCCTCGTTGTCCTCGTCGTAGCAGGCCAGCAGGAAGCCTCCGTAGGCGCCCGCCCTCTTGCCCTTCCCCAGGTAGGCCCCCACCACACACAGGTCCATCGTGTCCCCAACACCCTCCAGGTAGTCCTTCTTCAGCTGGGGGAGGGGGGGGGGGGACAGTGTGGGTATGGGGTGTGTGCTGTATGTACTCACTCTAGATGCGTCTGTAGTGTCGAGGGAAATCGACAGATTTTGGGGCCTAAAATGGCTGACTACGATCTGCGCAGTTAATACACTGCGCAGTTAATAAACTCTACTCTAAACTGGACTTAACCAGAACAGGAGAAAGTATGATGGGAAATTGGTTTGGCACGCTTGGGATGGGAAAAGAATGTGTATCCTGAGCAGTGTTGGGGGTAACGCGTTACTGTAATCAGATTACATTTGTCTGTAACACAGTAATGTAATGCATTATTGTTGATAACTTCAGTAATCGCGTTACAGTTACTAATACAAAAATGTATTGCGTTACTTGCATTACTGCAATCTGCATATCGGGAGGAGAATCAAACCTCCCTTTACAGTCCGTGTGTTTGAGTAACACTCGTCACTTGACTTAGCCCCAGAGTTCAGGAGGCGGAACAAGAATGGCAGAGCCGATTAGGGCGTCTTTTGAGGGATGGAGGTAGCCTATGCACATTAGTTTGAATTAGTTGTGCTAATTCAAACTTGACTGTACAATGTACATTGTGCCCACGCCAAAAAACCCTCTCCACCGTCGCGAACACAACCTCTAATCTGTCAAAGCATCTTCAACGGCAACATGCTCAACACTAGTAGCTAAAGATTCCCGGACCCTGAGTGACACTGACGCAGATAAAAGGTTGCCGTTGCCATTGTTGCCGACACCAGCCAAGCAGCCATGACTTGACTTTCAACCGCAGGTTACCAAAGCAGAGATAAACAGGCTTGTAGCAGCATACATCGTAGAGGAAATGTTGCCATTTTATTTTGAGACATTTTGCTTACTGCCAGTACTGTAGCCTTGTTATGCTTGACAACTTTTAGGTTGATGTACACAACTTTGTCAGCTTTGTGGTATTAAAAAGCATAAAAGAGAGATCTGTCTTCATTATAATAAGAATTTGAGTTAATTTGGGCATATATATTGTTATTTGGCAAGTGCATCTCAGGTGTTGTTACGGACTAATCCAAAAGTGTAATGTAACTAGTTACTTTCAGCTGTGAGTAATCTAGTAAAGTAAAGCAGTTACAAAAGGTAACTAGAAATGTGTAATCTATTACTGTTTTTGAGTAACTACCCCAACACTGATCCTGAGTGGAATTGCAGCTTGCAGCTGGTGGGGTCAAATCATCGTTGAAGTTATTCTTAAGGGACTGAAGTCACGGTACCATGTAATGGGTTCTGCTGATCTAGGCGGCAGGATTGGGAGTGATGAAGGAGAAGGAAAGCCCGGTTAAGTTGATGAGGGGTTGTTTGAAAGTTGAGGATATAAAGCAAGGCCATGAAAGGAGGAGAGACAAGTTGTCAATACTTAAGGAGCCATAGGTTACGTAGGCTGTTAAGAAGGTTGGGATCAGGCAGGACCGGGGATTGTGCCTCACATTTGTCCGAGGAAATGGGAGTGCTTTTTGAACCTCAGGTGTAGGCTGCATCTGCCTCGCTGAATAAAGCACCAAGCCACGTTGCCTTGAAAGATATTCTGTTTCAGTCTCTAGTTTTGAGAATCCTTCTGAACAGAACAGTCTCTTTTCCACGACGGTAGAAATGTGCATATGCACGTTTGTGAGTGTGGCTTGTGTCCACGGTGCGTGTGTGTGTGTTTGATCTGTTCTGCATCAGTGCACAGCTACCTTGAGCCAGTTGTGGGAGCGCTTGGCAATTTCATAGGTGGCATCTTTCTCCAGGGTCTTCACCATGAGGCCCTCACAGGAGTCTGACACACACACACAGAGACACACACACACAGAGAGACACACACACAGAGAGACACACACACACCCTTATAAAGCGAATGCATGAGCAGACTTGAGCTGCTGTAACAAAACGTAAGATTAATCTCTCCCCCACCCACCCACCCACCCACACACACACCTCGGACAGACTGCTCCAGGAATTCGGCAATGACGTCCGTGTTGTCCGAGTCGAGGGCTTTGGCGAACACAAACTCTCCCTCCCGCTCCTCGAAGCTCTCTTTGAGAAGAGCTCTGCGTTTGGAGAGGGGCTGTTTGACAAGAGACTAACACACACACACACGTCAGTCAGTCAGTCAGTCAGTATTAGCACGAGTGAAATTATAATACACATTACAATAATAGGCTTATCACCGCTTGCAGTGTTTCCAGTCATTACCACAGAGAAACACAATCTCACACACACACACTTGAAATGAGAATGAGCCTTAAATCAACGTCTAGCCATGGCCCCGGGCGCTCTCACATCATCATTATTCTAGACAGTCACACACACACACAATTACAAAGGCCATTTAATCACACGTCATCACCCAGTATCATCATGGTACTAACCTCTCCATTAAGGAACAGCAGGTCGAAGGCGTACACACACACTTGAACTTTGATCTCGGAGGCATCCACGTCCTGCGAAAACACCCAGAGCCAGAGACACCCACGTCACCCTGTGTGCTTGTGTGGGGCGCAGGTGTGTGAACACTGGGACAGAGAGCTGGTCCCAGCTCCCCCAACACACAGGCACTACACAGCACAGCACTCAGGAACATGCATTAGATATATTATACACTGCTACATCTCTCATCCATCTCTCATCCCTCTCTCTCTACATCTGTCATCTCTCTCTCTCTACTTCTCTCATCCCTCTCTCGCCTCCTTGTTCCTTGCTCTCACTTTCCTTCTTCCTTCAATCTCCTCCTCGGTCAACCCTCCAGCCCTCCCTCCCTCCCCCTCAGTCTCTCCTCCCTCCCCCCTCAGTCTCTCCTCCCCCCTCAGTCTCTCCTCCCTCCCCCCTCAGTCTCTCCTCCCTCCCCCCTCACTCTCTCCTCCCTCCCCCCTCAGTCTCTCCTCCCTCCCCCCTCAGTCTCTCCTCCCTCCCCCCTCACTCTCTCCTCCCTCCCCCCTCAGTTTCTCCTCCCTCCCCCCTCACTCTCTCCTCCGTCCTCTACCCCCCTCTCTCACCTTCCTCTTCCTGGTGGTGAGGACCTGGAAGGGCTGGATCTGCTTCTTCTCTCGGTCCCAGGCCACTGCCTCCGAGTCCAGCACACAGGAGACCACGGAGGGCTTCTTCATCTGGGTGGGGGTGGGAGTAATGGTCCAGCAAATCGAGAAGAACACAAAACAGTTAAAAAATGAGAGAGACCAAGAGTCAGACGGAGGGAGGGAAACTCAGAAGAGAGATTAAATGAGTTATTCATGCAGGCAGAATGTAGGCCTACATCTAAGGCCCTGCTGCTAAGTGGGTCTGTGCTGCAGCCAGAGTGTGCTCCAGTGAGCACCTCCAGGGGAAGGGGGGGGGGGGGGGTGCGTCACCTGGGGAATACGGGCGATGATATCAGGGTATTTGCTGGTGTTGTCCTCCTGGTTGCGACTGAAGATGCAGACCTCCCCGCTCTCCAGGATGTGGATCTGGAAAAGACCAGCGCCTGTCAGTGGACGCTCCCCAAAAACCATGGCAACGCACTCCAATCAGGAGACGACTATTGTCACCTTCTCTAAGCCGGCGGCGGATGTCAGGGTGTGTACATTATGCATGCAGAAACCGTATGTCAGTGGTTGTCACAATTAAGTACTGATATTAAAGAGGGCCAGGTCTTCATGGAGACCTGGCTGGCTGGAGAGAGTGGTGAGACAGAGGCTCCCCCTGGTGGTGAAGGAGGGTAGTGTACATTGCAGTGCTGCGATGAGAGTCAATAGAGGACGTCATTTTGCTCTCTCGTCTAAGCGAGCACTTGGAAAAGCTCTCACGGCTTAGAGGCCTGGGGCACAACTACACCACTGTGTGTGCGCACACACACACACGCACACACACACACACACATACAACCAGGCGCACACACACACCATTATACACTTCTCCCTGGAGGGCTTGCATACAAAGGCATTGATCGCATGTTTAACCAGCTAGCATATTGCATGCCAGTTACTCCTCCCAAACACACACACACACCTGTGCTCGTTCTCCGTCGTACTTGTACTCGCAGGTGAAGGCAGCTTCGTCAAACCTCTTCATCACCTCTCCTACACCTTTGGTGGGGTGGGCTAGCATAGGTCTCAATGGGACCCCTGAATATGGAGGTGCATGTTACATACACTGACATCAGCAATATGTAGGCTACTTGTTCAATGTTTCATAAGTCGATGCCAGATATCTCCCATCCATACAAAAGGTCCAAAGCATGTATTTGAATTGACTGGTTACCCGATATGTAACAATAATGCAGCATTTGGTCATTGTACTCATTGTATATACTGTAAGTCAAAGAATATACATATGGCGAATGTGTATGTGCATGAACAATATTAACAGACGAGACTACTCTGAATGAATGTGGTTTCTGATTGGTCCGTACCTGGGGTGAGTTTGCAGTGATTGGGCAGCTGGTCAATCCCCTCCTCCAGCAGGACCGGGATGATGACGTCATAGTTGGGCATCTCGCTGGATGAGGACAGAGAGAGACGTGTGAGCATGGGGGAGCAGGGCTGCACGGGGGCGTGTGTGCAGGACGTGGTGTCAGGGGGTGGAGTACCAGTAGGTCTGTTTGAGGATCAGAGCCTTCTCCTCCATCCAGGCCTTCCTGCTCTCCGCGCTCATCCCCTTCCCCGCGTCCGTCACCTTCGGAGGGAAGTCTGGGGGGGGAACGCAAAACAAAAACGCACTTGCAACGTTAAAACAACCCAGAGAGCCGGCATTCCCCAGGTTGGTGGGTTAGGTTTGGTTAGTTTAGGGTTAGTTTAGGGTTAGGCCTAAGGAGGCAGGGATTGTCCACCTTGTCCGGGTGGAGTCAGACACACGGCCTGACTCAGCGCCGCCAGGACGCTCTGTTCGGCCAGGCCGATCCGCAGCTTTCCCGCCAGCGACCTGTCAATCAACCAGACGGAGACGTGAGGGGTTGCTGTGGCGACCGGCAGCGTTCCTGCTGGATTGGCCAGACCGAGAGGCAGGCCAGGTGGGGTGTTGAGGTGGTTTCATGTTAGAGCAGTTAAGGGCATCGTACCTGACAATGTATCTGGCTTCGGAGAAACGGCAAGCTACAAAGAGCCCTTTGATGATGTCGATTTTCTTATTCATGGCCTGAGGGGGGGAACGGAAAAATTGGGATTCAGACGGAGAAAAGGTTGAGGAGATATATCACAATAGAAAGGGGGTCAAGAGCAGCCAAAGGACTGAGAGGAGCTGCTGGAATCTAATTACTAATTAAACAGGAGCAGAGTCAAGTCTTTATTAGCAGACAAGACTTTCAGAGGCGGAAAATATCGCCGCCATACTTTTCAAACATGCTTTTAACCCTTCAGTCAGAAGGACGCCAGGCTGAGTGGAAATCGTTTGCCCTCTCTCTGTCTCTCTCTCGCCTAACGAGAATGTTTGCGTACAGACTCACCGAGTTTCCGCTCATGTTGGCAATTTCTTTCAATTTGCCAAATACGCCCCCTGCTGTCAGATTGGCGGGTTGGAACATTATGCGTTGGTTGCTACGGGAACTCTCCGCCACCAAACCTAGATCCCCCTTCTCCTGAGCCTCTGCCTTGATTTTGTCCAACTGTCGCCCTGGCAACAGGAAAAACAGTAAATATGAACTGGCTGCTGAGAAATGGAAAAGAGAATTAACAATAATATGTGTGTGTGTGTGTGTGTATCTCTCTACCCTTTTGTGGACCCGTCACATACGGAATGCAAATGCTGCTTCTGTGTGCTGTACCTAGTGTGTGCGTGTGTGTGTGTGTGTGTGTGTGTGCGGACACACCAACATGAGCCTGTGGGATGCTCTCCTACCGGTTGCTTGGGCAACAGCCTTCATCAGCACCGTCTCCCCCACCCCCAGCTCCAAGCCCAGGTACGCAGGCCCCAGCTGATTCAGACACAGGTACACACAGCACAGCAGGTCAGCTGTAGGGACACACACACACAGGTTGACACAGACTCATCCACGCACACGCAGTCACCGCGAACACGGCCGGAATTGGATTTCAAAGCAGACAGGCACCATCTGCCAGGTTTGGCTCGACGTTTAAAAATACCCCCCCTTCGGAGCGGTTTGGGAAGAGGCGTACCAGGGGAGAGCAGCAGCACGGAGCGCAGGAGGTTAGACAGCGTCTCGATGTTCCTCAGCCTGACCACAGAGAACACACAGGAGACATCCCGTTAGAACCAGCTTCTCAAAAGTTCAAGAGGCAGTTTGGATGAAGAAAGTCGCAACACACCTGCCAGAGTCTTCCTCGATCTTCTCAAAGGTGCGGGCCACGGCCAAGTAAGGGACCCTGGGGGGGGGAGACGGGGAGAGTTTCAACCCAGGGGAGATGACCTGGGGTGGGAGACTTGAAACACTTTTCCCTGCCTTCTTCCTCACTCATACACGTCTATTTCTCTGACACCCTCTCTCTGTCACACCCACACAAACATAGACTCACACCCTCTCTCTGTCACACACATCGAGCACAGCAGGTAGGGTCTTACTTCTGGCCCCTCCCCCAGCATGCGTGGTCCACAGGGTGGTAGTTGGGTCTGGTCGGGTCATAGTCTGACTGGCCCTGAGCCTCTGTCTTCACACTAGAGGAGGGGGGGGGGGGGAGGGGTCAACAAGGGCATGGTGACAAAGGCAAGGTCATGGAGTCAGGATACAGACTAAGACACAGACATACAGATAGAGACTGAGACACAGACATACAGATAGAGACAGACAGATACAGACTGAGACACAGACATACAGATAGAGACAGACAGATACAGACTGAGACACAGACATACAGATAGAGACATAGCTACAGACTGAGACACAGACATACAGATAGAGACATAGCTACAGACTGAGACACAGACATACAGATAGAGACATAGCTACAGACTGAGACACAGACATACAGATAGAGGCATAGCTACAGACTGAGACACAGACATACAGATAGAGACATAGCTACAGACTGAGACACAGACATACAGATAGAGACATAGCTACAGACTGAGACACAGACATACAGATAGAGACATAGCTACAGACTGAGACACAGACATACAGATAGAGACATAGCTACAGACTGAGACACAGACATACAGATAGAGACATAGCTACAGACTGAGACACAGACATACAGATAGAGACATAGCTACAGACTGAGACACAGACATACAGATAGAGACATAGCTACAGACTGAGACACAGACATACAGATAGACATAGCTACAGACTGAGACACAGACATACAGATAGAGACATAGCTACAGACTGAGACACAGACATACAGATAGAGACATAGCTACAGACTGAGACACAGACATACAGATAGAGACATAGCTACAGACTGAGACACAGACATACAGATAGAGACATAGCTACAGACTGAGACACAGACATACAGATAGAGACATAGCTACAGACTGAGAAAGAGATATCGACAAGCAGCCTTTTACCCTTTCTTGTCTTTGCTGACCTCAGCGGCCTCATCCTTCTTCTCCACGCTAGGCTTTTTCTCCACCTCGCTTTTCTCCTCTGCTTTCTCGATCTTCACTGCTGCTTTCCTGGGAGCTTAGAGAGGCACAGAGGTAAGAAGTGTAAGAGTAAGAAGCTCTTCATTTTGGCATTGTACGGGACCAAAAAAGCCACTGTATTAAACTGAACGCATTACATTTTGGATCAACGACCATAATGCCATTTATGACAATGCGTTGTCACCAGAGCAGTACAGTTTATGACAATGCGTTGTCACCAGAGCAGTACAGTTTATGACAATGCGTTGTCACCAGAGCAGTACAGTTTATGGCAATGCGTTGTCACCAGAGCAGTACAGTTTATGACAATGCGTTGTCACCAGAGCAGTACAGTTTATGACAATGCGTTGTCACCAGAGCAGTACAGTTTATGACAATGCGTTGTCACCAGAGCAGTACAGTTTCCTCCCAACAGTGGGCTGGAGAAGCCAAAAAAAAAAGAGATTAAACTCACTGAAGAAACTGCTGATAGGCGCTTTAGCAGCTGGCTCCTTCACCGGCTGCTTATCTCTCTCCTCTTTAGCATGCTTCTCCTCCACCACCACCTCCTCCTTTGACGCCTTCGCCCGACGCTTGGAACTGCTGTTCTTCTCAAGTGTCTTCCCTCCAACCCCGTCGGCCTCGACTTCCTCCACCTTTTCCACCGTGTCACCCGCCTTCTCCCGCCCGTCTGTTGTGTTCTCTACGTCCCTCACCTTCGTCTCGGGTTTGCCCTTCTCAGCCTCGGACGCGTTCCCCCTTTCATCCTCCGTGCCTTCCTCCATGGCCTCTCCCTTATCCTCTGCGGAGACACAGAAAAAGGAGTGATGAGACAATGGAGAGAGAATATGATGGCAAACCCCGGTGTTCAGCCAACTCCCTCCGTCCTACCTGGGCCCTCCTCTCCTTTGTCTACCCTGGCTCTTTTCTTCTGCTGTTGTTGCTGTTCCCGTTTCTCCTCGTCCGGCTCTCCTTCTTCCTTCTCTTTGTCACTGCCACTGTCGAGCTTCCTCTTTGGAAACTGCTTCCTGGCTGCAGGAGGGAGAGAAAGAGACAGAAAGTGTGTGTGTGTGTGTGTGTGTGTGTGTGTGTGTGAGAGAGTAAGAGAGAGATACTTACATTGAAAACACTCAATAAGAGTGCACGGACAGGCGGAACATGCAGAACATACAAAGCAACAGGATTTGATCAAAACGTCCATGTTAGTAGTCCTTGGCTGGTATACAACGGTTAGTAACGGGTAGCTGGAACTGGTTAGTCGCTGGATCATACATGGTATAACCAGATGCGTATGGTAAACTGTGTACATCACGTGGCCACTGACCTGTCCTGCGTTTAGGGATCCCTGTAGGAGAGATGGAGCTGGGGGTGTCTGGTGTTCCAGAGGGGGCAGGGGTTCCAGGGGTGGCTGGAGTTACCGGTGTTGCTGGAGTGGCTGGAGGGGAGAGAGGAGTTGGGACCGCCTTGAATACCTTCTCCTTTGTAGAAAGACAAGGAACAAGCGATATTAAGATACTGATCCATATTCCTATCCAAATGGGGTATTTGATTTAGAAACAAATGGTTCAAATGCTGCTTTTATTCTTGCTTATGGGACAATAATCAGATGTGCTACCTTTTCCTCTTTGGGTTTGTCCCCTTTTCCCTGGTTGGCTGCTGGTGCTTTGACAGTTGAGGTCTCCTCCTCATCACTGTCTAAGATCTGACGGCTGCGCTTGTGAACTTTCTTGATAGGTGAATCAGATTGCTTTTGGAGCCCATTCTGGACTTTAAGAGGACTTTTGACTTGTCTAGACAGGGTACATTGAAAAGGCCAATTCAATCATCAAAGTGGTAAAACAATTTATGTTTGACAGTTATTCATGATGTATGTTTGAGGTGTTTGAATTGCTCGAAATAATGTAGATTGATATCTAAAGACGAAATCCTCCTCACTATGCAACTTACTCTTTCACTGGTCCATCAGTCTTAGTGCTCTCCTTTCCCTTGCCTGCTTTGGGCTGGAAGAACGATCTGGGGGAGAAGCCATTGGAAGACTCAGGAATAAAAGGGGTAGCCTTGCTAGTTAATTAGCAAATACCTAATAGTGTACACAACTAGACATCTATATCTCACTTAGCCTACAAAGTTAATAACTAGCTGACTAGTGCTGACACTGCCAGGTAGCCTACAGAGAAAACACATTCGTTCATGTTTTTGCAAAGAAAATATATTGTCATTATTACCTTTACTGTAACTAGCCAGTACTGATTATACCATGGGAAAGTGATTACTGTACACACACATAGACATTTGTTATTGCATTTTGCTAGATAGCTCGGTCGTAATGTTGTTAGCTCTACTATCTATCTATGGCTTGGCAGACAATAATGGTCAGACAGGCTCAGACACTTGAACTGTATGTCACTGCTACTTACGCAATGCTTCGTTGCATGTTGTTTTCCTGATGCTCGTCGTGGTCAATTATTTTGAAGTAACTTATGTCAATTATCGGCGCCAGACCAAATTTCAACAAAACATGCACAAATATCCCGCGCTACGAAGTGCTCATCTGAATAATCTGATATTCGGCGCCAAACTGGCATCCGTGTTTTTCCGAAAATGTCATCTGTTGTGTGATAAGTAACATTTGCAGAATGTACTGCCCCCTTTTGGACCGGAGGTCCCACTTTGCCATAAACTGGTGCTGATGCTAGAAAAAAGGTTGTGCTGATGAATGAGCAGCTCAGCTCACATGCTGTTTCTGCTGTCTTGGCTGTTTTACAAGTACGTGTTTCAGAATTAATTATCGCTAATGAAATGTGAAAAAAATATTGCAATTACACAGAAAGCTGAGCATGGGATATTTATTATCATACAAGTAAGTGCATGTAAATTGATATTGTATGAATAGAACTAATATCAATCAGGCGCCTTTTCTTCATTATTTGAAGTGCATACACAAAACAATTAAGCTTGCATTGACCAAACAATGCAATATTCAAGCCTTCTGATATTTTCTTTAGTACAACCACTCAGACAATTAAAATATACCATGTTCCAAGTAGAACCACACCACAAACTACTTCCAATACTGTAGCTATTACCAGAGGCATATGACATTCTAATATTCAGCTCTCACGAGTCACTTATTCTACAATATTTTTGTCTTTCCTCTGCATTCCTTTACTTCCAGCCCCTTTCTCTTTCCCTCCAACAAACAAACTTCTGTTTACATTGTTCAAGCTCCACTCTATTCCAGTCTTGATTGGCCAGCTATTTTGATTGACATTGAGGGGAGCAGTGGCTGGGGGGTGACCTGATATCTCCCTTATGTTAGTACCAGGAGGAGGCGGGACTGATAGGAAGGGGAAGTGTCCTGGTAGAGGATGTGACTGTGGAAATGGGATTGGTTTTGGGAGGCAGTATGGCAGCAGGAGAGGTTGGGGAACTGGCTGGATAGCTGTCAATCAAAAGACACACAAACATACACAAAAACACAATACAGTTGTTAGTTTCATGGATATATATCGATCAAGCTTAGGGTTGGACCGAAAATTTAATCTCACCACAGGGTTAGGGTTAGGGTCTTTGACATTAGACTGACAACGTCCAGTGGGTTATGAGAGTAGCAGTTATGTGGTCACACATTATGAATGACGATGATACGATAAAAGAGTATTGATAATGAACATAGTCATGGTAGAGCTACAGTTATGTTTACAATCATGGGGATGGGGGGGGGCTCTCACCTCTGTCCAAAGCAGCGCCTCCCCCTCCACATAGAGGGACCCCGCCCTTCGAGGGAAACAGGGGGAATGGGAGAGGGTCTCTCTGGACCAGCTGAGGTAAAGCGAAGGATGGCAACCAAGGAGATGACGGCATTTTATAGCATGACTGATTACCTTTTTGATTCATGATGATGAATGCTTAAAGCTTGAAAAAAATACATTTATATTGTGCATGATTTCATTATGATGCTTTAATCTGCCTTAAAACTGTTGAGTCTTCTCAACTCCATATGATACTGACCTGGTGGCAAGGCGGGTATCCTGGGTAGTTAACCAGAATCAGTTTGCTGAAGTTGAACTTGTAGGTGAATCTCTTTCCTTTGGTCTTATGGAGGATCCTTTTATTGTAGTAGTATCTGAAGGACACAAGGTTTATGATTTCAAGGCGCGCCAGTATGCATGTCATGTTCTCCATGCCTGTAGTGTGTCTGTGTGTTTCCCCATGATTTGTTGTACCTCAGTGCCCTGCTCAGTTTGTCATAGTTCATGTGAGGTTTGCCCTTCCTTTCCCCCCACAGTCGGGCCAGTTTCTCCGGGTCACGGATGACGAACTCGCCCCACTCCCCGCCCCATCCAATGGCCCCGCCCTCGCCCCTCCCCAGGAGCTCAAGCAGGAAGTGCCACAGCTGCACCTGCCTGGAGCCTGGGGACCACGCGGGCTTGTACGCCCAATCAGGGAACAGCACTGCTGGGGAAACAGTTGGGTAGAATCAGGGAACAGATAGAGGGAGGTTGTTGTAGATACAGCTAAAGACACGAGCGAGAAAACATACTTACTTCTGCTCCAATACGGGGACGAGAGGGATCCTATCGAAGAGTTACAGTTACACTGCATCTGAAACATGTCATCGTTTGATCAGTAAAAATATACATTGTAATAAAAATGAAATTGTATCACAGTTCTCAGCAGTGCTTAAAACTTGTATAACATCTTATACATTCACTATAGATGACAAAGTGGTTGAGAAATAAAATAATAAAAAATGTATAATTTTGCAACATTCATAAGAAATATAGATGTTTTCGAATTGCTAATAATCCCCCTAAAAATATAATTCTGCATTAGTTGATTTGTTTTACTTATCTACATTTTTCCGTAAAAAACAAAGGCAAGATAAAGTTTTTCCTCCTCCTTTTTTAATATAATCAAAACTTCCTTAACGTCTGTAGCATATTTATCTTTGTTGCAAAGCAAAAAGGAATTCAATCACAATTCATAACCCACAATTAAGCATTTTCATCATCAAAGCTGTGATAAAACATACACTTGATAATTGGACTAATTCGAACATAACCTTCACATTTGTCTTAATGATATAAACCATATAAACCATAAACCCGTAAATATTTAAACATATAAAATAAGTTTCAAGGATGCATCTCAGCAAAAGATACAGTTGGTATGCAGTACTCCCATTAGTGTGGATTTTTTTTCTCTTTGCGTAACATAGACTTCTACAACTGTAAACGAGAACATGTTATTGTTACCTCTGTTGCCACTGTAGTTCTGCAAAGCTGAAGCTGTGGCTTCCTCGAGTGCCACAATGATCAGTTTGTCTGTTAGTCCTCCTGAAGTCTGAGAAGGATGAAAGACAGCCTGTTAGAATCAAGCTTAGACCCCCATCCCATCCACCTTTCTCTGTTATCCCCCTCCCTACCTTACCCTGCTTCTCTCTCCTTCTCTCACTCCCTCTCTCTCCTTTTCCTACATCTCCTATTCCAAGACCTAGATCTGAAAGTAGGTCTGAATTTGATCGGAAATTGACACAAAAATGACACAAAATCATATGTAATCTATAAACAATTACAGGATTTATCTTAGTGAAAATATGGGAAACAATGGATAACAACTTTGAAGGCGACAACAACATACAACAAAGTACAGCAGAACATGATAAACACCTCCTCACCTGCTGGTCACACGTCTTTGACATGTTCTTTTGTCAAGGTCAACAAGTCAGCGTACAATTGTAGTGAACAAGCTGCTACAAGGAAGACACACATTAGTTACATTGACACTCTAAATGACCAAATACATAGCTGTGACAATCTCATCTCAAGAAACACTTCCAGAAGATTACATTCAGTTAATTCACAGTGCAGAAATAGTCATTTTCTATCAGAAAAGAATGGGACAAAATGAGTGTAAACTCTTTTTGTTCTCTGTCTCTCTCGCCCCCACCCACGCTCTTTGCCCTCAGAAGTGATAACTGACACCGGAGGCTTTTAATTCCAGTGTAAATACAAATACTCCTCCAGACAGCCATCAATTATGCATGCTGCTAATTGAGTTAAATGTTGTGCTTTTTGCAGTGCAGGGATCTTGGGTCACATGCGGATAACCTGAAAGCAGACACACACACACACACACATGCAGGTGGTTGTCCACACAAACACACACACATATAGCTGATAGATACAAGGGCCATGTACAGGTTTAAAAAATAAATAGGATTGAAGTTCATACTTTAGCTTGAGGGTTTGTTCAGAGATGCTTCTGTATGGGGTGATATATCCTTGCTAGTCATTTCCTACTGTGTAAATACACTGTGCCTTGGTGAGATTTTGGACTCATCCTAGCCAGCCAGAGAGAACAACACACACAAATGGCCCAACAAATGGAAATCCGTTTCCACAAAACATCTACCCCTTCTCCAACAGCATTATTTCCACCATGACAAAGCAATGTAAAGGAAAGTTTTTGCGTATTCTGGATGTGTGTGTGTGTGTAAAGGGGGTAAATCTGGATTAGGCTTCTAAAAGGACTGTTTGTTTTAGAGAAACTGATGACCCACATGCTTAATCTGGCTTCTTAGCCACTGTTCAATCTCTTTACCCTTCTCCCCATCTTCTCATCCTCTCCCTTCATCCTCTCATCCTCTGTCTCCACTCCCTCTGCCCCCCACCATTATTTATTTTTCTAGGCAGGAAAAAGAGGCTTATGTGACACAATATGATTCATGTCTGAATGCATGATGCTGGATGAGGTGTGTGCATGCATATCACAGGAGGATCATAATTGGTGTGTTAGACAGGATAATGTTATTAAGTCAAAAGAGGGCGATGCTCTGGGTCTTACGGGTCAAATCCAGTTATAAATAAGAGGGATGAAGGCAGTGTGTTTTGTCAAGGCCCAGTTTGCAATGACACAGAGTTTAATAGGAATCCTTTCCCTCGGCGGGTAAGTGCCTGAGACAGAGACTGTGTGTGTGTGTTAAAAGGACCAGATTAATGCCCAGCTATATTTCGTAAAGGGGCCAGCGAGCTAACACTAATGCCCTCTGAGCTAAAGCCACTTAAACCTAGAAGGTTACAGAAGCAATTGTCTTTCCTCTCCTTTTCCCTCTAGTCGTCCGTTTTTTTTTTTATTTTTTCTTTCTTGCTGACTTCTCTCCCTGCTCCCCCGTTCTCTCTCGGGGGAGCTGTGGTTTTTGAAAGGTTTCTCAATGCTCCTAATCCTTCCATCTCTTTGTGTCAAGGAAAAAATATATCCGCGTGAAACTCAAGAGGCCAAATGGAGCCAAGTGGTCTGTGTGTGTGTCTCTGAAGGAGGTCATAGTGGGGGGAAAATAACTCAAAAATTCATACTTTAACTTTATTCTACCTGAATAAACAGATGAAGCCCACGTTCACATCATCATACATCATGTCTTTATTCGAGTGTAAACAAACTCTGTTCAGAGAATCAGCCAGGTGTTTCGATTGTTGGCATTAACATGATCAATAATGTACAGTCATGGATAAAACATGATCATCATTGTAATAAATAACATTTTCAAAAGAACTGTCACTGTCTGCTACTACCGTCCTGTCAAGCAGGTCGACCTTCTCATGTAGCAGTATGTGTAGAGCATGATGATCCCTAGCGGCGGGTGTGTGTGTAATGTCATCATTAGCGTTGAATGACATTTCTTGTAACATGGCTGAAATGTGTTCAAATAGTAAAGTGTGTATGTGTCTGTGTATGCACGCATGTGTTGGTTGTAAGTTATGATTTGGATGATCTCTCATCCAAAGGCTAGATAGGTTAGTATTAATAAACTCATTAAGCCAGGTCACGGGTAAAGGGTTACAAAAATAACCCTTTTCAGCCACCAACATAAACAAATAGAAGTTTCTCCAGGAATCCCATAGTGTTAAGCACCACAGTGCAAAATATCTGTTTAGGGTGCTTAACGCACCTTACACAGACCACAAATATATTTACAATTAAACAGAAAGCCATAAAAAACTATTACCACATTCAGAACCACTGACAAGTTACTGTTTGTTTGGTTAGTGTTTTAATATGCGTGTGCTGTGTAAGCCTTCGCTCCTGACTCTCTCTGCTGCCATGTTCCAAACTGCCATCTTTTTCTCCTTCCTCTGCGACCGTTCCTTGACCCCCTCCCCTTTAAAATGACACTCCAGCAAGGTCATAGAGTGCTGGAGTTTTCTTCTATAGTTCATCCACAAGACAAGGTCCTCTGACCTCATCCACGTGGAAAGTAGTTTCACTTAATGTTAATTAGTGTACAGTATTGTAGACCTACAAGTCAAACATTTCTCACTGAGGGGGGGGGGGGGGGAGAGAGTTTTTGGTATGTTAAAGTAAGTGTCAAAGTGATATTAAAAAGTGAGTGTTTTGTTGTGTGTGTGTGGCAATGAGAATGTTAAAATATGATCTTGTTACTCTCTTTTTTAAGGCTTCCAAGCTGCTTTGGATCAAAGACAGTCCCACAGATATGCAGCATCAACACAATTTAAAAACAGACTGACTAGCTTCACTTTGAAGACACCCTACTGTATAGGCCCTAGTTGAGGTTCAGCCAAACAGGGGAAGGCTGCGTTCATCATTTCACAATGGCCAAGTTTTTAGTTTGATCTGACTTCAGTTCATAATGCTCACCAAAATATATCTTTTTTTTTTTTGTTTTGTCAAAATGCCCAGATTAAATTAATTTTAAATCAGGATTAGGACTATGTCAACTTTTAAGATTTACATAACGAGCCATACCCTAATGCGGTTTTGACATGGATAGGTCTGAGCCACAATGAAAGCAAAGGGGAAAACATTACTTTAAAATTTTAAATGAACTCCCTCTGGCCACAAGATTATATATATATATATATATATATATACACATATACACACACACACACACATCTCCACCCCAGTTTAGAAACACACTGAACAATAGCTAAAAGAGAAAAAGGAGGGGAAAGGAAAAGGAGAACTGGGGATTTTCAGCTAAATAAATATTCTTTTTTTTCTTTCTTTTATCTGAAAAGACGTCTCTCCTCCTTCCTCTCTTCCTTCATCTCGGGTCCTGTATGTGTGTGTGTGTGTGCGTATGTGTGTGCGTTGGGAGAGCGGTCTATGTGAAGTTCTGCAGGGGCTCACTAACACGCATGCAGGCCCAGTAGAAAGCCCGGCCTAGGGTGAGCAGAACCAGCAGGATCAAGACAGCCCATGAGGCATAGATGCCCTTGTAGTCCTGGGCCTGGAACCATGTGCCGGCCTGAAGATAAAGAGAAAGACATAAAAATACACCAAATGTGTAAAAAGTTGCATGTAAGAGTATCCTTCTATGGTTACTGCTGCACTTGGTCGCCTCCTAGTGCCATTGCTGAGGTACATACAAATGTAAAAACAAACGTTTTTTAAATAAATATTCGCTCCAACTTCTTGATTTGGAAACATGTCAAATAACTGTTCAGCTTTCAGTTTATAGTGTACTCACTATCAGCCCAGCAGTAGAGATGCTGAAGAGCAAGCAGAGTAGAAAACACCACAAGCTCCGCCTTCGGGGGTACCTCTGACCAATAGAAGATCTTGGTGGTGGTGTGTGTGTGTGTGTGTGGGGGGGGGGGGGAGTAAGGGTAAGGTAAGGGGAAGAGATAGTTGTTGTTTAAAACATGGAACGGACACAAGCTGTTGTGTAAGCACTCCAGGCTGAGCTGAGATTCTGGCTGCTGCATGAAGGAGTTAAGGAGCTTACCCCCTGAACAGGGAGCGAGCTCAAGGTATGGGAAGCTAACACAAAGCGAGAGTTCAAAGAATTGCCTTGCGGGCACTCAAACTGACATCTTTGCGGAGAGAGGGTCTAGACCGCATCATTTTCCTTACAAATGTGCGAAAACCACTTTCATGGGCCACGCAACTTGATATTGACAGTGAGCTACTGGGGGAGGACAGATAACGGTAGAGGCAGTCAACACAAACCTAAAGATACTCACACTTTCCTGCAGTGAGGGCACCTGGCCAGTGTCCTGTCAGTAAATTCTGTCCACTGAAACAATGAAAAGGACTTCTGGTGAAAAAATGACATACCTAGTGCTGATGGAAGGTTTTCCAACAGCATACACTAGCTAGACTGACAAAAATACTTCCAGGCTCACCAATTTTTCAACATCATTAAAACTGCCTTACCAAAAGCTTACCGCAGGACATATGAATGTATATAACTTAAAGTGATGAGGCAAAATACAAATTGGAAGTCCCCAATATGTATTACAAACATACAAACTACTGGGGCATGGTACTCAAGAGAGATCTTAGAGATCCAGTGGTTATACATTGGTACTGGGACATTGGTAGATTCATCTTATGTACACGATATATTTGTATGTGTGTAGATAGGTCCTACCAGGAAAGTGTTGCTGCAGTGTCCACAAGAGACCCTGGCTCCAGCAGGCTGGGGGTCTGGACTAGCTGGCCCAGGGTGGACTGGACCCAGGTTGATTATCCTCTTACTGAGGGGGAAAGACACACTTCAGTCATAATTCTTTAGTTTAATTAGTTTACAATACAGTGGGTGACACACAGAATAACTCACTGATTCCCAAACAGCAGCAACCTAAGTAGGAAGGACACTTTGTGAACTAAACGCAATATATTTTACTCCGATTTCTTTTTTTTAAATCCTTAGAATGAGGTCTCAGAAAGGTCCAAGTAGGGCCACTTTTGGTGACATCCAGAGAATGGCGTGGGAAACAGCGCACATCCAGTTCATTCTATTTCTTTACATATGTTGTGTAAAGCACTGCCGTTGTGGCTGTCAGTGGATGTAATTACACCATCATATCCACATGGTGACTCAGAGCTGCAATTTGTCTGAGCCGTATCCAGCCTCAGGGCAGCATCTGCTCGGAGGAATCCTACCTCGGGCCAGATCATCATCTCCTCTGAACCATAGCGCCTCTACATCTGTCCTCCCCCATGCCTTCACTCCCCTTCTTCCTCATTTCAGTTTCTGCCTTGTCACACTCTCTTTCCAGCCTCCTCTCACACTGTAAATACACACCTCCCTTACCGACACTAAACTTTCTCTCCCTTCCTCTCTTGCTCCCCCCCTCCTTTCCTCTCACCAGTATGGCCGGGGACAGGCGATCCTCTGGGAGGTGACTTTGCAGATGAGCAGGCAGTTGCAGGGGCAGCGGACGTACTTCTTGCCCGCTGGAGCATTCTTTATTGGCTGTAGGGGGAGCCAAAGGAAACAAGACAAAGTGTGTTTGAGACAAAGTGTGTAAAAGTATTTACTTTGATAATTCAATCCAACAAGTCCACTATTTACCTACTACCTATTTAACCCCCCCCCCCCCCCCCCCCCAAAAAAAAAAAATCCACAAATATCCAAGGTCATGTTTGACAGGGAACTATGAGCACTCACAGGAATTCTGTTATGCATTCTAACATTTAGTACCATTAAAGACCAAATAAGAAACTGTGTTGTCTCTTCTGTCAAAACAAGACAAGACATGGCAGTGCGTCATGAACACCGGTCCAGGTGGGCCTGACCAGGCGTCTGCTGCTCTGTAATTAAGAAGCAACACCATGACAATAAATCATTCATGCTGACGGTGCTTTTTCTCCCTACCCCCTATCAGTTACAAAGTTTCAATATTTCTCGGATCATAATGATCAAAAGACATACTGATTATTGATGAGCATATCTGTGCAACATGTAATACACTTGCCCGTTCTCTATACATAATAGAGAACAACCCTGGACAACAAATAGAGGACTAAGGACTAAATATTCAAAGTAACAGACCTTATCTGATGATCTTTTCTCAGTTAAAAGAAGGAGGTAAATGACAGTAAAATAAGATGTTGTTGAGTGTGAGGTTCAAGCCATTATGCCCACAGCATTAATAAGGGTAGTTGTTTTGATTGTGTCCATGATACAAGTGTGCAACAGCCGAGGAAGACACACACCAAATAAACATTTTCACAGGAACATTTATCAAAAATTACACATTGAAGGAATTACAATTTCTGACACGGTTTGTCTCGGCAAGCACAAATGTCTAGTTAATTAATAAATACAATGAACTATTTGCCGATCACGACCCATCCAGGAAAAGTTACGTTAAGAGTGTGTGGCACCTTCCATTTCATGAATCATCAGTGAGTGACCACTCCTAAGTCATTCAATAAGCAACCACGCTCTGCACAAACACAAATTTGTACAGCAAACACAAAGCATAATGACATAGGCTAGTTTTTGCGCAACCACAGTATTTGAACAGTACAGGCTTATGTTATTGGAACAACTGTGTCCCTAACCGAACAGGTGAGTAAGCGAAGTGCATGGGACCCACCGTAGCCTCGTTGCAGACCCCACACTTGACCACATGCTGGTGGGTCTTGCCCTCTACGGAGATAAGGCTTTGGCATACTCTGCAACTGATGACAGGGGCACTGCCGCTCTCAGGGGAGGTGAGGGGGGAGTACGGAGGGGGATCCTCCCCCAGGGGCACAGAGGGCTGGGTGGGACTGGGGAACGGAGGGAAGCCTAGGGAGAACAAGGGGGGAGAGAGAGAGAGAGAGAGAGAGAGAGAGAGAGAGAGAGAGAGAGAGAGAGAGAGAGAGAGACCAAGACAGAAAATAAGGTGGTGGATGGCAATTAAGTGTACAATACATCAGTCTGTATTAGTCACACGAGTTGTGGAATGAAGGCTTTAAAGGGCAAAACTTTTTTTTTTCTCCTCTAAATTAGGATTAACAAAACAATGAGATTAGGTATTGAGGGCAATAAAAAGGGTTTTGTAAACAGACGGCAGGAATGTATGATCGAGATTACTTGGGTGTGCAAGCTTTGTATTATACTACCTGACCTTACACATGCAGGAGATGCAGGCATTTGATTGATGCATTAAGCAAGCCCAGCTAAGCCTACTACTGTGGCATTGGAAGTTTAATGCTACAAAGTTGTTGCAATATTTGGACACAACAGTCACCACATTCTGGCGTTTATCTCCTGTAACTATTAGCATGCGGATGGCCATTCCAAGGCCGATCAAATCACATGTTTTGCTGAATGGGGTGGCTAGGCTTCTGGCTAACAGATGTAGCGTGACGCTGTCTACTGCCAGCAGGTGGGAGGATGACAAAATAATCTCCCTAACACAGTGTTTGAGTTGAATATCACAAATGCAGCGTAGAGCATCATGTAGAATTGGTAATATAAAAAACATGCGAGCTATTTTATATTTAGCTAATAGGCGGGCATGATGCTGGCATCAGACAATTTCCAGTTAGCCAGCTACAGTACCAATGCTGTGCTGATTTCAGTGAGCTTGCTAGGTAACAGTGCAGTACTTGGTGTAGCTAGCAACCATGAATTTCCCCTTGAGCATCCCCCAGTGCATACTACGAGTGCATCTACTATAACGATATATTTTAGTGTACGCTTAAAGTATTCGACAGCCAGACATCCACAATAAATCTTTAACATTCTTCTAGCTTGCTATCATCACACAAGGCCAATTCTTTGTTGGCTAGCTTGCGAAGTAGCTATCTATCTAGACTACTGTAATAGCTAACATTAGCTTGTCGCTAACCTATGCTAGCCCTATGGATACTCACTTTGTGGTTTATTTGGCAAACCATAAGGAGGTGCACCAGGGGACACTCCACCGTTACCGCTGCCAGGAGCACCATCTCCAAGATCTGACAGTAACGGGGACCTCTCGCCGTCCGCCATACCGTAAGCAAGGCGTGAGGGAGTTGGACCGTGCAATGTACCGTTATGGAGTCCGCTGTGTATTGTTGTGTCGGAAACGCATGCGTCACATGATCATTCGATGCTGCGGTAATCCACGCCCCTCACCAACTCCCCAATATTTTTTGCTCAATAAAAAAAGCATATATTGTGCTGTGACGGCAACCAGCAACAGCAACCAGAATCATGTAGGCTATATTAAAGACAGGGGACTGAGCAAGGTAGTAAGAACAGGCTTTATTAAACAAAATACAGTATGCTCCACGTACAATGCACAAGACTAACTTGTCATATCCCATGAAACTAAGTTTTGATGGTATGTTTTAGATTTTCTTCACTTGTTAACCTCCTGCCTTAATACATGTTTCCAAAGAAGGTCACTGAACAAGTCACAGAGTACTTGAGCATTCCCTCATCCTCTCATGACAGGTTAATAGAATCCATGAGGCGGTTCATGAGTAGGGTGACCTCCAGTGTCTCCTGTTCGCTGAAGAACTTGGCCTTTGCCTCCTGGCTGTGGACCGGGTGTGGGAGATGTAAACCCAGTCGACTGTAATAGAGACAAGAAGGTTCATGGGTGGAATTCAAAGAGAGACATGAAATCTGTCGATATCAATAGTGACAGTGGCCTCAATGCCAAATGATTCCCACAACATGCAAATTCCCCAGTACAAGTAGAGGCACTGATATTAAAATCCCAGCACACTAATGTCAGTACATTGTTAAAGGGGTCTTACTATTTTGGTGTTCGAAGATCAAGAAATTTCTCCTTTACATCCAAAACAACATCAGATGCTTTTGTATCAGGCAGCTTGATTTTCACCTAAGAGGTCAAAGTTAACATTTTCAATTATGGAATAAACCAGATTATAATATTCAATATACCTTATGGAAGATAGTAATGCGTCTCCATGGTTACCAGCATGCCCTCACAGCACATGGAAGAGGGGTCTTTCCTGCTCATCCCCAGAAACAGATCCTCTGTCCCAACATTCTGCCTCAGTATTACTTCATATCTGCACAAATTCATACACACACACACACACACACAACACGGCTAAGAGTCTCATACAATTACAAGGGTATGAAAGGGTTGTTGTGGAAGAGATGATGATCATGACCGGTCTTGAATATCTTTAAGACCGACAAGTAATTAAGGGTCTGTTGAACAGTGATAGAAGTGTCTGCTAAATGAATAACATGTAAATAAAATGTAATGAACCAACTGAGGTTAAGTCTAATTCAAATGTATCATATCTCTGCAAGATACATAAACAACTATGCTATGCTATATCCTATTCTCCAAGGTTAATGTTTAGCAGAGTTATGTGGGAAAATCCTATGCTAAGGTTAATACAAATCTGAACATTAATGACTTACTCTGGCTGGGGACGTGGGTCAGCGACATCATCATACTGCCCCCCCTCTGACACTTCTTCCTCACTCCAAATATCCTTGCTGTTCCTCTGAGCATAAGGTGTTGTTGCTAAATAAACAGACTATTAGTAAACAGAGACATAATCAAGGCTGATATGCAGATGTAATGTGAGCTCTTTTATTACCTTCTTTTGTAGCTTTGGATGAGGCACAGTGCCCAATATGTCCTGGGCCCATTTTGGCAATTGGTTTCGCACTCTGTAAACAAATAAAAAATAAAACACGGTTTCATTCACCACTACGGTTTGTTGTATCTGGTTAAAATGATGTCTCTGTATAGCTGTATCTGTTTTTAATTATGCCGAGGAGGGAGATTGTTTTCAGTTGTTTTCCCACTGCAGGAAACTTACTTTGCAGTCATCGTTATCGTCCTGCGTCGTTAGCAAGGCAGAGAGCGCCTGCAAGTTCTGGAACGATGATAGATCCATTCTGAGCACTGGAACGATTTGTACACTTCTTACGATACCTTACAGTCTATGAATAACACACAATGCGAACATTTCATATAACTTAAACTGTTGATTTGTTGACGTTAAATAACTGAATGAAGAATTTACTCACAGTACCGTGACGTGTCAGTGTTCTGCGGGATTTAGTTTTCCAGGATACGTTTAGTTTATTTGCTGCCATGGAAACCGACGTCATATTATTTTCAAAGTGGGTGTGGCTACAGAATTTGGATTCAGATTTCTGTGGTTTGAAGGGCAATGGCAAAAAAATGAAAAGGTCATTGTTTACCATTGGGCCCACCATAGGTATATACAAATTATTTTTTATATGGCTCTGGTCCCCACCAGCATAACAATAGATTAATATTTTATTTTGCTTTATTGTGTCATAATTGGAAACCATTTTCTGTCCCAGGATTTTTTTGGGTGATATGTTGAAAGTATTCATACGGCAGAAACAATCATGTCTTTGTTTTATGCCACTTTATGATGTATGAATTCAAGGAGAAATGAAGCATATTTACCAAGCTTTCATAGTCTATCAATAAAGAATTCAAAGGATTTTCCTCATAAAGTTTGTGTTATAGTCTTAAATTGCTGGTTTCACAGTTTGTTGTATTATGTTTCTTTACTGCTGCATTCTGTCCCCTTTTTTATTCAATTCCATCTCGGCCTACAGGCGTTTTTTTCAGGTAATTTAAAAAAACTTTTTGCAGAAAGTGTGGTAAGCTACTAGCTAATATCTGTCTTTAGGTATGTTTCTCCACGCTCACTCTTCCGACAGTACCACCTTATTTGAACAGATCAACATAGCAATACACTTTGATCAGATATTGTTCATGCTTTATTAAAGAAAACAAGCAATTTACAGAGTTTAACCATGATAACATTTAGTTATCATGGTTACATTGATCTGCTAATTATTTATGTTAATTACATGACCAGGAAATAAACAATATTCAAACAAACAACATATTACTTAAACCAAAATAAAAGAAATAATTCAATGAATATGAAACTTTGTAACAAGCTTTTTGACTTTAGGAACAAGATGTTTCATTCGTCATGGATAATCCACTTGTTTTCATTCGTCATGGATAATCCACTGGTTTTTACATGTATTTTTCAAGGGCTGCAAGTGCATCTTTTTTTTCAAATTTGAACCATTCCAAAGGAATTTTTCCAGAACCTTGGAACTTCTTTTTGTAATGTGTCTCCAAGTCACTTTGAAATCTGCAGATGAACCACTTCCAGTAAGGCAGCTCAGATAAGTCAGTTGTAATGCTCCAGCAAGACATATGTGGACCACCTGTGCGATATTCTTTGTAGAGGATTGATTTATCAAGGCGATAACTGTAAAAGCTCCGATCACTTGCCATAACAGTCTGACAAAAATCAACAGCAAGGTCATCTGTTTGATAAAACGCTACCCCACATACTCCACTGGCACGATGGAAAGGGATACTATGATCTGTTGAATGTCCCTCAACAGTGCTTGTACAGCAGGCTTGACAGAAGGGACACTTGACCCAGCAGCATTGACAAAGGTGTTCAATGAGACTCTCCTCAGGTCTCCTTTTAAGTAGCTCCATCTTTAGAAGACTTGTATCTTCAAGGCTTGTTTCAAACTCTTGAGTGATGGTAGCGAGACCTTTCTGAATGAGATGCTCTAGGAAATCAAAATCAGTGATGTCTTTGGTTTTAGCCTTATTTGGGAAAGTGTCTGTAAACGTAAGTTTATCGGAGAGTTCATTCGACAAGCTTGTGATCCATTGTTTAACTTGTTCTTTACATTTGTTTTCTTTTACTTCTGTGGTGGCAGATGCCATTGCACATACTACATCTTTCTTTTTTTGGTCTAAATTCTTCTTGATCAGGGTGATTACGTTAGCATGATTTTGTGTGTTGACATGCTTCTCAACTGTTTCTTTGATAAACTTCTCAAAATGCTCCCTTGGATAGTGCACATATTCCATGAACATATCAAAGTTTTCTTCCTCTGCAAGTGACTTCAGGATGTGTTTTTCCAAATTAGATCTGTTTCCACACAGTTCTGGTAAATAGGTCCCCATACCTGATGCCAAATCAATGGTAGCTTGTTCATAGATAACATGGGAAATTGATTCTTTCAGTTTATTACAAATGAGCTCACTAAGCACAGTTGTTGAATTTGCACCTTGCAAGTATTTCTGAAAAACATTATAGTATTCTGATTTCTTGGCCTGAAGTTGAACATGAGCAGCATTACGATTTATGAATTCCCTGTGCAGTGCAGCAAATGTTACCCCGACTTGTTCACACACAAAGAGTGATAGATCCACAATAAACTCCTTTCTGAAGACATATTTCTTAACAGTTGATTGGAAATCCAAAACTTTATCTCGGATGTGACGCACAATTTCTTGCATGTAACTGCTGCTATAGCCATTTGTGCTAATTGGCTTGCTAAGGACATTTTTTGCAGAAGTGTTCATGATTCTTTGGATCAATACTCTAACAGCATCTTGATCTTCTGATGATAAGGATATAGTTGCTTTCACCGTTTCAATGAATTGGTCGATCTTTGCAATATGTGTTTTGCTTTGAAATGTTTGCAAGTAGTGGGTGTAGTCATTCAAGCTATGAAGGTGAGAAAACTCTTGAGCAACTTTCCGGTCATATACTAATGAAGGTTCATGGATTTCATTGAGGATTTTGGTCACTTCCTTTGACATGTCAATCTCTTGAATGGGCTGTGTGTCTTTGGTTAAATCTATTACCCATCTTTCCCATAATGCATCAAATGCAGTTTCTTGCTGTTGTTTTCCCATTTCCTTTCCTTTTATATCCAAGGCAAGCTCTTTGCTCCTTTGAAAAAGTTTGTCTTCATAGTCTATCTTCTTCTCCTGCAGCATCTTCAAAGCTTTCTTCTGTTCTATAACTCCCTCTAGCTTTTTTGTTGTCACTTTAACAAGGTCTTTGATTAGTGACTTGATATGTTCTTCAAATCTCCCTTTCCATTGTATTAGGATCTCTTTGTCACTGTCTTCACTGAAGTACTTTTCCATTGCTATATTCACATTTTTGTGATTCTTGTCCAAAGCAGCAACGATAGTTTCCTCAACCATGGTCAATTTTTCATTTTCAATCTTTTGGCATATTGTTTTTTCAACTTCCAGCACGGCACATCTGAGTTCCCAGGTCCATTTTCCATATTCTGTCTCAAGTTTCCTGTGCACTGCTATTTCTTTGGTGTTTTTAAAGCTAAAAACAAACTTCTCATTTAGCAGTGCATCCCACAAGTCCTGGATGCTGCTTTGGAACTGCGAGAGGGTTATGCCACCCGATCGTGATGCATTTGAAATGATCAAGTCCTTAAGCTCCAGAACATCCCTACTATACCTAGGGTTTGGTGGGGCCATGGGTGGGCTTCCCTCCCAAAGCTGGGCAAAGTTTTTGACATCTCTTTGAATATCGAATGCTATGACGTCACTGAAGCACTCGACATTACATACCTCCTCTTTGGCTGCTAGCTGAGTCATTTCATCCAGTTTCTCTTGTAGGCGCCTTTTCCCCTCCATGTTTTGCTCCCCTGCGGCTATATCTCCAACATTCTGATGTACAAACACACAACTGGGAAATAAATTCACCTTCTTCATCCTCATGAAGGCCTGGACAGCTATCTGAATGATGTCCTGCATCTCAGCAGGATTCTCCCCAAAGATGTTAATCAAGGTCATGTTTCCAAGGCCAATGACAAAAGTGGCCAGCTCATTGTCATGGTGGAGGGTTGCCCTGCCCGCCAGCTCAAGAGCTCGAAGTCCCTCCGTGTCGATGACAACAACAAAGTCAAATTTCAATTCTGCTCTTTTATCATCAGCTACTTTCATCAGCTGCATGAATGCCCCTCTGGTGCACCTTCCAGCACTGACAGCAAACTGCAGTCCAAACATAGCATTCAGCATGGTAGATTTACCAGTGCTTTGAATGCCTAACACAGATAGAACAAAGACTCTCTGATCACCTAGTTTTTTGATGACCTGATCCAGAACACTTTTGATCCATGTTAGGGGTACATGAGCAGCATCACCATCCATCAGCTCAACTGGATGTCCTGATATCATAAGTTCTGCAGCCAGTTCAGGAAGGTAGTTTACCTCATCAGCGTTCCCTAAGGATGCATAGGCCTCGTAAATCTGCCCTATCTCCCTGAAGAGGTGCTCAAGGCCGAAAGTTGCTGCAAGCAGTTCCACTGAAATCTTTTCCAGTTCCTTTTGTTGGTTTCCCAGTTGTTCTGTTTTATCATGTTTCTTCTTCAAATTCAGGACATCAGACCACTTTTCATTATATTTGTGATGAATATGTGAAAGCTCATTTGCTGAGAGTTCATCCAACTGCATCCCTACCCACTTGAGAAAAAACAATCTTTCTCTCTGATTCAGAGACCTCAAATTAGCAACAAACATCTGCAGGTATTCACTGAAATCACACTTCTTTTGGTCTTTTCGAATTTGCTTAATTTCATTTTGTATCCTGCTTTTTTCTATCTCAAGGTTCCCTGTAAGGCGGTAGAGCTCTTTATTTTTGTTACACCACTTGTGCCAGAGTTCTCCTTGACATGGCAAGGTATTTTGTTTGATGGTTGAGAGCTTGATTCCTTTGAGAAGTGTTTTCATACTCAGTGCAGCATTCTTCCCTTTTAGGCAGTCCTCACAGTTCTCATTCACTTGGACTTCAGTGTTCTTCACGATTTCCTGAAGTTGGAAGGTACATGAAGATCCAGATAAACTTTCTCTTATAATCTTCTGCAGCACCTCAGATATATCAGCCTGACTTAGGTCTCTCAATCCAATTTTGTACTTTCCATTCATGGCAGTGGCAGGAGTGTTTTTCTCAGTGAATAGACAAATGAGAGGTTTATTAGACTTGAAAAGTTTCTGCAAAACGACCTTTGTTTTTTCATCTTTCCCTGGACTTGTTAGGAGAACAATGTTGACAGAGGCACTCTCAGTTAGAATATCACGCTGCTTTTCATTAGCTATAGCATCACCATGGAGATTGCAGAAAGCAACACAATCATTGAAAGCATCATTGGGCTGTCCAGAAGGGCAGTACCACGCTATATCCACAACACCATCCATCAGGACACTGCTTTTGGTGCTGCCCGGGCAGTTCCTATGGAAGAAAGTACTATGGCGAGGATTCATCAAGTTGCTCAGCAGCTGAGATTTAGATGTGGGGATGGCACCAAGTCGAAAGACTGCCACCATTGGTGTCTTTGCTTGGGAAATTGGCATACTTTTGCAGGTAGTTGAGTTTGAATCATCAGTTGACCTCCAGCTTTTTTTTATCTGCCTGAATGCCCATAAAGGGCACTCGATTTCATTGGTAATCATATTTGGCACAAGAAAAGGCAAGGCATACTGGCACAGTGACAACTTTGAAACCATGTACTGCTGTAGAAAGGCGTCCGAGCAATGAAACACTGCCATTTGCAGGTCCATTGGATGAACATGAGATTGCAGGTTTCCACTGTCTGCAGTGGTTGTGTTTTCTTCAAAAAAGTCATCAAAGGAACTGTCCTCTACATGGGTGTGATCACTAGACTCTTTCACCATAGTACTTCTACATGTGTAGTCCATTGCCAATAACTTCTGAAGAAAAATACAAACAAGTTCTTTTTCTGTCAGTGTCTCTTGTTGCCGGGGGGAGGATGGGTTGATGACCAGTACATCTGCCATTGTAAGCTTGTCTTCATACCTACGACGAAGGTTAAGCCTACTCAGGAGCTCCTTTACTTCAACACAAATTGCCTGTTTCTTTTCTGTTGAACTTTCTGTATGTGGTTTTTCGTCAAGAAAATGCTGCTTCTTGTCTTCTCCCTTGAAATTTGACGCATGTAATGTTAGTATTCAGTATCCTATCAAGACAATCCAACATCAAATTGTTTATTGCAAAACATCTAGACTTTTATATTGATGTTTAAGTGCAAATGTAGAGCACAAAATTATGATAATTTACTTTTAACATTATTCTAGAGTGGAGTGATGGCACAAGTCATTTTTTACCATTATACATTGGCTGATTCCGAGCGGATAAGGATTATAATGAAAGCATCTGTATTAAAGAAATACAACTTTGAAGCTTGAATACTTACCACAGACACATTTTCAACAACACCCTCTGTGTCACCTAGAAAGAAAATGGAAAAACTATTACTATAATATATGTGTATTATTAGTTTAAACTATAAATTATTTTGTCAACTACTTGACATCTTCAGTATAATCGTCATACAATATTAATCTTAATGGAATTGATTTTGTTTCTTGGTGACTAAAAACCTTGTATAAGAATGACAAAAACCAACCTGATTCAGTTTGTTCAAGCCTTTGTCCTTTATGGTGTTTCACCTTTGCCTTCAGATTTTCCTGTCTCCGTCGTATCTCGTCCTCAAACATCTTTACAGTGTAGCCATGCAGTTTGTTTTCAGATACCAACAAATTGATCTTCTCAACCAATGACAACATTTCCGTTGGATCATTCATAAGCTTGTTACAGATGTGATACCGGCCTCCACATTTTTCCATCAGCTCTATGAAAGCACGTTTCCCCTTCAGATCATCAATCAGTGTCTCTCGTTCCTTAACATTCTCATATGTGAAGAGACTCATTGCACACTCAGTATATCTTTCACCAAGTATTTCTTGAAGTCTTTCTGGATCAGTTCTGTCAGCACTGGTATGCTGACCCAGAGGTTTAAGTAAGAGGAAAGCATTGATGTCCTGGTTATTTCTCTTAAATTGACTGCAAAAGTGTTGTTGCAGGGCTTTTTCAAAGTGTGCACCATTCAAGCCCAACATGTTGATGATAGAGATGTGTCGTCCTGATAAGTCATAAATTCTTGATGCAATCTGTGAATATTCATCTACTTCATTATAGAGGTTGTCTTGGTAAAGAAGCAGATTTTCTGTTCCAATCGTCACTGCATCAATGTCACCAACCAATGCAATTGTCAGATTAGGGGTCACTAAAACAGAAATGAGGGTGTCATGAGTGAGAATTTGTTAACTTCACATACAATATAGTTTTGTATTTATTTTGTCCATCTCACCATTTTTCAATGGGAAACCTGAGTTACCCATGGCCCTGGACGTAGTATCACTCCTGTCATGATGTTCTTCATCATTCCCTTTGGCCTCATCCGCAAAAGGTTTATTCTACAAAGATCAAAACATGTTCTATTAATCAAGTGTAATCAGATTGTTGGATTTTAAAAAGGAGAACATTTTATTTTTTAAATCTACTGTAATGTAAAAAGATAGCTTTTCCTACCTCCATTTTGACTTCACTGTCCTATGCAGTAGTCTTGAGAACTGGTAAAGTAAAACCATTTTTATTACCGTACATATTTGTGAATCAATAATACACCCCCCCCCCCCCCCCCCCCCCCCCCCCCATTTCACCAAATAATTTAGGATAGTCCAGGAAATTGTGTCATAGACCACGGCAACAACACATGGCAAACATACAGAAGTAATATTAAAAAATAATTATAGGCAAACACATGGGCAACCCAAAACACAGAGAGCCGATAAGATTGACACAATCAGCTTTCCCGACACGCTGTAATCAGCACCGGCTTCAAGGCTACAAACAAACCCACAGTATACAACATGACTGATTTACTCGCGCAGTTTTACATTTGATGTAAATGACGTTACCAGCGGACCAAGGTATGACGTCGCGGCAACGTCGCCCACTGGTCTAAAAATAACGTAACCAGCGGACCAAGGTACGACGTCGCGGCAACGTTGCCCACTGGTCTAAAAATAACGTAACCAGCCGACCAAGGAACGACGTTGTGGCAACGTTGCCCATGGGACCAACTGGCAACATTCCCTTTATAACGTTGCTACGACGTTGCCACGACGTTGCCAGAAGGTAACGTCGCGGGTTACCAACTGAGCACTTACTGGCAACGTTGCCGCAACGTCATGTGTTAGCTGGTACCATACAAGCTCACAGCCAATTATATTGGCCTTATCGACAAAAGATATGTCAACTCACTGTCAGTTAACAGAACATGATGTAGGCCTATGGAATCTTGTAGCTACTTAACAATCTTGTAGCTTGTAATGTTTTAGAACTACTAAAACTACCTCCTCTGAACACGCCAATAAGAAAATGTCAGAAATTGTTTGGATGTCATACATGTAGCCTATTGAGTATACCCGCACCAATAATGTAATTTTATATTGGAGTACACTCACTTCTCTGGTCACGACAACAATCTGTACACCTATTGCACCATTATGTCAAAAACTATTTTACATCGCCATACATTCAATATGCCCAGAAGCAATACAGTATTTAAAAAAATATATGATACTCACTCGTGCAAATGCATTCCTTGTTCTTGGATATGGTCAGCAACTGAGTCAAACAACTTCACTAACCTACTCCCCGAGTCGATTGGATTTATATAGAGCGTATTTTTTCAACCTTTAACCTAAAATAGAATTTCCTGATTTCTATGAAGTCACGTGTCTTCAGAAAACAGGTACCACTTTATTCCACTAGTGGGCATAGGAGTTGGACTTCCAAGAATGCATGCTTTCCCTCTTAAATAAAGGTTCAAATTACGTCCACAAAGGGTTCTTCAGCTCAAATAAGAGAATTTTGTTTCAGTTCCACAAGAAATCATTTGAATTAGGGTGATTCTTTTATGAACTGGATATTAAGAACCAACTAAAATAACCTTGCTATAAAATAGCAAATAACCCCCCCCCCCCCCAACGGGTGGTTATCTAAGAAAAACGTAGGTTAATGTATTTGATTGTAAAGTGGCCTAGTACATGTGTAAGTAAGCCTACATGACAAATGACATCAATTGCAGCCACATGTAGCCTACAAGTACAAGACAAAGTTTTCATTCACCCATGTCACCCATTTTTTACAATGCAATATTATATTAATGGTGTAATATTTTTTTTATCATATTAGAATGCAAAAATACAAATTACAGTAGCTTAAATTATATGCCAAGGAGCAAGAATACAGTATACTTTATGAAAAGAGTAACTGTTTTTACAGCTTTCTTTTTAGTGAAATCAGAGATGTATAACAACAAAAAGGTTAAAGAGTGGCATACGCATACTAAATGTACAATTGTGTCCACCAAATATTTCCACTTGTTGCACTTACCATATCTCAGAGATGGGTCACGCTATCAACAGCCCCATCATTGCCAACAAAATCTTGCACCCAGTCACTGACCCATATTTATACCCCTTGCTTTGAGTTCTCATCTGCAAATCTTTAACATATTACATATGACAGCAACTACATAGGTAGAGGGGGCTCGCTCAAGCAAACTTTGCTCTGGCTTTAGGCCCCTGATCCTCACCCCCAAAGCATTTCAGTTATGTAACCCATGCAGTTTGTTAGACCATCATCTTACAAATACAACTATGATTCAATGCCAATATGAGGTAGTGAGATGCATTAGGCAATAAGTATAAGCAGGAAGTGAGCTATTAACACCTTTTATTCATTTCTGGCCTCCCAAAAAGTGTATACAAAATTAAATATTGACCAAATTTGTCCAAATCTCTACTCAGAGTACCACCAGCTTCTCATTCAGGGCGATCTGTGCTTGTGTGAGGTTGGAAAGATAGGTCACCATCAACAAGTCCTGCAAGAGATAAAGAGAATGAATCAACTACCAGAGGGGAGGGTAGAATAGAGAGACAAACAAGTTGGATTTATCATTGAATATAGACCAGGGAAAACAAGGGACAAAAAGATCAATCCTACGCTTGAGATACAATTGGTTGACAATTACACCACTTAACAACAATCATTCCTAGGGAAACAAGACAAACAGACATGTCCAACTTCATCTAAAACTACACAAATTCATCTTGCATGCCGTGTTAACTAAGGCAGTACTCACATTGATGTTGGAATTGAGCATGGTCTCAAAGTCCTCGGCTGAGATCTTGGGCACCTTGTTGACCAGGTCCATCAGGTAACGTCCCACGCTGTTGTCTGCCGTCACTTTTCCAGACTGAGGGACAGGTTAACAGGTATTTATCAAGACGTTGCACGCATCAGGAGTAATTCAGGTAGAAAGGAGCCACGTAAACAATACCCTACTTAGGCATCCTGGAGAAAGTTGATAACAGCCCAATAGTTAGTAGTACCTGGTAGCAGGGACTACTATGTCACGAATACTCACAAGCACATCATCTATGTAGGCTAACACAGTTGTCAGCATGTCCTGTACTCTGGCAGCAGACCCTCCCACCTGAGAGAGGTCAGAGGTCAGGCCCTTGCTGTGGCTGGGAGAATCTCTCGTTCTCTGGAGAAGGTCCACTAGAGAAAATGACAAAAGGGGGACAGTGAAACAGTGCTCACCAAGACGATGCTGAAAAAATGCTAAAACATAAACAACAGATTTTTGTCGTTATTGGTTAGACAAAAGTAGTGTGTTTGGGTCACCTAGCCCAATATTATATCAATACCTTGTCAGAGGCCCAAATAAATTTCCAATAATGACCATCCTTACCCTCACAAACCATCAATGCTCTAGTGACAATATTGGAGGACACCTTTCAGATAGTTCTTGGAAGGTGAGCTACGTCACCAAGGGAAACGCTTTCTTGATATTGGAAATGAGTGCACACCAAACCGACTACTCACTGGTCCAACCAACATGTATTCAACATGTTCAACAACAACCATAAGCCAAGAAACACAGCCCTGACTTTGTATATGCCATTTATAAGCTTTTAGGCAAGTATGACTTGAGGTGCTTGCACGTAGTCCCAACAATACTCCAACCATCTACAAGACAGTCTTAGTTTTACAAATGACAGTTGATGACAGTTCTTACCGCCTATCCTCTCCGTGTCATAGTAGATGTACTTCACACTGAGTGGGGTGAACATCACGCCAACCGTTTTCCCTGGAACACCCATCTGAGCACTGTCAGGATCCCCCCCAAAAAAACATTCACGTTACTCCACAACTCTTCAGTAAGCAGATCAAAGGGAATATTGAGAGAAAAGGAATGAGAAACACAAGAAAGCCACCTGACGTAGGCCCGGATGTTCATCTTGCCGCTCTGCAGAGCTGTGTCCACAGTCAGGTGAATGGGATTCTGGGCCTCCCGGCTGTAGTACTCATGGATTAAGACAGAGTGCTCTGTGATGTCAAACCCTGTGGCGTACCTGTTTCAATGAACAATTCATTCACATTACATATGAACAATCTGATGCAATCTTATTTTTGTATTCCTCTGAATGGGGGATACACTCACCAACCAATGATGACCTCAGTGGGAGATACCCTCTTGTGGAGCTCGTACATGTTTTTAGCAAACTCCATGTCCACTGCAACCTACAATAAAACAAGTTAAATACCACAATTTACATGAGGCCAGCTGGCTACAACAATGTATAAACATACTAGGGGTGGCTCCCGTGAGGGGTAATGGTAATTTACTTTAACTATACGTTCTATAAAAGAGCTATATACAAAACGCCCCCCCCATACTTTAACACGTATGGGAATTATAATACCGATAAAGCTGATATACTTTTTCAATAAAATGACAAAAGTCATGTAAACTAAATACACACCTCATCCTCGGATTCATTGTGCGGAACAGAGAAGCAGTTGGTCACCTCAACAGAGTGCTTTTCAATGGTACCTGGAGAAAACAGATGGGCCTTTAAGCATGGAAACAGGGAGTATCTTGCCTGCTAATTGCTACCTATGTGAAGTTGAACTTGACTACCCATTCATTTAGCTAGCTAAATACATTATCCGACTAACAAGGGCTTTTTAGAGAAGTGACGCTTGACTGGGCTATTTAGCCAGTGGGCTAGTTTGCACGATTGCGTAATCTAGGCAAACTGCTAGCTAGCTAACTCCTCATGTTGAATAGGGTATGCTAACATGGGATACCTTTAGCTTGCTGACAAGCAACCTAGCGCGGCAAGCGGATACATTACTGTCCCATGCCACTCATGAAGTAAGTAAGTTAGCCTATATCAATTTTGAATTACCTAGCAAGGTTCCAATCACACGACTAGCGCCCTCATTCCTTCGTTCGTACGAGTCACCAATTGAGGCGAGAACGACAGGATGGATTTTCACCACTGGCCCGTACACCGACATGTTGGAAAAGGAAAACGTCTTCGTCTCGGGTTTTTACATTGGTTGAATGACAACAAGTGGAAGCGCTCTACTGCCACACTCAGCAATGGAGTGGAGTGGGCACACGGATGCAAGTGCTTATATGTTGAGGCTTCAAAAGGCATACCTACATGTGAATATATTGCAACCAAATGACTGATTTGAGCAGCTATTTAACTAAGATAAAGATTAATGAATGGAACTCAACATCCACATAATGTGTAATCTTAAATATTAGTAGCCCCTATACACAAAACAACAAAACATCTTAGTTCCTTTTCAAGTAGGCTAGACTACAATTCAGCCATAATCCCAAATGTATATTTATGAACTAGCACTATATAAAAAAAATGGTATTTTACTTAGGCCTATTAACGGAAAAAAATATATTCTCTGAAGCAGGCCGGCACATCTAAATCCATTCATAGTTTTGAGTACTCACGTTTGACTATTGATACAGAATTTCTTCTGAAATATCGGAGTGGGTTGATGACAGCATCCTCTCGGCCACTGTTGCTCCCACACCTGCGCATCTGCCGGTGATTCACTCCGTCAGATGCAGAGATGGTGTGCCATACTGTCGTCTTTTGAATTGCCACCATCTTTTCATTTCAAATACGATGGGAAACACTTGAATTGTCATCTGAAAGAGGCTATTGCATTATTTTCTTGTTTGTTCAGTGTGGATTTTCACGCATATGGTTTGCCGACTGGATGATTCTAATTGCCTTTGTTTCCTGGAGAATACCAGAATGAACTAAACTGATGCTGCGTCGCACGCCTACCGGATCGGAGCCCTGGTAAACATAAGAAATGGGTCCGATCGTAGTTCCCTGTTGGAACATTTCCTTAGTACACGCATTTGTATGAATGAGCAGCAGCTTATGATAAGATAGCCTATTGAGGATATTTAAACTGCGAGAGGCAAACCCACAGGTATTTTTTTAAACTGTTTTGTTCAGTCATTTCACACAAGCTACGGTGCTTAGACTATAGTCATTTACAGACCAGACCATTTTGAAAGTAATTTACTTATTCGTTTGGCTTGATTTGTTTACATTTTAAATTAACATTTATTTAGAATGTAATTACCTTTGTGTGTGGGCTATTACACACGATAGGCCTATGCATGTTTTCTATAATTAGAGACAGAATGCATAACAACAAACTCATGATGGAATAGACAATAGACACACACTCAAACAGACACACACACACTCCTTCAAAACACCTCCTCCAGACATGGACATCTGACTAATTGGAGAGTGTCCTTTGGCAGTAATATGCATGTCACACTACTTTCCAGTATCAGATTCACAAGTACGTAGCTCTGCTCTCCATCTTGACATCCTCGTTGCCACAGTTTCTTCGTTTTTTTTGGTGTGGAAAACCTGTCTCATTTGATTAGTATGGAACGAGATTTGATGGGTGAGAACAGTGAAGGTGTAATTGTGAAATGGATAGTCAGGTTTAGACTGGACATCCCACAAAACCTTAAGTCAACATTATGCCTGAGGTGCCTCATAATTGGTTGGAACTAAATGGATTTGATATCCACTTGGCCACTGTATATATTTCTTTATGAAGCCAGAATAGATTAGTTTTAGTAGACAGAAACCCTTGGAATGGATTATGTTTATTTGAGTGATATTTGCAAAGTTATATACAGAACATTCTGTACCATCATTTCTTAATTTTAAAAACCTTCTTTTTCAGGACCTGTGCATAAAGAAGCAGATGATATAATCATCCATCAGCCATCAGACAGTCTGCAATAGGGAGGATATCAGCAACACTGTAATAAACACTTGTTGACACACACTCTTACAAACATACACACACGGACGATCCGATGGCCCTTGAGAACTCCACCTTCACCTCACGCCCAGAGTCCCTTTCTCTGCCCGCGACGGAGAAGGGGGAGGAGCCTGTGGATGAGGCTAAGGAGGTAACCACGGCCACTGGGGTGTTCAACGTGTCCGAAGAACTGGGACATGTGGTCACTACGGAGACAGCCCCACCCTCCGAGCCCCCCATTAAGGTCAACCGATCGTTTCAGTCCAAGCTGGCAGAGAGGGAGGCCACAGCCAATCAGCACACAGCAAAGACTCAGGTGCCAGAGAAAGAGAGGGGCCGATTTGGCTGGGGTGAGTAAAGAACCTTACTCTTTCTCCAACACTGTCTTGGCCTTAATAATTCCTTGGACAAAGCACAGTTACAGTCTATATCAGGAGCTCTAGGGTGTTACCGCCAAGCTACCAAAGGAAGAAAGGAACCAAATCCTTTAAAGCTTGGACAATGTTTAAATAATGAACTCTGACCCTAAATAGTCCACCTCTCTAAAGATATTGAGTTATTGACTGGCGACTTAAATTTTCCTCTCCCTCCTCCACACGTGTGCGTTGTGTATTGTCCAGACATGTGGACATCCTCCGACCCCTAACTTCCCCCTGTAGTCTCTCCCTGATTAGAGTGATACCACTCTGTTGCTGGGGTTTCTCCTCACTGGCTCGGACATTCACACAGCCCCCTCTTTCTCCCCTTTACTTATGATCTCTCTCTGGGAGGATCTTAAATCCTTCCTCTCCCACATCCACCCCTTCCCTTTTTATGTTATTTCTTTCTTTGTTGCCTAATTCTTGACCTGTCCTCTCTTATCTCCTCCTCCTCTTTTTACTCCCCCCCTTCTTCTTCTCTCCTCTCCTCCACAGGCCGCAGCAGGCGCAAGCGCCAGCGCTACGTGGAGAAGAACGGCCGATGTAACGTGCAGCATGGGAACATGCGCGAAACCTACCGCTACCTGACTGACATCTTCACCACTCTGGTGGACCTCAACTGGCGCTGCTCACTGTTTGTCTTCGTCATGGCCTACGCCACCACCTGGCTCTTCTTTGGTGCCATATGGTACCTGATAGCGTATGTTAGGTAAGCACTATTGGAGTACGGTGTCCCCAAAACAGGTGAGGATCGAAATAAAGATCAGTGACCTTCCTGGAAGTGTGAATCGGAATGTTACATAAATTCAAGGTTTTAGATAATACACAGATGAATTGAAAGGAATACTGCAGTTGAATAAAACTGTAGTTTTTTTTTATTTTTTACAAATTGACATTTTTCATTCATGGTAAATGTGCCCTGTGAATCGTTTCCCCTGGTCCTTACCTTAGTGACAGCCTTGCTTATACAACTGCCACAAAAAGGTGTTTAGCCACCTTTATAATGACGTCGAAAACGACTGTAAGTCAGGTTGTGTTGACCCGAGATGAGTGGAAATTTGGCAGGATAACCTGCTGGTTCATTGTTTGGAGAATATGAAGCATGGCTGGGCTATTTGGACTATTCTGGACACCCTTTAATTTGTTTCCTTTTTCCATTGCTTTTCCACGTCTCTGTCTCTCTCTCTCAGTATTCACTGATTCACTGCCTCCCCACTGCTCCTTCCCCAGGGGCGACCTGGAGCACCTGGAGGACGAGACGTGGACCCCCTGCGTCAACAACGTCAACGGCTTCATCTCTGCCTTCCTTTTTTCCATTGAGACCGAGACCACCATCGGCTACGGCCACCGCGTCATCACCGACCAGTGTCCAGTAGGCACCATGCTGTTACTGCTGCAGGCCATACTGGGGTCCATGGTCAATGCCTTTATGGTGAGACTAGCTGATGTTAGACAGGCTTTTATAGTGCATGTTGTGTGAAAGTTGCACTTTAATTATAGGATAAATTAGGCACCACTGAGCATACAATACTAAGTTCTCTCTCTCTCTCTCTCTCTCTCTCTCTCTCTCGCATTCTTGTTATCTTTTTCTATTCTGGCTCCCCTTCCTTAACCCCCCATCTCATCCATTTCCGTCAAGGTGGGCTGCATGTTTGTGAAGATCTCCCAGCCCAATAAGCGTGCGGAGACGCTGGTCTTCTCCAAGCACGCCGTCATCTCCCTGAGGGACGACCGCATGTGCCTCATGTTCCGCGTGGGCGACCTCCGCAGCTCCCACATCGTGGGCGCCAACATGAGGGCCAAGCTCATCAAGTCCAAACAGACTCAGGAAGGTATTGCACCTGCAGTGCACATACACACACAGGAACACACATTGTCTTTGGCTGTTGTACTATTCAGCATATCAAACTAATAGAAGGGCTCGTACTGTATGTGTGAAAGCAATTACCCTCTAGTGTGCCAAGGTATCTTGATGTATCTCATCTCTTGGACTCTTCTAATTGCCTAACTCAGTGGCTCTGAAGAAAGGTTTTGGCCTTTCAAAATCCCTGTATTATTTACTACCTTCTCCTCTCTTGCCCCTCTACTAGGTGAGTTTATCCCTCTGGACCAGACAGATATCAGCGTGGGTTTTGAGACAGGCGACGACCGGCTGTTCCTTGTATCGCCTTTGGTCATCTCCCACGAGATTGACGTCCACTCCCCCTTTTGGGACATGTCCCAGGGCCAGCTGCAGAAAGACGACTTTGAGATTGTGGTCATCCTGGAGGGCATGGTGGAAGCCACAGGTTGGTCAAGTGTTAAGGACCTTCAGACTCCATGTTGTGAGACCCAGCATAACTCTGCCTGTCTTGAATTGGGAATGGTGGGTTTATGATGTGTGTCTAGACATTAGCTTGGCATCTGTCATGGTTTGTTGAAGAGTTACTTTTAGTTGTAGTATGTGTGGCCTTTTCACAGTATCACACATGGGATGCAGAAGTGAACTGCTTGCTTCACATGTTTGACCAGAGTGGCTTGGCTTTAGGTGTTAATTTGATCTTTACTATGTGTGCCTGTGTCCAGGGATGACCTGCCAAGCACGGAGCTCCTACCTAGCTGATGAGGTACAGTGGGGTCACAGGTTCAGCCCTATGATGTCTTTGGCCGAAGGCTTCTTTGACATTGACTACGGTGCCTTCCATCACACATTTGAGGTGAAACACTGACCTACATGTTTCCAGAATTTTGTATATATCATCAAGTAATTGTATTGTTCTTTATGTCCCCCCCCCCCCACCCCCCTGGGATTTCCAACCATGCTTTTCTTCTTTAATCATCTATATAGTTGGAATGCAGAATATGTGGATTTTGTCCAAAAACTCTGATCCTATGTTCTTGTCTTCTTTTCAGGTAGCCACACCTACCTGCTCAGCACACGAGCTCTCATTGGCTGCAGCTCGCTTGGAGGCTCACCTTTATTGGTCCATCTCCAGTAGGTTGGACGAAGAACCTGCTCTGACAAGCCAGTCAGGGAAGCAGCTAGACAGCGGCTCAGCCAATGGAAAAGGAGGGGTGGGGCCAACCTTTATTGTTGGGGAAATCACGGGAATTGAAGAGCAATCAGGACCAGGGGAGTTGAACGGCTGTGTCACCACTGACCAGTCAGAATCAGTGGCCTAAACTGCAGAATGCATATCATGCCAGCAGGGGAATATCATACGGCATATGTATCATGTCATACAAACTACAGGATAGTTACTGTACTTTATAGCAGAATATCTATCTCAAAGAAGAAATAAATGGTTTATCTAGTTTCATACTTCACTTTTTTGTTTTGGTTGACTTAAGAAATAATTTGAACTCTCTGTTTTCTGTACGGATGTACAGATTAATGTGTGTATGTTGTACCTTCTATTGGTATTGTTAAAGTCACATTTGTCTAAATATATCCAATGACAGATTTACATGTGTAGACAATTCTTGGTCAGAAAACTATTTATTGAAAACATTGAAGTATTTAAGAAGTGCCCAGAGAAAGTAAGAGGGAAGCGTGTATGTTTGATGAATGTTAAGTGAAAGAAGAAAGTGAAAAATTACAGATGTATAGAATCAGTTTTAGGACGTCAGTGTTTTCTTTCAATTGAGCATGAATATAGATAGAGAGGAATTTAATCGGTAGTACCTCTAAGCTTTATTGAAAAAAAGATCTCAAGAAATTAAAATGACCATCAAGCAGGCATGAGACCTAGTTTATGTAATCCATTTAGTTGTTTTAATTATGTTCATTTAAGTGTTATCAAAAATTAAGATGAATTGACATCTTCAACTGAGTACTTTGTGGCACCCTGCCCCCACCTCCACCAACACTACACATACACAAGGTGGCGGTGACATTTTGGAGATAAACAAGAATTTGCTCTCTTGGAAATGTATTGCTGGACTGTTTCACACACAGAAAGTCTTTAGCATAATCATGTCATTCAAATGTTATATTTTGGTTTCTCTGTTGATTCCACTTTCCTGCTTCTGCTGCTGTGTACATAAGGTACACATTTCTACTTGATGTTTTTAATATTTCATATTACATAGGCTACTATTAGGATATTAAACTATATTATTCACGTTATTTGTAACTTGTCGTTGTAAATGCTTTAGGATTATTGCAAAGTGGTTTTGAATTCAGATAAATCTGATAGATAATGCCCAGTAGACTCAGTAAACATGTTAACTAAGACTTGTGACAAATGATAGCTACATACAACACTAAGCAGAGCTCATACCATGTCTGGTTATATCATAGTCAGTGTCAGCAGAATTAAGTAAATTTCAATTTTATTGAATTCACTATTGAAAATGGGAGACTTAAAGCCAAAGAGCAATTGGAAATTGTTGTTACTGAACTTGGTATATTCTCGTAAATGTAAATATTAAAAAAAAACTTAAACGTAAATGTAAATGTGTGGCCCACATGTGAAATGGCATTACCAAGCAATATGTCCATTACATACAATTATATGTTACAGCTATTATGTTGCTTTGACACGTATTAATAATTCTCATTCTACTATGAAGCTACTAAGTTTAATGCTATGTGGGTTTTCACCAGCACAGGACATTAAACATAAAAACAATGTTGTCTAAAAAAGTCCACATTTACAAGACATTCATGACATTAATTCATGGATAATAGAAATGTTGGACTATCAGTCCATCAAAGGCACATCATTTCCAACCGTGTGCATGTTTTGTCCACTAGGTGGCAACGATTTACACAGATTGATTGTACCACCATACAGCAACGCACAGTGCCCATAGTGAGGGGTCTCCTAGGCAACAGGGGTCATGGACATGGGTAGGGCAGAGGGATTGTGGAGCTAGACCAGGGAAAAGATCAAAGACACAGTGAAGTCTGAAATCCAGCCCAGTCATTGGGAGATGGAGGTCAGATCCTATTTTTTGCCTTTAACTGCGTTGACTGGTTTAGGACATGCTTTAGACTTGATACACAGTGGTGTATATACAAAACAAAATGAATGTGATTTACAGAATTTAGCCTTAGTTTTTCTATTGGAAATTAATAAAAAATGTGGTGGGCCAGTGCTGGTACAGTAACATACAAATTGAGAAAATATCAGTTGAAATTACTGAGTATTGTGTTGTGTACACATTGAACCCCATTTGAGGTGGTGGAAGCTGAAAGCAAATAAATATAGCTATTTTGTCAATGTACCTTTCTGCCCCAAAGATATGATACAGAACAAAAGTGTTAATCCTGAGTGCTAGTTTATGGGACTGGCAGTGAACAGTCTGGATGTTTCACAGAACACTTGTGGGGGGGACGGGGACAGGGGGATGGGAGACTGAAGAGACTGTCATCACTTTTAAGCAGCAAAATGTGTTGTTCCGATGGGCTTGTCTGAAATCCCTACTTTAGCTGATGAAGCCTGTTGCATAAGTGTAATGTGATTCATATATGTACATGTGTGTCTCATCCTGCCAATGAACACACATGGACTTTCCACCCACACACTTGCACACGCATATACACCAGTGTGACTCGTGTGTTCCACGGTCACTCAGTGGCTCACGCCTCGGGATTCCTCCCAACGCAGCATGTCACAGTTGGCACGGGAACAGCTGAGCGGAGCACATTCAATTAGCCAAGCTTTCTCTGCATTGGTTTGGAGGGGAATGACGAGTCATCGTCATCACCAAGGGCAAGTCTCAGCTCTCTGACATACATTTAATACTGAGTACAAGTGCTCCTGTCTGGGAAACAAACTTTCCCCCTACAAGTGTTCAATAGCTTTAGCGTTGGATAGATGTTATTTTGTATACTGGAAAGACTTGAATGTCAAGCAATCAAACCACTGAGGAGAAGTGGCATAGATAGATGCCCAGAATTGCTTTAACTGAGCAATCTGAATGACTTATATGTGCTTGTGGTTATTGGTTTATTCTTTATACGGATTCACAAATCTATAGGTGTCATTTCTCAACCAACTGGGCCTTTAGCTTGGTTTTGTTGAAATGTTTCCTATGGATTTTCAGAACTAAAACAGACCGTTTAAAACTTGAAAATGGACATGACAGACCAAGATGACATGTTAACAGGCTTGATACCTGACCAAATTCATATATTTCAAAGAGCATTCACACAGACCACATTCTAATGTATACACAGCCCAGACACTGGAATACACTTTCACACAATATTCAGCAGAGTAAGAAACATAAATGGTGAGATATGAAACGTTTTCATTTAATTCATCCCAGAACCTTTCTGATGGTGACCTGACCGGATTTATGGCATTAAAGATAACTTACCTTATGTATGTGTGGGCGTGTGGGTGCGTGAAGTACATATTTGAAGCAGGCTTTTGAAAAAACATCCTTGCTGCCTTAGAAAAACAAACTTCTATCACAGTTTGGAAGAAACCATTCTGAAATCCCCTCCGTCAAGCCCACAGCCTAGTGACAAGAACCCACTCCACCAGCGCGTCTCTCCCTATCGCAATAGGCATGCTCAGCAGAAGGTCTGTGCAGTGCTCTCAGCAACTGAAGCTGGGCGCAGGGGAACTGCGACGGCCGCGCCAAGCATCTTCACAGGTATGTCTCTCATGCAACGCCTTTATAGCGATTTCCAAAAATCAGACATCCCCGTACCAAGATTTTGCCCTTTTCCGACAACATGCATTTGAAGGGAGGGGTTGCTTATTTTTGCATCACGTAGCTAATAGGGTAAGGTAGCGCAGGGCAGTGGGTCTTGGTAAACATTCACAGTCAGCTAAGACGCAACTGCAAAACCTAATAATTAAAGGTGCTTAAACTTGTGTACCAACATATTTTACCGTTCGACTGATCAACGCTGATCCGCTGTTTCTGACGAGATATGAATATGTATTCGATATTGATGACATGATCGGTGCATTTTCTGGGAGACGTAATATTTCAATAGGGTTATGATTTGATCTACCGTTCATTCAAATATCACCCAATTTTCAACTTACAGTGTGTGCAATTTTTTTTTTTATTAATCTTACCTGCAGTAGGCAGCTGCGTAAAGAAACGTGTGTATGGTGTGCAAAACCTGATTTGAAAAAAAAGCATTCCTAACAGACAATTTGATGTAGGCTGTGCCATATAACACTGCAGTATAGGTTGATATAGTAGGTCATACCACATACTGAATCTATATGCAGCTAGTCAACATAAATGATCTCTTAAGGATGCTTAGGATGCAAAAATCTGTGCATCAAATGATCAAACATTCATTGAACTGAATGCTCTAATTTTGATGAGATTGATTGGATGAAAGGTCCACACAAACAGATCAACTCACAACTGAGCTGAAATAGCAAGTGCAACAGCATAGAGGAGTCACCTACATCTCTCCCATGAAATGCCATGTTCTGCCCATCAACAGCCAAGTACTGGCTCAGCTGCCTATAGGGGTGGTGCTGCTGCTTGTGTGTTACAGTGCCCACTACCTGTACATGCAGGCTCGGAGGCCTGAGCAGGGGGGGACCTTCCTCTCTCCCAGCCAGGGAGAAGAGAAAAGAGGAGAGGACAGGAGAAAAGAGGAGAGGACAGGAGAAAAGAGGAGAGGACAGGAGAAAAGAGGAGAGGACAGGAGAAAAGAGGAGAAGAGAAAAGAGAAGAGGAGGTGTAGGGTCAACAGCTGCATGGTTGGGGTCATTTTAATTTCCCTTCATTCAATTGAGTCACCATCATAAGATTCATATTATTACTTTTGGAATTGGTTATTCATCAGTTTACTCTGATAACTTGAATCGAATTGCCCCTGACTGGAAATAAGCTGTTTGTTTCTTTACTTATTCTATATAAACATTAGAAGTGCTCTGTTTCATCGGCAGTTAATCAGTTGTTGCTGTCATGTAGGAATAAGTTATTTTAGAAGTCCTTCCAGTGATGACCTTGCATTACAGGTTCCTGCTTGACCTCTTATCTGGTTACTTTGTATTCCTAAGTCACGAAATAGAGTCTTACTGGCACCAATACTCTCTGAAGTGTTGTTATCTGTGAACATATTCTATAATACCCCTCATTCTCCTGATTGTCAGACAAATTCCTCGTGAATGATAGGCCTGTTGTGTATGTGGTGGGTTGTTAGAGATTGCACAGAATGGCTTAACTTGTGGGCTCACAGTTTCAAATGGTTTCAAAGGATTGGACTTTTACTGTAAATGGAAAGTTTGATGACGGGTTAGTGATGACTTGCTGCACTCCAATGTTCAGACACATATGTGTGCTTGAATTGGATAGACTGTATGGATGAATGAATCCAACTCAAATACGTGTGATTGCAACTTGAAATGAGGGTGTGCTGACGTGACACAGAGTTGTTCTCTCTTTGAGCTCCATACAGCTATTTAGTCATTCAGGCTAGCCTGGTCTACTGGGAATTTTTATTTACTGGTAACTGAGGTCATAAAAGCCATGTACATTTCAATACATAAATACATTAATAATAACATTAATGATCGGCAGAACATACATGATTATAAAGCAAAAAGCATTAAGGTCAACTGGAGGTCAAGAGAATTTGGTTGAATTGAAAAAGAGCATATTAGAATGTTAGAATGAATTCCATGTATTATACAAATAACAGATGTATTATTTAGTTATGATTGTGAGACACTGAAAAATTAAGTCTCTTGTTTTTAAGGCTCTGTTCTTTCATCCAGCCCTAGTGATTGGATGTTTGGTACCATGTTAAGTTCTTATCACGGACAATTCAAGTTCACTGCACTATAGATCTACATTTCCCTTCATACACTTATAAACAGACAGATGTATTAATATACTGTGTAGAGTCACCCTGTTTGTTAACAATGTACATGATGTTGTTCATGCCTACATAGAATATGTATTGTCATTCACCTGATCATAGTTTTGGTTTCATTGTCTTGATATCATCAACTATCTCCATGAGTATATGGAGATATATTTATCGAGCAGATAAGTATATTAATCTCTTCTTTTAAAATCCATTTGGAAACTTACCAAATATTTTCCCTTTACATCCAGAATGTTTTTCTTCTTATCATTACAAAGTGCTTTTGGTTGCATATCGACATCTGTAACAGACTACCGCTCAAACTATTGAAATTTGAAAATGTGAGCATGTGAATGCGGCATTGGTAACTGCAAACTGGACCATTGGTAACTGGACTGTGGTTCTGCAACAGGGGCAAATCTAGGTTCCCACTTTTGGGGGGACAAAGCCCCTAGATAAAACCTAAAATTTTTCCTGTGACCCAGCAAAACTAGGGGGGTCTGGGGGCATGTTCCTCCAGAATAAATGTTTGAAAATATCCTTTTAAATACTATCCTCTAGTGGGTTTTAGGAAGAGCAATGAACACATTTAGATTTAAAAGATGATTTTTTTTTATTTTATGTAAAACGTTTAATAATAATAATAATTAATTTAATAATTATTAGGTAATAATTTTTGGGGGCCAATGAAACGTTGGAGGGGGAGGGGGGGGGGCTCAAGCCACCCAAATTAGGGCTAGATACGCCCATGTTCTGCAAGCAGGAGACAAGGAATCTTTGCTCAAGTTTTGCATACTATTACTACTCTCCTGTTCTCTTCACTAAACACTTTTCTGAGGCAGTGGGATATTCTATATGCAGTACAAGTAACCTGGCTTTACATTGTGGCCTCTCATTGCATGAACAGTAATGTACACCTTTTTTAAAATACTTTACACTAATCTTTCTGCATAAAAGGCAAACTAAAATCAGTTAACAACTATATCTGAAAAAATATATATATACAATCAAAAGTTTTACTGAGCTGGGTGTGGTTGGGTGAAATATTGTAGACCTGTTGTCATGCAGGATATGTATTTTATAGACCAAGGTTTTTACAGTTGTTTGAAAATAGGGGGCGACAAAGAGAAATATTGTATTTGATAACCAGTTCTTAGTACTTGCGCCTTTATTTCAACCAATGTTAATCTTACGCGGCCATTTCTCAGAATAAACGCTGATGGAAAATGAGTTTGTGAAAGAGTCAGCAATGTTTGTTTTAAAAGTAAATGCAAAACCTCCGCATCAGACAACAAAAACCTTTTTTAATACTGTGTTTTACTCAAATATTTTCCTTGAATTAAAATGTTCAAATGGAAACTAGATGGCAAGCTATCATTCAAATCCTCAGTTGATCAGCAGAATGCTAACTTCTGCAACATCTTTAATAGCTGCACTGTCACTATTGAATATATCAGACAAGTCAAGCTTTTCACACACACACCACATACACATACATACAAATACATAATTAATTTATTACGTATGCTCTCTTGGTAAATAAATTGAAACACATGTATTCAAAATATTCAATGACAACAATTTGAACCGATGTAACACATTGATCATTAAGTTATAGTGAAAAAGTAAATGGCATTTAAAGCACAGTCAGATAGAAGAGGCAACAAGTATTCAAGTCATAAAAGATAGTTTGATACTTTGCTGTTGAACAGCATCTGTTTATTGCTAACCCTGCTGTGGTAATGGATTGATGTTGGCATGTAATGAATCAGCCACAGAAATGTACGTCCATTCAAGAAATATTGAAAAGCATGTGTGATGGTGCACTCACTGGAATCATTACATCCCCAAAATTAGTTTGAAACACAATTACATGAAATAATGATGTCAATGATAACAAAAATGTGTACATGTGTATATATGAATATATATCATTCTAAGTTTTGGACAGTTTTGCATGGAATGCTTAAAAAGTGAATTATGAAATGTTATTAACCATAACTTGGCCTATGACGTAAAAGTTAAATACAGTTGATTCTAACTGTATGTTAAGAGTTTTTGTAGTTACAAAATATTTGAGGTTATTAGATGACACAATTCTTCTGTTCTTCTATTGTAATGTTGTATACATTATAAGTAACTTTACTACACTTAAATGTTCTAGTACAGTTTCTTTGCCATGTACTTATGGAGGTTTGGTTTAATGGGCTTTCTCAATTGGACAACAACAAGAGTCTGTCACAACCAAATCCAGGCTCAACTCTATAGTGGCTTAGTAATAAATACCAAACACTGATATTGACCCCTCTGATGTTATCAGCCCACAGCAAAGTCTAGTTGTTCATACAGTGGGTGGAGAATCTGGAACAAAAATGTTTTTTTTTTCAGTCAAATAGGGATGGATATGGGGCAATCAGAAGGAAGATTGGGGAGTATTGGAAATAATAGTCAGTGTGGTTCTTTCACTCTCCTGCAACCTATAGGTGCGGGTACACTGAACTGGGAAGGTGTGTTCTAAACCAAACATTACCTTTCCTCTCCATCTCTTTCTTTCCCTCTTGTTCTTCTTCTGTCAGTGATGGCCTCTGCTGTGCAGCTGTGCTCCAGGTTCCACCAGCACTGCGCATAAGGAGACACACACCTCTTCACCCTCCTGCCAAGACCAGAGAAAGAGAGCGAGAGAGAGAGAGCAGGAGAGAGAAGGAGAGAGGGAGGGAGGGAGAGAAAGAGAGACACCACCATGTACAGCGTCGAGGACCTCCTCATTTCGCATGGATACAAACTACCCAAGACCGTCTCCACCTCCTCGTCCTCGTCAGTTGCCACCGCTTCCGCTGCCGCCGCCGCACCTTACGACAAGCGCTACGCTGACTGCCACCGTGAAACCACCGCCGAGAACAGGCCCAGTCGCGGAGCGCTGAACGGCTATGAGGCAGACCGGGGGGCGTGCGTCTACGGCAGCAGGCAGGCGCTGGTTCTGGCGAAGGGCTACCCCGCCGACAGTGAGCACCAGAGGAGAAAAGAAGCTGGCAGCGGTAACCTAGGTGACGCGCAGCCCCTGGGCGATTCTCTCGCCACGGATAGTGGGTGAGTTGTCCCTCCCCACCCTACCCTCCCTTTTGAGATCTCGGTACCTTCCCGGCCCCTCAGCGTTGCATGCAAAGCCAAGCCACTCTGCCTGCACTGCGCATGTTTTTTTTTTTCTTCTTTACTCCTTGCCTCCCCCCCCCCCCGCCCCGCCCCCCCTCCCCTCCTTTCCCTTCCAAAGCTGCAGACCCACTGTGGCTGCAGCAGCAACCACTGTCTTATGCTGCAATATGAGGAATCATGGAAAGGTGCCGTCTATGCTGTCGACTTGTTTACATCACAATGTGAATCCGTGCTTAAAGAGATTACACTTCTCTCAATTCAGCCCACGCCTCCACCACCACCTGCAGAACCACCACCTCCAGAGTCTCCGTCAACCTCAAGACAGGAGGATAATCACACACACACTGTAAACAGAAAGGCAGGCTCACTGAATCGCACATGCCCTTTGCTCAATCCTTAATGTAAGCGTGTTGCTGGGCAAACATTCCGAGAGCCCCATATCCATTCCCAAGTACAGTTTGATGAATATCCACTTGAACACCTTAGAACGTAAACTGACACAAACCGACAGCGTTTCTCAGATCAGATGTTCATGTCCAAAGATTTGCGATGTGAACATGAATTTCAGCTCGCGGTCATAATTGTTATCATTATCCTTTTCACAGGGTTTTTCAAACATGGTAATTCATGGGAAGCACTTAACAAACACTACACATTTGTAATGTAATAACTATTATTTAATTTGTTATTTAATTTTTAAAAATCTGGTATTTGTAGGTGTTTACAAGTGCATGACAAAGGTCTTCTGTTAGTTATTCAGAAACAGTAATGCTGCAAATGTTTTATTCTGTGAAGTTGTTGTAAAATTCTACCAATGTATATTTACTCATCTTCATGATTGTAAGCTATGGAAGTTAAAACACATTGGAACAAGCATTGGCTTTTGTTATTCTTGGATAGGTGTTTAGCTGGAAAATTTGATTTACGCCCTTCAATGGTGGTGTGAGAATTCTATTCCCTAAACTATTTTTGTTCATGTCTTCTAGACAATAAAACAATCAACCCTGATTGGGAATAGATTGAATCCTTGATTACAATTGATCATAGCTGCTTGGATTCCGTTGCCATGTTGCCAAGTCTGCAAAATGTATGTTCTTGGGCTGCAATGGCTAGGAAAGTGCAGGGGTGTGTTCCGTTCATGTGAGGGGATGTGGAACTCATAAACAAGGGGCGTACACACTTAGAGAGCGGGAGTGGCAGAGCGCGTAACCAGCTTTCAGAATTAAGGTCAGTGTATGTCTTAATATGCAGATCATATTGCAGCAGCCACACAATTTCATGGTATCTTCAAGGGAGTTGGGAGCCGCTGACTCAAGCATTTCCATCAGATATGTGTTGCCCCTCCCTCTAGCCCCCCCCCCTCCCTCCCCACTTTGTTCCCACCCTCCTCAGGGGGTTTGCAAGGAGAAGGAGACTGATTGTTCTCCATTACCAAAGCCCAAACACTGTCTTGGATACTTGCCAGACATACTGCATATATAATATCACAATTATCAATATCCCGATTTCATCAAATCCTAACTCGCTGGTCAGCATTATGTAATTACACTGAAACAGTTCTGAGAGGGTCCCAGATAAAAACCCTCTCCTCTTTTTTTTTTCCTTGAACACGTGGCTGCAAAATTCATCTTTTTTTTCTCCGAAGAGGTGGCAGCCTGAGGTCACTCGAAGGTCACTAGAAGTTTTTTTTAATCCAATGACCAATAAGAGGGTTCAACGGACTTTATAAACTTAAAGGCTCACAAAAATTTCAAATACGCCACAGCGGTTGTCACATAATAAATCAAACACAGTATCACCACTGTGTGCATGCAAACATCTCATCTATCTCCAACGTTTCAGTTCTATTCCTTGTTTTGCTGCTTTCATTTCAGGATGCATGAACTGGCCCAATCCCACAACTGAATGTTTCAATCTCCGTGCCGCTCTGCATCTGTAGTCATCCAAACTTCATGTTGTTCACCTTTCAGGTTCTACGACGCTCCCAGCCTGAGTTATTCGGAGCAGCTGCTGAGCCACGATGAGAGGGACGTCTCCTACTGGAGGAGGCGGGGCCAGGACTTCAGCGTCCTCCTCGATTACGCCGACGGCAGGGAGCTGAGGGCGTCGGCGGGGTCATGGAGGCCCCAGGCCCTGGTGGCGGCCGGGGAACACCGGGAGAGGCAGCAGCAGCTGTGGGAGGACCTCTCCTGGCTGAGGGACCCCGACTCGGCCCCGGGGCAGCTGAGGGTGACCGGGGAGAGGAAGTGCCAGAGCTTGGGGACGGAGGAGTGGAAGCCCGCCGTGGGGCTGGGGAGGCAGCTGTCGGACGGCGAGGGCGAACGCTGGGCGCAGGAGCAGCAGCACCGCTTGAGGATGACGGAGGGCGCGGCCCTTCCCAGAACCCGAGGGAAGTCCCAGTCCCTTCCCAGAGTGCTATCGCCGGACGGAACGGAGCACACTGACATGGTTCTGTCCAGACAGAGCCAGCTCGACAGACAAAGAGTGAACAGCACTGTCTTCTCCGGGCCTTACAGTAGGTATTACTACAGAGCCGCCATCGGTCGGGACCGCTGGGGCAGGGGCTGGCCAAGCGGCCATGTTGCACTTTTACCAAAGCCCAGGTTCAGTAGGCCTGTTAAGCCTCCGTCGTATGAGATTCACCAGCAGACTAGGGGTAGCTCGGAGACGCTCGCTGCCGATCAGGGGCTCAAACAGAAAGACAGACCCATCTATTATTACCCGAGGGGCGGGGAACTGCAGAGACAGGACTATTTCGCACAACACTCTGCCATCTTTGGTGTAGAGCCCCCAGGTTACATCCCGCCCCCGTCTTATAAAAGAGCCCCACTGCCAAGGGGAGGCCCGATCAATCGCAACGAGCTGACCAACTACAGGTGGAGGGGGGAGGTTCTGCAGGTGCCTGTCAGTTCGGAGGCGGCCAGGTGGTTCTCCCGACAGACAGGAGGTTCGTGGCTCGAACATTACGGGGATCGAGGCGCGCCCTATCGAAGACACGTGCATCCCGGATACAGTGAGGAGCACCTGGGACACGTGCGTTATTTACCCTTCGATGACCCGCGACTGAGACATAACTCAGGAGGGCCTGGTGGAAATTCTCTCACGGACTCGGACAAGATCCGAAACGTCAACAAAGAGATTCCCTGCGCTAAGGTTTTAGGACAATCTACAAATGATAGTGCCTTTTCACCCCTCCAGGGGCCATCTGTTAATACTGACGGACGCAAGGCATCCATCAACGACAATGACAGCAGTAATCGGTGGTGCAACAGGGGCATAAGCAAAGGAAGTGACAGTGTAGCTTGTGAACAAAGCAGCGGGAGCTACCCCGCGGCTTTTCAGGTCCGCCAACCTCCGCCTCCCCCCCCACAGAGCAAGCCTGTGGACCAGGGCGTGGCCCAAACTGTGAAAAAGAGCGAGCCGGAACCAGAGAAGGAGAGACCTAAAAGCATACGGAAGAAACTCAACGAGACGATCTTTTGTTTGGTGTCGGTTCCCGCTCCCCCGGCGGCGTCCAGTGGGACGACCCGCGATCAGAACAACAACGACGAGAAGCCGCCCGACCAGGTTGACAGTCCCAGCGAGAACAAAACCGGCCACTTAACAAACCAAAGTCTCCAAAGCACATCTTCAGCTGAGGCCGAGCTGCAAGCACTAACTGGTAGCATAGCAAGCAGCTTAACGAGCAGCAGAGCGAGTAGCAAAGTAGTGAGAAGAGTCCCCTGTAGACCCCCTAAGATAAACCATTACAAGGAGCTGAAGTTATCGGGTTCCTGGCCTGCCAACCAGTACCGGGACCAGGAGACGCAAACGAGCCCAGAGGCCCGAAAGCCTGCCCCTCCAGGACCTGAAAACAAGGAAGCACAAGAGCCTGTTCCGCAAGGCTCGGACGTCGCCCCCGACAGCGGCGTGGGCGGCGCTGCGTTCAGCTATCCCATAAAGGGCGTGAAGAGCCTCAAACCGTCCAGCAACAGCGCCTTTTCCCGGACGTCCACTTTCTCCAGCCAGCTGAACAAGAGCACAGCTCCGACGCCAGCACCACCCTCAGGAAACGCGGAGGAGGAGGAGGCGGAGAAACCAGCAGCGGTCGCCGCCGCAGCAGCCAGCGGTGGCGGCGGCGGGCAGGAAGCCTTCGGACAGTTCCTGCTCAAACCCGTCAGCCGACGTCCGTGGGACGCCATCGAGGAGCTGGAGACCATCAACAAGGAGCTCCAGAATCAGCAGAGCAGTAAGCGGCCCAGCGTGGACCAGTGCATCGAGGACCTGAACGAAGCTTACAAAGACATCCTGGAGCTAGGCACTGCCAGCAATAAAGTCTCCAGCGACTCCAACGTGCAGATCCCGGAGCGGATCAAGATCAGGATGTCGGGGGAGCCCCTGAACAAGCCGAGCAGCCTGCGGCGCAGCATGGAAAGCTGGTCCGCGTCCGTCGACCCCGAGTACAGGGAGGTCAAGAGCGCTTTCTCCCGACCAGCGGCCAAATCGGTAACCTTCAGCAAGCAGCTTAGAGAGGAGCTGCCTGTCCCGCCACGGGAAACAGGCTTCCGAGAATACAGGGTTATCCCAAACCTCTCCCACAAGAGGAACAGCGACGGTAGGACGGTCAAGCTCGACCTCCCGGACGAGCCAATCGAGACGCCATTATGTGACTTCAGCCCGACGACACACGCCACAGCAGCCGAGGTCCCCTGGGCGGACCGACAGCCCATGCAGGACGCCTCCACCCTGACGAGCCCGCCGGATTACGAGGACATTTGTCAGACCCTGCGCCAGTCGAGAGACACGACGGAGGCCAAGACGTGCAGATCGAAACCCGGGGCGGGTGACTCGGATCCCCCCCAGGATGACCGTGTGGACTCTGAAGAGGAATGCCCCATTTGTAGGAGAGAGAGCGAGAGCCAGATGAGACAGCTGCCCATGCCTCCGCTCCACGAGGAGGACTGCTCGGAGCTGACCAACCAAAACGGCGCATCTGAGGACACCGGTTTTCTGTGTCCCGCCACAGAAAACCGGGCGGAGGGTGGAGAGACACCGGAACGCACGGATTTGGGCTCAAATCAATCCGAGCCAAACGTGTGCCCCGATGGGGAGGAACAGCCGTCACCAACAGATGAAAACGGCGCTGAGACCGGCCGCGCCATTCCAACCAAGAACTTAAAGGATTCACGCGAGGTCAAATTAGCCGAGGGCACGTCAGAGAGTGAATCTATAGAGGAGAGGGCAGCTAGGATATTAGGGATCAATGTGCCTGCAGAGTCCTTGGTCACAGAGGAGAAGAGCGCGAGCGAGTCAGCGACAGGAGAAATGGAACCTGCCGAGAATAAAACGATTCGACATGTGCCTGAGAGCAGTGGGGACAAACTAACATCTGGTGAGAAAGAGGAGCAAGAGGCCCCGGACTCCCAGTCTGCGGGGTCTGCTGACGGGCGAGAACAAGAGAAGAAGCAGCAGGCCGTCCTAGAACCCAGGATTGTTTTGCGGCCCCATCTGGGTCGAGACCACCCAGGAATACCAGAGTTCCCACCAGATAGACTGCCTCTCTCGGTCCCCCTCAACCCCGACCACAGGCTGTCTCTCAGTGTGGAGGGAGAGAGGAGGAGCTGGGGCCCCTCGCAGAGGATTGAAGCCCTGCAGGACAAACTGGCCGCCTCCCCTAGCCGGGTAGCGGTAGAACGCCTGGCACGGATGAAGGAGGTGGACTCTGTCTCTCGCATGAGGAGACTCAGCATCAGAAGCGCAGACTCTGGGGAGGGGGAAGCCAGCGGTGGCCAGGAAGAGGAGGCTCTCCCCACTCCTCACAGGAATAAAGTGGATGATGGAGAGGTTTCCCAGACTGCAACAGTCTCTATGGAGACGGTGTTGCAAGACCAAGACAAGGCACTGTCTGTTTCAGGTATGTTAAGTTCATAACAAATATAATGTACAGTATATTTATACAGTGAATACTATTTTACTACTATTTTGTTGTTGTTGCATTGTTGAACATTTTAATTTAATTTGTGTTCCAAACCGACCACTACAGTATCACCACAACGAAGACAGACCACCAACATTTACTGCACCATCACACTGAGCCTTTAGCTGTTATTCATATTTCCACAAGAAGGTGTTACAATACAGGAATTGCCCTCAAGCCCACAACTATCACTCAACTGCAAAGAAATTCTGGGGTATATATTGGGTACATATTGGGTTAGTAACATATTTTTTCTCTTTCTAAAATTAGTATCCCCTCCGCTGTGTCCCAGAGGTCTTCGACTCGAGCCGGACGAAGAAAGTGTAGAGAGACCACGCCCGTCATCTCCATTGGAGGTTTCAGCTCCAACACTGTGACCTGGCTGCCCACTAGATTGCCTTCATCTCATCCCAACACAGAAATGGCCTTCTTGTCCGACAAGAGCATTGTGTACAACACCCTCACCCTCTGCGCCGTTGAGTACTAAGAGTGCTGTTCCACTGCCAAAAGGGAGGCATCCCCCCCACACCTAGGGGCAGCTTCCAATACCCCCCCCCCCCACACACCCCCACCCCCCCAACCAACGATCCAACTTCTAACCTCCCCTTCTTTCACTCCGCCACTCCACCTTCCCTGACCCATCCTCGAATTGGATTATTACTAGTCAGTCTTCTTGTAGCGGCTTCTCCTTTCTACCCTATCCTCCCAAATGCTTTTTTTCATTGGCAGATATTATGCAATTCTGTCCTGCGTATAAAACTTCAAAATGTCCATGGTGAATACAGTCCAGTCATTATGCACATACTGTATGATCCTGTTTGTTTACAGCGAGCAGATGGAATATGAATGTAAGCACTTATGTCTGACACTAAGCAGACATAAGAGAGTAATTGTCATTAAAGAAAACTGTTCTGTTTCATTCAAAGTCGATAACACCAAAAAAATTGCATTTTGATTGTTGTAGTGAGGTGAGAAATGTATCAAACTGGAAGTTAATGTCTTTTGGCTCAAGAACTGTTTTCATTTTCAGATCAATCGATTGAGATATCAGTCTATTATTTGATACATGTTGTCCTTTCTCATTGGTCATCATCACCCACAGAGCTCTTCAGTGAAGAGTGACTATAATATATATGGCATGATGACAGTTCAATAATGTATTCAAAGACATAATGGTTCTACTTTAATTGGGTGGACGCTGCCTTCTGTTTCCAGATGTGCATATACATATAGTAGGTTGGTTCAGAATTGGGATAGTTTAATGTAAATCTGATGTATAGCTCCATTTTCCAGGAAATTCCAGGGGAAGCAATAATGGTATGGAGTGTATAGTATGAGTTGCTACTATTAAGGTGAGCTACATGGACATTAGGCCTAAAAGATAGAGCAATATTGTAGAAGCCTACAAACAGATCAATAGGTTACTAGAGCTGGGAGCCATTGTCGGGAATTTCATTGTGAATCTGTCTTCATTTGAATCATCCCATAGTAAAGTGGGTAAGGTTTCAGGGTATGAGTGTGGATGGGTGCTTTTTTCATTATAGCTATATCAATGTCCATACTTGTGTATCGAAGAGACTACATTTCACTGAATATTTATTTATTTTTATCATTGAATTGTTAATCAGTTTGCATATGTACAAAATAAAGTATATTTTAAATATTTTAAGAGATATTTTGTATTTAACCATAACATTTTATTTCTCCACACAAGTTGAAAATACCATATGTCTGTACAGTACCATGATGAGAGTATAATTTTCTAGAGCTTAGTACGAAAGGATGACCATGTGGTGTGCCTTGACCACACAATTCGGTTTCAGGAGATTTAGGGTTTATCAAGGCAAGTTCCTCGACTTGATGGAAAAATTCAGATTGTGGTATAAGCTTCTATTTTATAGTGCTTCTAACATACTGTATGAAGAAAGAGTCATTGTCGGGTGCTTGTCGTGACATTTGATACATGGATCCATACAAGTTGCATTCTCAAGTTAGAGGTCATGTGACCTGAGATCGTTTTGTCTTTGTATGTCTTCCAAGGCAAATCATGTACTGTTTTGTTGCTAACCCAAGTCAATGTTTAGAAATAAAATCTGAAAATGTATTATTTTATTCATGCAGCCAAACCTTTCTTTCCGCAGTAAGTCAATTACTTTCAATGGTACAGTTGTTGGGGATGTAATCCGTTCATAAATGTAAACATCTACAGCGTGTTTGTTCTGTTATTTGCTCAAGGTGAACATAGCACTGTTCAATCATCGTTTATCACTTAACTGTAATGTAGCATTATTACAGTTGTAGCATTTAATGGACTTAGTCTTAAGCTGAGTATTTCTTAATGACATATTTACTGTAAATTTGAAATAATGAATCATGTCGCCTTATTATGTGTGCATTACATTATACTTAGGCAATGCCAAATAATTACTTACCTAGCACTGTTCCATTTTTTACTGTAGTTTCTAGAACCAACTTCTCATTCTGCCATCCCCCAAAACAGACGTATGGCAGCAATGCTCCCATTCCCTCTCTAGTATGTACGGTCAGAGCTGAGTCAGAAGGACATCGTTTTACAAACAACATTCTGTCCACCTCAAAAGGTGAAAAGACAAATAAAAAGTTTAAATTCAGAGGAGCCCAAAAGTCACATAAGGACAAACTGTTGCAAATGACAAATTTACTATACTTTACTGTAATTTCTTAAATCTTGCTTGACATGATTGATGGAGGCCTCAGTCTAAAGAAGTCAACTGCCCGTAGCCACAATAAAACCGGTTTGAAACAGTCTAGTTTGGAACATAAATCCCACCAATTGGCATGCCAGGTACATTGTAACTTGGTGTCATTTGACTTTTTGTACTGCAGGTTATGTGCAACATGAATAATTATGCACACTTGTAATATTTTCTATTTTCATATGAGATTTAAGTGCTTTTTGTACTCACTGGCATCAGTTTTTTCTTCCTTGCATGAATTGCAGGAGAGAGGAGGAGACCTGGCTTTTGCATACAGTATATTTGCATTTGGTACTCCAGTAGTCTAATCAGTGGGCAAACATGATCTTTCACAATTTAAGTTGTGGAACTATGCCAAGTATTTAAAAGCTATTTTTAGAGTAAATCAAAAGGGAACTCATTCATTTCTTTTCAGTTAAGGCATACTTTTACCTTTGTATTGATGAATATGAGCATAATACGTAGTCATATGATTGTGCTGTTGTTGTAAGATACTGCAGTCTGATTCATAAATAAACTATTTGCATGAAGTTTGTGTTTGTGATCAATTACAGATGTATTGAAGTATTTCAGAATAACAGCCTGGTTCTAAATGCACACTTAAAGCACACTTGTGGAGACAACTTGCTGGTAATTTCAGCTCAATTACCCTGCCAGACTGTCACACTGGGCTCGGCCTGTTGGATGAAAGTGTTGGCACATTGCTTGAGAATGAAACCTTGCAAAAAGAAACCCTCACAGCATGCTTCTCTGTGGCTTGGAGGACATCCACGCATCCCTCTTTCTTTTCTGCTAAAATGTGCCGTTACCAAGTTAGTCTGTCTGACACAGACTGGGAGTAACTGAGGTCAACACAGATGCTACAAGCATTGCCATGCATTTCTCTCAATGGACAATAGATGGATAATTTGATTGGCTTGCTTACTTACGAAATGATGCAGTCAACAAACTAAAGTAAATCAGGCAGTTTTAGTTAATCAGTCACTTATGGGTATCTGTTTTGGGTTGCATTGGCCAGCATCTGGGTAGGCTGTTGTGATCCCATCAGCCTACCCAGCCTGCAAAAGACCAACTTGCAACCTTACTAACCAAATATTTGGCTAACAGTGTGTCTGCTCCAACACCTTTATATATAAATGATATAGAAACACTTCATTAGGTTGATTTGCCTTCTATACTCACTGCAAAGAATGTACAGAATTAAAGACCAGTGTTCATTATTTAAATCTGCCCCGTGACAACCACAGAGGCCTGAGTCCTATATGTAAACTAGGATTTGTGCTGCTTATGGTATGGCCGGTTGGGAGTAAAGCGCTTGGTGCAGCTGATTTTAAATCTTCTTGGGCAGTGACAAATCTGAAAATCCACCACCAGAGTGGACGTATTGTGCAACTGGTTTTTAGGTCCGACTGGTTTTTTTCCGACACACTTTTAATAAACTCTCTGTTTCTCTTGCTCTGCATATCGGTAAGACACTTGATGCAGGCTGCCAAGAGATACAGAATTCACCCACATGGATACTGAATCATGTGTCTTCAAGGCAGATGGACTTCAGACATAACTGAAGCAGTTTCAGCAGTTGTTGCTGGAGGACCTGAATAATTGCAATAACTTCTACTGCCCAGTGAGCTATGGAACGATCTGGAACCCTGTGATATCCCCCGTGCTCCTGTTGAATCACGTCCCTACGGCCTCCTCCCTGGACCTCGTCCTCAAGCTGTCAGCTGCCGTCTCGACGACCCACCACCAGTGAGTAAACAGCACGCTAGTTGTGGTTACGCACCTGTTGCCAGCTCCGTAGTGCCCGGGAATCTAGGCATTCTGTCTATGTGACAGTTGTGGCCCTATACCTCCCTTTCACTCCCTCTCTCATTCATTGTGCCCTGGTTTCAAGTCCAAAAAGTGGGCTTCTCTGCAAAGTGTGTGTTATTCAAGCGAATTGCTACCGATTGCTTTGTCGTGGTATCGATGTGTCGACACCGTCTGCAGTGAGAAGCTACATGTCAACAAAGCACTAACTGGAAGTGATGACAGAGGTGTTACATTGGTCGGTACTGCATGCATGTCATGTTGTAGCTGCCCTTCGCCACTAGGTGGCAAGTATCCTCGTAAATCCAATCCATTTGTAACAGGGTCCACACACACACTCACTGCGTGAGGGGGGAACCTAAAACCCTGTCCTGCCATATAAACCTGACTCTACTTCTCACCATCAGATGACTTGGAGAGCACATGTCGTTGTTTATCCTGACTAGTCGGTTACTCAAAATACAGGGAATGGTTCATTAGAGGCCTGTCTGTCTGTCTGTCTGTCTGTCTGTCTGTCTGTCTGTCTGTCTGTCTGTCTGTCTGTCTGTCTGTCTGTCTGTCTGTCTGTCTGTCTGTATGTCTGTTGGTTGAGTCTGAATCTGCTGCCATATCTGTTGTCCTGCTCTGACTCCTATACACAGATTCATGCAGACAAGCACGTAAACACAAAAACATGCTCATTCAATCGTCACAGCAGGTAGGCCTATGCATGTCTGCATTGCACAAACATACAAACTCAGTGAGTGAGCGTTTACATATTTTGTAAATATGTCAAGATATACTGTATTGAAATATACAACCGTTTTGGAAGGCTGCGTCAAACCTGATAAACCAACATTTGTAAAACCAAGGTTTCAAGTCAAGATGTCCACTCGTGCCATTTTAATAGAGAAAATATTTATTTTGGCAGGGGCTTTTCATAAATATTTATCCAGCACATTGGAACACGAGTGTAATCAAAGCCCTTGTAAAACACCCACACCCAGATCCTGTCATGTGCATCTCACATATCTACTGCGGTCTGCAGCCATAAAAAACCAACAGCAAGTTTGTCAACAATTTTATAAAGATTTCCAGTGGGAGTAACATGTAGTTGGTAGTTTGGTTGCAAAACCATCTAGACCTGCAAGAAAAATACAACCTACTCAAATATTTATGAAGACCGCAAAAAAATAATTAGGATGAAAAGTCTCTGTACTACCATGTCCTCTTCACCTCTTTATTTTGTAAGGGGCTTGAGCCACCCGGTTCTTGTTGGGTGGTACAAGGGACCTTGCATTGACTGGTTCCACGACTGCAGCATTGGATTGTTGTCCTAACAGCTGATTAAATCCCCCCTCGCTTCCGTTCCCCTTCTCTCTTTCCCTCTCGTTTCTCTCTCCCTCTATTTCTCTCTCCCTCTTTTTCTCTCAATCTCTATCCCTCTCCCTCTCCCTCTCCCCTCTCTCTCTCTCTCTCTCTCTCTCTCTCTCTCTCTCTCTCTCTCTCTCTCTCTCTCTCTCTGTCTCTCTCTCTGTCTCTCTCTCTGTGTCTCTCTCTCTCTCTCTTTCCCTGGCTATTTATGGCAGATTCCCCTCTATCAAGGCTGCTCTCCTCAGCCCATACATGGTTGCTGCTGGATGAGGTTACCCCCGACACTTTTGGCCCAGTTACGGCAACACGCACACACGCCTCTTACTGTCAGTATGAGCTGTCAGGACCTGAGGGGCCCAACAATGTTAACCAGAATGGACTTTCGGAGGTCCCAGGAGGTGCGACAGGTTTATGACAAGTCAGACTCTTTTTAGAGCAAGTCCCTGGAACTCAACTTTTGGAATAGCTCGACTGAGCCACCTGGAGTGTTTTTTGTTTTTGTTTCTTTTTTTGTTTGTTGGGTTGTTGGTTTTACTTGTTTATTCCTGCAACCTCCTCTTCTCCCTCCCTCGCTCCCTCCCTCCCTCCCTCCCTCCCACCCTCCTCTCCCTAACCCCTGTCCCTTTCCTTACCCCTCTTCTCGTTCTTTCTCTCCCTTTCATTCCTCGACTGATTTATTTGGCTCTGTGCAAGCAGAGCATGAGGGAAAGCACCCGTTCATATTCGTCGGCTCCTAAAGCTGAGTCTTTGTCTCGTGGTTCAGGCTGGATTCTCCTCTGGGAAGGTGTTGGTTTCTCAAACGCACACCTGCATTTGCCGTTCCAGCACCACACCTCTCCCAGGACCAGTCAAATATCTAGTTTTCCAGTTTTGAAAGCCTCATCAGCTTTCCAGTTTCTCAGGATGGATGGACTTCTGCATAGTACTGTTGGACTCAAATAGCTTTTGACCGTAGTTGGAACCAACGGAAAAATAAGTAAGTCCACAACTTTAACCCCCCCCCCTTGTGTCTTTCTCTGTTGACAGTCTGACTGTGCGTTATTCATTCATTGGTAGAGTGCATGATTATCAGATCAATTGGATGAACACCTGCCATACACATTTGTATGTGTTGAATCCCATGGCCCACACTGATACCATTGGAGTGGTATATTTCAAGTTGTGCATATATACGTGAGAAGCCATGATGAAAAAGTTGTATAAAATAATAAGATGTTCGAAATGTCTCATTGTCGCATTACCATCCCAGGTTCTTCTGTGATGACAAGGGTTCTAACCTTTCAGACTCATTCTAAATAAATACAGACCTCAGAACTCCCTGCTAAAACCTCAACCAGCTCACATGCTTTTAGTCAGGGGCCAGGCTTACATGTCTGTGGACTGCAAATCATTCATGTGTGGCAAGTGCTTTTTTCATTTCCATTTTTACATCTATCCCACTGACAGCTCTAGATGTGCAGAGCCTTCTCCTAAACGTACAGTACCAAATCACACAGAACACACAGAAACTGTAAGGGAATCACTGGGACACACTGGACACCTGCAGGAAATGTAGGCCTCAGTGTCACCACTGTAAATGCAGTGGTTAAAGGTGAGGAGATTAGATTCCCTTCTACCTTGGACTCCCTCAAGTAAGATGCTTGGGGTTTATGAAATGCTAAAATGGGGTTGGAGTTGTGGCGTTCTTAGTAAAGCCCAGGTTTCGGCACCACGTTTAAGTGGCGTGTTGTTCTGTAGTAGCCTGTTGATTGAGAAAAGTGGTTAGGATGGTGAGTGTGAGGGGCTGTGAGGGGCTGTGCCAGGCTGCGTTTTACAGCTGTTTGGTGTTCCACACCTGCCACCCATGCAATAACATGCAATAAACACACTGCATGTCATGACCACTCTCTGTGCACACGATAAGGCACATGCTTCGTCACAAACACACACATACACACCGCATAAACACACAAAGGCATATCTGTGGGTTGCTACAGGTATCAGCTCATATATACTGAAACATGAAGTCCAGACTATTCCTCCTCCGCAAACTCTCCCAGTGTGTGTCAGACAGACAGTGATAACGTCTTTCTTTAACATTTGTGAGATGTGGGACATTTTTATGAATTAAACCAAACCAAGTCTACTCAAAACGTCCAAGTGTACTCAAAACGTCACCCGAATCACTATCAGGCCACAAGCAACTGGACACACAATGCACAAGCTCTCGTCAGCCGTGTCGTGGCTTGTGAAGCCATATTAGGAAAAATATGTTTGTGAGAAAGTTAACACCTTGCCCTTCTCTTTGTAATAGGGTTCACTGATGTTTTTCTCTTCTATTACCGTAACTTGTGTACTGCCTGGTCTAGTTTACTCTACTCCCAGAAGCCCTCTGTACATCGCCTCCCATGTGTGCGTGTGCTTGTGTGTGTGTTCGTAGTCCACCATGACTTTCCCCCCATTACCAGCCGCTTACAGCTCTGATCTCATCCATGCCCGCTAATTAGCCCATGTCCTGCACTCAGCACTCTCTCTGATATCTGTAGCACATACACACACACTCCGCCAACACCATCGGCGCCGGGGCCACCAAGCGTGTCTGAGAGGCGAGCTTTCACCAGTCTCCTAGCAGCTTCCCAGGGTTTGTCAAGAGCCCTGCGGGACTGCTGTTCTCGCTTGGTCAAGCTGTACATGACAGGACACCACATTATCACACACTGCTTCAATTAGTGGAATGGCGTGCACTCTTAATTAGCCACGATCTTCAGACCATGACAGACTGTGTGGATGTGGAGGGCAGGGATACCAAGAGGAGGTCATAGAGCTCTGTCAGTCTGCTTGTTCTGCCTGCCTGCCTGCCTGCCTGCCTGTCTGTGTGTCTGTCCTGATGTTGCCTCTGCAAGGCCTGATTGACACGGCTAGGCCGGATCTGGCTGCCCACACTAGCTCGTCAGTCCATCTGCGTCGCCAGCCTAACCCTTCTTCACTCATCAATACCCATATAAGAGCACAGCACAGGCAGACCTGCACGCCGACAGGCTGTATGCTTTAGTCTGCGCTTGACGTAAGCCAGAGAACGCGCTGGGACCTGGCTCTGGAACTGTGTTTGTGGAGGCCAGAGTAAACATCTCCAGGGAGGAGGACTCCAGAGGAGGATGGAGCGTGACAGGCCCAGGCCCAGGCTCCCCCCAGAGAGGGCCAACCTAACCCGGGACCTGCGTGTGTTGCGTGTGTAGGTGCAGCATGCGCTTTTGGACTGGATCTGTGTGCAAGCCGGAAAGTGCTCACGTGTGTGCGTGAGTGCAAGATAACCCAAACAGAGGTCAAAACCGGAGCGAGGTCGAAGCAGGTCATCCACTGTCTCCTGATAAAAGCAGGACTGGGAGGGGTTGCTGTCTTCCAGCCTTCTGGACCTTCTGCTACTGAGTGCAGTGAAGGAGGGGCCAGGTGCAGGTGGCACTCTCAACACTATCTCATTTCAAAGAACATTTCATGGAAATGAAGCAAGTGCAAACTAGGTCATCTTTCCAATTTTCATTCATTTGTTGTTTCAGCCTATGACAACAGAGTGTATTCCCAGACAAGGGGCTGTCCCATATTCTATGACAAGTCATATGGAGCTGAGTAAGTGCCTGTCCACACTGCACTGTAGCTGTGGGAATAAGCTGTGCCCTATATCAACAACATGACATCTTTGTAGCCCACATTTACTGTGTGATAGATCATGTTTACTGTAGATACCTCTCCGTATCCCACTTCAGTGTCATAGCTAGACCTTTTGAGGCCATTGACATTGAAACTCGGTGCAGGTGATCAACAGGCATACAGAGCCCAGAGCACATGGTCCATCACCAGTGCAGTGTGTGGGTCTGCATGATGTTGCAGTGGGATCGTTTTGACATCAGCTTGATGCGGTGACGTCTAGATTTCTGAAAGAACAGTTGGATTGGAGGAACCTAAGTTGAGTTGTGTTTCCCTGAGACCGGAGGTTGACGTTATGATACTGAAATCGAGATGTTTGGGTTACCTGTGATTCACATGTACAAAGACCCATCTGAAGAGGCACAGCTGTAGATGAAGGACAACACTTCACCTTTCACATCCTGCAGCTGGTTCCCAAGGCTTTACTCTTGACTGGTTTGACAAAAGAAGTCAGCTTTTTACTTTGACATGATTTGGTCTTATTATTCAGGTCAGTCTTCGGTATGTTAGTCTGTATTCTATACCTGTCTCACTGCAGACAGTTAGCAGATGCACATACACCCATGCTGGAATAGGCAAGCAGTATTGTTAACCAATCTCAGGGTCTTCACACACACACTTGGTACAGAGTATACTCCTTGTGTTTTCTTTTGGGGGCCAACTGGTCTTGTGAGGTGGAAAAATACAGAGGACACAGGGGTTACATTAGGGTGACTGATTTTTAAGAATAACTTCACCAACTGCTTGGCCTGCAAAGACTGCAAAGTTTTGAAATCGTACATCGGTGGGGGGTGTCTGTCATTGTTGGGGCTCAGAGAAAAACAAAGCAAGTGGTTGTGTGAAAAATCGATGAATGAGAAAGATAGATAAACAGATAGAGATATATAGAGATAGATATAACTAAATCGATAGATGTAGATGGATAGAGATATATATAGAGAGATACATAGATACTGTAGATAGATAGATGTGTGGAATAGTAATTGGGGAGAGAAAAAGAGAGAGAGAAAGAGAGAGAGAGAGTGAGAGAGAGAGAGAGAGAGAGAGAGAGAGAGAGAGAGAGAGAGAGAGAGAGAGAGAGAGAGAGAGAGAGAGAGAGAGAGAGAGAGCAGCACGCGCGTCAGAAGCCAGGACCCTGGTAAACACTAGCTGTCTGTCTGGCTGTGGCTCCTATCCCTCAGGCAGCCACTCAGCTAACACGTTGCCTTATTAGGAATGTCTGCAGGGAGTCGAGGCGGACTAGGGTAGGGCCAAGAGTGCCGAGTGTGTGTGAGTGAGCTTGAGTGTTGATGGAGAGATGTAGTTGTGTGAAGTAAATACTGTCAATACAAATCACAGAGAAGAAAGGGGACAGTATACAATACTGTTTTCTGCCTGTGCATTAGGTACTGTACATCTTTGTTTAGTTTATTGTTATAAAGATGGTTTAGGGGTTAGGGTTAGGGTTGTGTGTTAGGTACTGTACTTATGTACTTATGTGTTATCTGGCAATTGTTTACTGTTGTCAGTGTGTCACAGTGTAAAGCCTCCCTCAGCATTGCTGCTATCTTATCAGTTCTCAGTCAATTTAACAATATCTTTCTCAGTTGGCCACTAACACTGGGGTTTAGGCAGACCGCCAACCCTCACTGACACTGAACAAGAGATGTTCAGCATGGTGTTGCAGATAATGGGTGCCTGTGTGTATGTGTGTGTGTGTCAGTGTCAAAAGTAAGTCGGCAACGCAACTGCTTTGACAACAGTGGATAAAGCAGATTAACAGATTGATAGGATAGACACCAAAACAATTGCCTCATCATAAAGTCTGCATATTGTACAAAGTAGACAAGCTAATAGACTGTAGGCTAACAACAGCATAGTGTACTGTGTGTGTGTGTGTGTGTCAGCAGGGCACTCAGAAAGCACACCGCATGTCTGCTTAACCTATTAACCCTTATTCAAGTTATGTGTGGCAGTTGCATTCCTATGCCATAAGCAGCTGAACGACCCTCTGTTTGCAGATTATAACTTCACTGGGTCATGTGTTAAAGTCGAAGATACTGTATCCTGGACAATATGCGTGGTGAGTGAGCGTGGCATCGAAACCCTTCTTTGTTTTGAGTACTCACATACAAGGCTTAAAGGCCTTCTCCTTTTTCTACTACTGAAGACAGACGTGGTGGTAGTTGGACAGTGGACGTTACAGTTCAGAGAGCCCCGTTGAATCTTTTCTGCCCTCTCACCTGTGTTACCTTGTTTATACTTAGACACACACACACACACACACACACTGTACAAGTGATATTTCTCCTCCAGTAGAGGAGATGCACCCACAAGGTGTGCTACACCATATTGTGCTCTAAGTGGAGTGTGTGGGTGTGTGTGTGTTTAGGTGTGAGAAAGTGTTTTCATGTGTACTGTGTGTATGTGTTTGTGGGTGGTGGGGTGGGGTGGTGAGGGCAGGTTACGATCTGACTTCCTGGATGCACAGACAGACCTGAGGCCCCTCCCTCCTCCACCCCTCTGCCTGCTGCCACACTCCTCCTCCAATCCCCATCCGGCATGTTTATCATTGGGGCTAATTTCTGCCTGTAATCTGATTAGTAGCGCTGAGCTGCTTTAGCACCCCGCAGGCTCTCTCTCTCTCTCTCTCTCTCTCTCTATCTCTCTCTCTCTCTCTCTCTCTCTCTCTCTCTCTCTCTCTCTCTCTCTCTCTCTCTCTCTCTCTCTCTCTCTCTCTCTCTCTCTCTCTTTGTCTTTGTCTCTCTCTCATTCTCTCTGTCTCTCATTCTGTCTTGTTCTCTCTCTCTCTCTCTCATTCAGACATTGTCTCTCTCTCCCAGCTGAGCTCCCTGCTGACCACACGCTAGGAGTCTCCTCAGGACTGCTTCTTTCTGTGTGCTCTGGGAATCTTCTCCTGCTGTGTGTGTGTGTTGCTGGCAGTCAGACCCAAGTGTCCGACTTTCTGTGTGTGTGTGTGTGTGTGGGGTGGGGACTCCACCTCTTCCACTGCTGCCCCCCTGCTTTAGCTCATCTTGCGGGGCCTGGTCTGCTAACGTCTGTCTGTCGGCTCACCACAAACATGTACCGGAACCCATGGATCACTAACTACCTGAGCCATGTCCAATACTGTGCGCAAGGTAAGGACAGAGGGGGCCAGTGGGAAAAGGGGCTCGGTGACTAGCCGAGTGTGTGTGTGTGTGTGTGTGTGTGTGTGTGAGGTGGGGTGTGGGGGTAGTTGGAGGGATAGGGGGCTAGAAGGCTAAAGACTAGGGCAAGGGCAGCCTAGTAGGCAAATCTTTTCTTTACATGGTCACCTCTGTCATGGCCCTTCGGTTGAGGGCATGAGTCTGCACATACGTGCAAATACCATACACTGATTGTGGAGGGAGAGATCATTATTTATTTACCTTCCTGGACTAATCATTCTTTCTCTCACTCTTTTTTTTCACTTTGTGTGTTACCAATACATGGGCGAAGGGGCTGTTTAGCAGAGTCTATTTTCCACCTTGTCCTTCCCTCTGTGTATTTATAGAAAATCCCTCTCTTTACCCTGTGCAGTTTTGACAGTCAGCATCCTAAGCTGCTCTCTGACACGTCCTTCCCCCCACCTCCATCCATAGACATCCCCAACCAACCTGGCAACCCGGACGCTCCTAGGATAGAACTGCTAGGTAGATTTACCAACAGGGCCGACTCTTACCTCTTCGAAAACAGCGTCTGCACGCATCCACGCACGCACCGACACGCACACAATCACAAACACACACAACGCACAGTCACAGCTACACACCTCCTAACCCTAATCCATACCCAAGACCCTCTCTCCTGTCTCATCCCTACCCAGTCATGCTCCATCTTTTAGAGCCAAAATAACCTGGAGGCCCCTGTAGACTGGAGTCTGAGGAGTCAGTAACACGATCAGGCTCTATCCTAGGGTACAACTTTACAACACTCTCCAGCTGTAGGGCTAAAAGCTTTACCATGATGTTAATTACCCAGAACTTGGACTGTGTTGGACTGCTCAAAACACCCAATTTGACCCACTCTTTACATACTGATAGTTAGCCTAACTTAAGTGTACATGAATTACTATGTTACTACGCATGAATACTTGCAGTAACAACATTGTTACATTTTTACATAGGATCGCTATGTAAATGCTTTGGCCACTACTTATGTAGTAACTAACTACACCAGTTCTTGTACTTCAAATGTTGCTATCACTGGTATTGCTAAGATATTTACATCGCAATAAGGGAACATTTTATTGTTGGTTTGCCTTTGTATGTGTGACAAGTGAGTGTTTTACTCAGATCTTCTTGACAAGTCATGATATTGTCATTTGTATTCTACTTTATGCAGTGTAGATACCTTAAAGTGTGAAGAAATATAAAAAATGAGTTGTGTTACATTTGTGTATGTGATACTCTTTTCCTTTTCTGTGGTTTCTGTGTAGGCTTTGGATCTGAGCCTCCAACCAAGCTCTACACATCAGCTTCTCTCCCGACAGAAACCTTAAGGTAACGGATGCCATCATGTTTGTGTATGTGCATGTGTGTGTCTGTCTGTGATAGACACACAGTAGCCTATTGTATTTGCCAAATCATCAAGAAGGGGATAGATAAGGATAAAGGTACAAAATCTGAGACAGGCTTAAGTCATATGGCCTGGTAAGCATTATCCTAAATACTCAGAGTTGCTTTTTAATGAATCTTATTTTGGTTGTTATTTTGCGTCATTAGTCCCTTTGAAAAACGATCCCCAGTTTTAATGTGTGACATGAAAGGAATAACACATATCAGAGCAGCTGCTAGGAAACAGTATCCATTGGAGCTGGACACAATGTGACCATTTCTAAGATTGAAGTATCCAGGCCACAGGACAGTTCTAGTTCCCAGCAGTGGGGTTAACTGCAGGCTGGGTCAGGACAGGCCTGCTTAGGTTGCCACAGCGATGGTCCAGTGGGAGACATTGATTCCTGCTAAATCCAGTGAGGCATGGTGATCCTGAAATGATCTGGAGCACCATACAGCATGCTGTTAACCTGCATTGGGGGGAAAGAAATGACATAGTCTTTGACAATCTTGCTTTGTAAACTATCATGTATGAATGTAACAGTGACATCATGTTCAGAAATGAATGTTCAGCTTTATCTTGCTGATGCTGATTTGTTATGGTAAGAAAATGTCAAATGTAAATGTAACATTAATGTACAGTGTTTCCAAAATGTAAAAAAGGACATTCTCAAACGTTGATTGAAAATGTCACAAATTCCAAACAGTCTTCATGAAGTGTAATCCATTTCAGCTTCCAGAGTGACTTTTCATTGGGGGAAAAGACCGGCTTGGTCAAAAGTGCCACAGATATCGATGCCAATCTACTGGCAGTGCTACCCAAGGGTGAGGTCTTCCATAACTGGCATTGAAAAGGATTGTAAAAATGTATTCATTTGTTAATGTCAGACTGTTTAAAAATGCATGTATTTTATCCCTCCAGTTTCAGAGTTGAAGAAGCAGTTTGAGAGAGTTGTCCAAAGTGATTTAAAAATGAACAGGTAAACTTTGGGTCCTTTAAAACCAACATGCGTGGGTGTACATTTTATGCATGGGCGTCGTTAGACCCTTTTTACTGAGGCACGTGCCCCAGTATAAATCTGCTGTGCCCCAGTAAAATTTTAAAAGTAAAGTAAAAGTTTGAGTTTGAACAATTTACTTTATTAGTCAGTGCATTCATTTACATCAGAAACACAAACCGATGCACACAGAAGTCCATGGCAGCGCGTTCTTCACACACAGAAGTCCAGGTGACTCGGCACACAAGTCAGAATTGAGGTAGGTTAAGAAAACATGACAAAACTACAGATAGTTTCTAAATGAGAGGCCTACCGATCATTTTATTTTGACTAAAACATAAAAAACATTATGACTTGAAGCTCAAAATAACAGTATTTGTGCTCAGATGACTGCGAGAAAAAAAAATTGTGCGCTCACATGAACTATTGATGTCTCTGCCAAAGCTGAAATCAAACTTGCGTTGTATACTTTTGTATAGTGGGTTAAGCAAGGGGAGTTTCTATAGCCTAGTAGTGCATTGTGCGCAGCAAGCTTGAAAGAAAAAAAGGGATATGAATAGGGGCCTGTGCCCCAGTACAGTCTAATAATGCCTCTGATTTTGTTTCACATATCATTGTACCCATTCCTTCTCATTACTTAATTTACCAAATTAGCAAATGTTAAAATCTCACTGTGCATAAAAAAGCTCATTTTGGGCTGTTTTAAACAAGATGTAGACAATTAGAAAAAGCCCTATCTGAAAGAACAAATCTCAGTGATCCATTGACCTTTCACCCCTGCTCTGAGCAGAAAGGATAGAATAGCCCGCCGCCTGGAGGGCATGGAGAGTGACGCGCCCCCTGCCTTGATGCCCAGCCTGATCCCAGGCCTGGTGGCCAACCGCATGCTGGAGGAAGACTCCCCACGCTACACCCGCGCTTCAGACCCTCGTGAGCCATGTGTCATGGGTAAGCATGGCACTGCATGGTACAGTATGCATCATACACACTCTACACTGGCATCTGGCTAGTATGCTCACAGTAGAACTACAGCATGTGATAGTATACTATGGTGTGCACTGGTGATTCAGTAATGTGTGAATGGTGATATATACTTTGTGTATATATCACGATATATATATATATATATACATAAATATATGTATATATAAATGTATATACGAGCATGGCCTGCAGGACAATGTACAGCTTGCTGAACCCTCGTAAACTAGTGATTAAGTAGCATATCAGTGTTACTTAAGGTGTGTGTGAGCTTGCTTGACCAGTCCAGCCTCTGCTGGTCATGCATGAAACATATTGTATGTAAATCAACATATTATTTTTTCCTGGTTTGGAATTTGATGTGACTTTCCGTTTCCCGTGGCCCCCCGCAGTGAGACGTTACAGCAGAGAAGAGCTGGACCCCCCCCAGATGCAGGTGTCATCTCCAGACAGGTCCTCCAGAGGCAGGGGCCGACCAGAGCCTCATCGGGGCCACGGCGAAATGCCCTCCACCCCCACCGCCTCCTCCTCCTCCACCATGGGCCCCAGCGACCCCGCCAGCCTCAGCTCCAAGGCTGAACGCATCGCCCGCTACAAGGCCGAACGCCGTCGCCAGCTCTCCGAGCGCTACGGCATCCTGCTGGACCAGGAAGTGGACTTGGATTACACGCCGCGTCACTCACGCTCCCGCCGGGAGTCGGACTCGTCGGACAGACAGGCCCCGGCTGCAGAGCGGCGGGCCGAGAGGCAGGATGCAGATGAGGTGGGGCGGGAAGGGAGGAGGGCGCCCTACAGCTCCGGGGTGGGGCGGGTCTACATGCAAGCGCACCCCGAGCCCGGCTCCGCCCAGGCCCCTGGCCCGGCCCAAGCCCCGCCCCCACCCCGAGAGAGGGCCAGCACGTTCTCAGAACGGGAGAGGATGTTGAACGTGGAGAACTACCGCAGGGGGGGCTCCGAGCGAGGGGGCGGGCCCAGAACCAGGCCTCAGGAGCAGGCTGCACACCACCACCCACAGCCCCCCCAGCAGCAGGCTGGGCCCCAGGAGTCCAGCCCTCCCTCCTCCAGGGCCTCCTCCATCAGGGACTACAGCGTGGCGGCAGTCCCCAGCTCGCCCAGGACAGCCCGCCGGGCCTCACTGCCCTCCACGCGCTACGGCATCTCTCCAGGGGACCTGTTCATCGAGCAGCAAGCCCAGAACATCCTCAGCAGACAGGGGTGAGTGGAGCTCATGTTCTGGTTGTTGCGTAACAGCTGCTTTGGAGCGGAGTCTGTTGGTGTTGGGACCAAACGACCCAATAAAACGTGCTCCATCGCAAGAACCAAGTGGAACCTGCTATTTTGAAATGATCAAAGTGTAGTGTACAGTGCCCCCTGGTTAACACATCCACCGTCTAAAAATACAGAGGTTTTAGGTAACATTTCCATCAACATTGCATTTGCCCCGGTCACACAGTTCCAGCCTCCATACCCAGACTCTTCAGACTGTTAACAGGGTGACATATAGCTCAGAGCTGTAAAGCCTGGATCTGTCTCTCCTTCTGGCCCACAGATGCCCATGGGTTCTGCTTTCAGTAACAGGACGCTGGGGACGCTTCTCTCTAGATTGCGGGTCGGGTCTCAGTCACGCTAGAACCAGTCTGGTTTCGCCTAGAGAGAGAAGCTTCTGGAGATCTCATTAGGGGTCCAAGGGAGATGGGGCTGGGGGGTGGGAGTGGGGGTGGGGGTGGGATGGGTGCTGAGAACGTGGCTGTATGGTTTCTCATCTCCTCTGTGCATGTTAGGGCGCCGAGTCTAGATGAGCGTTTAGGTTTGCAGACATCTTACAAATGAGTCCAGTGAATATTGACGACTTCCATGTGATACATATTTGATTTCTTTGAGGTTTCTACAGCAACAGTACAGTAATCAAAAGTTAATCGGTGGGAGAACAAAAATCAAGCTACTAAAACATCAAACGATATTACTTGTTGTTTATGAGACACAACTCGGAATTTGAGTCAGAGTAACTCAAACGTTGTCATTTCCATCACCATGTTGTCCTGTAGCCTGGTGGCCTTGTCCAAAAGCGACTGGTCTCTCCAGGCAGACTCAGAAGGTGACACCCAGTCTGTCATCAGCTGGCCCTCCAGGTACGGTCACAATTGGCTGGATGTAGTGGATGTGGGTGTGTCCAACCTCTAGACCACTCCCTAACCGAAGATGTAACCCCTCCCCCCAACCGACGCCTCATAATTATTCAGTAATATCTTCCATTTCCAGGTCCCATTGTGGACCGAGTGAGCACTTCCTGAACACTTCCTGTTGCTAATTCTGTCATCCCCGATTAACAGGTGTTTTGCGTTCCTAAAATCCTCAGAGTGAGATTTGATTTGCAGTTGTTTCCCTGACATGCTTGCCCTCCCTCCCTCCTAATGTTGCAGTCAGAGTTCCGGGCGCTTCATCCTGGATGAGTGACCCTGGATGAGAGATGTTGAAATCTTTGGTCGTGCATTGGGGTCCTGGATGATGTCAACTATTTATAGGTCTATCTGAAAGTGAGAGGGATGGTATCCACATACAGTGCTGTATGTGCTTGTGTGCGGAAGTGTACACCTGTGTGTGTGTGTGTGTGTGTGTGTGTGTGTGTGTGTGTCTGACCCGGAGTGTGTTAAGCAGAGGAGTTGTCTCAGTGAGAACATTCGTCAAGTCCATGCCCTGACCCCAGGAAGGCAGTCCCCTGACTCAGCACTTGTCAGCCAAGTCTCATACAGTATCTAGCTTAGCTATCTCACCTCTACATGCTGCCTTCTGCATTAAACCCATCCAATCACCTGCTCTAACTTAACATCGAATGAATGAATGATCTGCACATTTTTCATGGCTGTGGCCGAAATGCATCTAAAGAAATGACTCAGGGGGCAGAGTGTGTTCTCGTCACATAAACAAAACTCTCTTTAGTGTCATATCTATCCTATATCTTCCCAACTGAGTAACGCTGAGAACTCCCACATCAGGGCTATGAGATCTAACCATTGCCTCCCTGGAGTGAAAAAGGTTAGGACTTGGCCGGGTATATTTTTGGACTGAAGCTTGTCCCAAATAGGCTGCATAGCTGGTCAGCCGAGAGGGCTGAGAGAGTGGGTAGGCCCGTAGCCAGACCGTGTGAGTGCTGTGGACAGGTGAATCAGCCACAGCCTACCTAGCCCAAACCTGCAAAGCTTGTCAAACATGATTGTTTCATTAGCGCACCTCGTTATCTGGGTCACTTTTTATAGAATGGTTTGATGCATGGCCCCTTATTTACTCTTGACTTGACTTAGGCTACGTACAGTAGCTGGCCCAACAGGTGTGGATCTCCCCCCTACTGTGAGTGCAGAACCCATGTGCACTTAGCATTGAAGAACAATGGAAATGCCTGGTCTCAGGTAGCGTGTGAGCTATTTAAACCATTCATGCCATGTCATGTTGAATGAATCAACAGTCAATCAATTAGGATAGGCTTAGTGAATCACAATGAGATTACAGGGGTGGAAAGGTCCATGATTAGAACTAGATTTAGCTTGATTTCGTGGCACGCAGATAACACACAGTAGGACTGCTCTTAAACTGCTTTAGGGTTCATCTGAAACATGGAAGACGCTACTCGACCTATACTGTATATTAGCCCCAGTGTCTTTTTGCATGCTGTATTGCTTTGAATCCCTGTCTAAATGACTAGTCATTTGAAGACTCTGAGTCACGTTGATCCAAGCTGGTCCTCCTCAGTTTAAGAGTTCTTGAATCTCTTCTTCCCTTTCTAAGAATCAGAGTACGAGAGAGAATGTCGAGAGACGAAAGCACCCCCAGAGCCCCTGAGCGTGGGCCTGACCCTTCCCCCACCAGCAGGCATCGTCCTCAGGTCAACTCACCTCACTACATGCCCCAACGTGCCGACCCCTTGGCTTACCCAAGAACTGCCCCCAACTCCCAGCAGCCCAACCCGCCCCCACGCCAGCCAAGCTACGGGCATAGCCACGTGGCGTACCCTGCCACAGCCCCCCACCCAGGTCTCCCCGCAGAGCCCCAAGCCTACCTCGCCATGCCCGCTCCGACGGCATCCAAGCTGGGGAGCGTTCCGCCTGAGGTGCAGCCCCGGAGGAGGGTCAGCGGCGAGCTGACCTACGCCCCCCAGAGGGAGGGCCGCCAGGCGCTGCGGGAGGAGGTCCACACGGTGGGCCTGCTGAAGAGCAGGAAGGCCGTGCTCCCGTCCGAGATCCGCCGACGTGAGAAGAGCGTGGACGACCCCCAGAGGGGACGTCAGGAGGACACGGAGTGGGAGAGCTGCGGAGGAGGTGGTGGGGGGGAAGGAGGCGGAGGAGGGGGAGGAGCAGGGAGGAGAGCCCACCGCCCCGAGGAGGAACGGGAGAGGTCGCGGGACCGAGGGGTGGAACGGGGACGAGGAATCAGCGAAAGGGGGCGAGGTAGAGAGAGCGAGAGAGAGAGCCGAGAAAGGAGCATGGAGAGGGAACGAGAGACCAGGGAAAGGGAGACCAGGGATGCGGAGAGGGAAACAGCGATCAGAGAGCGGGAGAGAGAGAGCCGAGAGAGGGAGAGAGAGCAGGAGAGTAGGGAGAGGGAGAGAGAGCGGGAGAGCAGGGAGAGGGAGAGAGAGCGTGAAAGGGAGAGCCGAGAAAGGGAGAGAGAGCAACGCTGGTCAAGCCAGGACACCCAGAAAGAGGAGATGGCCAGGTCCATGGGTCCCCTCCAGGCATCACAACCCCCCCAGCACCAGTACCACCAACCCAGACACCACCAAGGCTCGGAGGCTCCTTATCAGTACCTTCAGCAGCCGCAAAGACGCCATCAACCACAGCAGTACCAGCAAAGGCCCCAAGAGCACCAGCCAGCCACCCAGGCGCCCCAACAACCTCCACCCCAAGAGGCTCACCTCCTCCGCGGACAACAAAGGAGCGACACGGCCGTCTACCTCCAGAGCGCCGCACCCTTGCCCCAGGCCAGACACAGGAGTGAGGAGGTAGCCTCTGGAGCTCCAAAACCCAAGATCCGCACCCGCTCCATGTCAGACATCGGCGTGAGCCAGCGGTCCTCCATGTACCGGTCCATGGAGCGGCAGGCCAGCAGGGACACGGCCATGGCCGGTCTCCATGCCAGGGATGGAGGGGTAGCCAACGGGGAGGTGGGGGGCTTGGACACCAGGGTCTCCGTGGCTCAGTTGAGGCACTCGTACCTGGAGAACGCCAACAGGAAGCCAGAGCCGTAGGTGGACGGGCATGGCTGTCATTATTGCCTACCGCCAGTTCCTCTACCTTCTAACCTTGCCGTCCGCCTGTTTTGATTCTAACACTAAAGAATGTGATATTACGGCTTCAGTTTGTTTCGCGCAATCGGGAATGCAGTAATATTGGTGTTTTATGCGAAGATGGCGGCGCTAATCTGATTTGGTGAGCATGTTGGAATTATATTGCTTTTTAGTCACAAGCTTTGGGCAATGTTGCCTTTCAGCAGATAAACTTGAGTGGTTTGTGGCTGTATGTGGTAGGTGACATTGTGTGGCTACACAAATGGATTGCAGTGGAAAACAGTCACTTTGGCCTTCCGTTCAGTGTTGGGATGTGCTTGTTTGGCGTGATTTTGAATGTGTGAGCTACCAACCTTTCTAACATCAACCCTGCCGCACGAGACGTAACCCGCTAAAATGGAAAGCAAAAGGCCGTAGGAGGTCATGTCAACCTGTCCCTCTCTTGTTATGTGTTGTTTTGGTGCTCCTCCTCCGATACGCAACCCTTCAAAGGGAGACTAAAGTAGAGGCGGTGGAAGTGGAGCCAGCGGGGGGCGTGGAGCGAGACAGGGGGGCTCGGCGGCCGCGGCGCTACATCACCCCAGGGGACAACCGCAAGTCCTCCGAGAGGTTTAGGACCCAGCCCATCACCTCTGCAGAGCGGCTGGAGTCCGATAGGTACTGATGAGACCTGGGTGTTAAAAAAAGGAACAAAAGTCTTACTGAACATATTTGTGTATCTCTTACTCTTACGACTGGCTGGTTTTTAATATCACAATGGAGCGCTGTGCTGGTGGTTCATATTCTTTGCTGGTTTTTACGAGATCACGGTCATTTTACACATGTTAAACAAAGAAGTGTTTTGTTTTCAAATCCTTCCCAAATTACTATTTGTAGTGTGTTTTGATAAAGTATTTTGATGGATTTCTGTTTTTGTTCTTCTCTCTCAGGCATCTGAGTCCAACAGAGCTAGTAAACCCTGAAGGCAAGTACCCTGTACCCCCACTACTAAACTGAAATAAAAACAAACTGTTATTTATCTAACAGTACAGGTTCCCTACAGAGAATGCAAAAAATACAGTATAACTCTGTTTGAATGAACAAGCAATTGTTTTTTATTGTTTCCCAATGGACAAAACTGAAGGACAAAAGGAATATGTTTGGTGAATTGTGACTATGAGTCTATAGAATCAAAAATACACAAATATAATACATGTATTCATGTATTTATTTAGCAGACGCTTCTGTGCAAAGCAACATATAAATTGAGAATATGTGCAACAGACCGTCAAAAACTAGAAGATCTCTGCTCTAACAGTATTGCAGTGGTTAGTGTCACAGACTAGCCAGGGCCATGCAACCACATTTGAGTTAAGCAGGAAAAATACACGTCAAACTTGGTTTTAGGCCTGACCTTGTGACCTGTAATATACAGTAGGACACGAGTGAGAAGCACAATTTGTACTTTAGTTCTTCTCTGTCTTGAATTGTATTACATTGTCATACCACACAGTTCTAGAACTTGAAGATAACAGTATTCTGGGCTCCATCCTGTATTCTCTATCCTTCTATGTTCCAGGGGACGAAGAAAAGCTGGATGAGAGGGCAAAGATGAGTGTGGCGGCCAAAAGGTCCCTCTTCAGGGTAAAGAATCGCACTACCTAATGTCACTTGTTTTGGCACTGAAATGCTGTCAGTGATCTTTTTATTGAAATACATCTCAGCGTCGTCCATCTTACCTGTCTACCTTCTTCTAACTGACGGTGCGATTTTCTCTGTCAGGAGCTGGAGAGGACTACGGAAGGAGGCGTTCCCAAGCCTCGCTCACGGAACGCCGCCGTGGAGAGGCGTCTAAGGAGAGCCCTGGATCGCGCGCACACGCAACCTATCACCAGCGAGGAAGTTGACATTGCCACCACGTACGTCCATTTCCCTCAGACAATAGCACTACGACCCAGGGTTGTTTGATTTAAGACAGGGCTTAAATTCTGCATTCCTTTCAGTATCATTTGCTCTAATATTGTCGAGCAGAAGTGATGTCACGAATGCCTCCCTTCTCAAGTCTGACCGTACCTCTTGACCCCATGGGCCCTTTGACCCCTTGTTCTCTTTGACTCTGCTCTCTCTGTGACTCCCGTGGTGTGGTACATGTCATCTGTCCCCTGCACACTCAAGTGTCCCTGCTGTGTCCTCACAAGCTGGGACCGTCAGCTCCACAGCTGCCCTTGTCCCCTGTCCCACGATAGTCAGAACTACCATGACTAGCTCCAGGTACACACTGTGATACATGCATGCATGTGCTAGCATTTGGTAGAAATATATATATTTGCGCTTACGTAACTACAGCTTGCATGCCACCTCTCCCTATTCTTTTATGAGAACTCTATTTCATATTTTGTCTTTCATTTGGAATTGACTTGTGATATTGCACAGAATCTTTAGTGTACTTGCGACTTGTTGTTTACTGGCTGTCTGATGCCGTATGTAGATGCATGGAGACATGTCTCCACAGTGCCCTCTGTAGTGCGAATGACATTACCATGATTTATTTTTGTTTTTGCTGCTGCTGCTGCTGCTTGCTTTACAGGATTAGCTGTGAGGAACTGTACCCTCTACGGACATGTCATGAGTCTTTACTCAAAAGCTTTGCACTTTCTTACAGCTGAACATATAGGCAGGTCAAAGGTCAACCCAGTTAAGCTCTCTGATTGGTCATGTGTACTCTTAATACATTTACAGAAGAGAAACTTAATGGCACAGTGGAGGCAGCTGAATGTGAAAACTATTATCTGCACCACTTGTACACACACATTCACTTCTAACTTGGATGCAGTCTCTTGGAATGAAAACGCCAGTCATTTGCCTTTAGTATAAATCTCACCTTAAATAGTCAATGTTAAAATTACTAGAACAAAGATTATTACAAGTACAGGGGTACCAGCCTACTGCAGTGCTTGTACAGTAGACAGTCTAATTTAACTAATTTAGTGCATGTGCATAAGTGACATAATTGTCCAAAATGGTGAACTGAGTTGAACTTCAACTGTGATCCAGAATTCTGACCCAACATTTGTACTCATAGTACATGACATTGTAAAAAAAAAGAAGTTAATAATACATACATTTTGTGCTTTGCGTCATGCACGTTATAGAAGCTGTATATTCTTTAGCATAAGCTTATGGCCCAGCAAGCCTAGCAAAGCCCAGTTCCCTGATTTTACTCAAACTGTGTACCGTTTAAACGGCACACATCCCAACCGTTAATCTGTCCCCTGTGTGCTATTCCCCTCCCAGACTGCAGGTGTCCTCGCAGTCTGCCCCAGAGCAGCAGGAGCCAGAGAGGGTGCCCCAGCAGCAGGCAGGCCAGGAGCCTGCGCCTGGAGGAGAGGTGGAGGCTGGAGGAGGAGAGCAGGCTGGCCCAGACGAGCCTGACCTCTCCACCCTCAGCCTGACAGAGAAGATGGCGCTGTTCAACCGTCTGGCCCAGACCTCGGCCAAGCCTGCCGACGGGGGCGACGGGGACGGAGCGGGGTCAGGGTCAGGGGTCAAAGGGGACACACGTCAACGCAGGGCCAACGCCCGCTTTCAGACCCAGCCTATCACGCAAGGAGAGGTGGAAAAGGTAGGCGGCCACGCGCCTAATGATGAACCCATAAGGTCACACGGGTCACAGACTACACACCAGTGCAATATTTTTTTTATTATTGCATCGTTCCAAAAAAATAGACTCTCAGTTTTAGTCCCTTTTCCTCAGTTTGCTGCAAATGAACCACCATTTTATTCACAACAACCAGTTTCTGTCTCAGTTGATCAAGAGGTCAAAGAAGTTGCCTTCTCCAGTTTGTAAACACAGCATGTGCCCCACAACTCTACAGACTTTGTTTCTTATTCATGTCTATACTTTTAGACTGCAGCATCCCCCTTTTGTTGTCATCTATCATCCCAAAAACTGCATCAAACTCAAAAACAGTCATATTGGCCTCAACCATTCCCCTTCCTGTGAGTTGTTGTAAATGTTGGTGTCCACACAGGATGTTGGTCCTGTGGATGCCTCTCCTGTGGCAAATGGGGCCTTAGAGCCTAGTCACACAGAACAAGTAAGCGCACCTGCAACATCTGCAGAGCTACTGATAGGTCGTTAGCTGCTGCACAGGCTCTGATTGGTTAACTCATGCGCTTGTGGCTTGTTTAAGGTTTGTTTAAGGCTTGTAATGTCTGCTCTCTAGAAGCACTTCTACATGGCTGGATGCTGTTGATATGCTGATATTGGACTGTTGATTTGAAGATCCTCGGCTATTAAAACGGTCATTTCTGCAAATTATTCTACAGAAATGCACCTTCTTATTATATCTTCGTTAATGCTGACCTTCATTGTAATCAGGTTTCATCAGCTTGCCATGGTTTCGACATAGTGCTTGCTGTAGTAGGTTTTTTGCAAACAACACTGGCACTTCATGGACAATGGCAATACTTGTGTACTGTAGACTGTAGGCAGTAGGGTGAATGCTGAGTGGTAGTAATGTAAACACCTGTAAAGCATTAGCTAAACTTTTGTAGTTTGAAACAGGCTGTGGATGTCTTTGATTTCTTAAACTTGGACACCTGGCATCTTGTTTCCTCAGCTGACCCATTTTCACTTTTTTCCCCCATCCTTTCTTCCATTGGTTCTTCTATCTCTTTACCTCATCTCTTTTATCATATTGCTATCTCTCCATCTTCTCCTTCCTTCCTTCCTTCCTTCCCTCCTTTTAATCCCTGCAGGTGCAGAATGGAGGCGTGGTCAAACTGGAGCCTCTGTCAGCATCATTGGTCCGCTCCGTAGTGGCTGTCACCTCCCAGGCATCTGTCTCCACAGTAACTGGGGCAGCTGTGTCCAGTCACAGTAACCTCCACCAGGAGAAATCCACTACGGTTCCCTACAATCCCGTGCAGCAACCAGCAGCAACCAGCTCCAACCAGGAGAAGGGGGTGAGGTACTTCGCCATGACCCAGGGCGGAGACTCCTCTGCCCCTGAGCCGGAGCTGGTCTCCCCCCCTCCCCTATCAGAGCAGCAGCATCAGGCCCCTCCCGCCCGCTCCAGGCTGCAGGCAGAGCAGCGGGAGGAGGAGGGGCTAGAGAAGGGAGACAGGCTGTGGGGAGGCGCCAGAGAGGAGAGCCGCAGCGGCAAGGCAAAGCTGCACTCCCCCGAAAGGGACAGGGAGAGCAGACAGCTGCACCAGCCCCCACCCCCCCCCGAGCCTCTCCCCCAAGCCCAGCTGAGGGCCCCAGACAGTGGCCAGCGGGAGACGGAAATCCCCTCCTCCTCTGGAAGACAAGGGAGGGGCGAGGAGGACTGGAGGAGCGGCAGAGAGCTCAACAGAGACGAGGAGGGAGACCGAGACAAAGATTGCATTCAGGAGAGGAGGGCTCAGCGTGGAGGAGGGGGCTACCTGAGAGCCAGACCGGGAGAGGACACTGCAGACCGGGAGAGGAGCAGCAGGAGCCGGGAGCTGGGCTCAGGTACATGAGAGGGATGGAGAGTGACATAGAGAGCGAGTGAAAGAGAGAGAGAAAGAGAGAGAAAAAGAGAGATAGGAAAGATTACAGAAGAGAGGGAGAAAGAGAAAGACCGTAAAGCAAGGAGTGGAGACATAGTGGGAGAGATGCAGACAGAGAGAGAGAGAGAGAGAGAGAGAGAGAGAGAGAGAGATGTAAAGATGTGTTGAAAGGGAAATCTTATTGTCTCATGAAGCATGTGTTTTGGCACGCTTTTGACGTGCTGCACATTAGGGTTAATGCCCGGTCTGGGTTTATCACAGAGGGAGACAGACTGACAGAAAGAAAGAGAGTGAAAGACAGAGTGAGAGAGAGAGAGTCGGCTTCCGCTGAATCCAATTAGCATATTTTTCCATGCATTTACCCCCTGGGCTCTCTTTGTCTGCTGAGGGGGAGCCCTTTCCCTGACACACCGTCTGCAAGCAACAACAAATCAACATTTTACAACCGTGTGTGCACGTGGGAGGGGGTGTGTGTCGATAAAAATGTCAAAGAGGAGCTATGGGATTCAAACACAATGCGCCGTGATCGTATAGCTGCAGATTACGGGCTTGACCGGCAATTTGCCGGGTGACAGTGTTAACGACAAAACAGTGTGTCGGGGGGGGGGGGATCGTTCTCCTGTGCGTGTTTGAACTCGGTACAAGGGGGATGAAGGAAACATCCAGGAGAGGGACAGGAGAACAATTGGCCGTAGACCAACGGGCGAGGTAGAGGGCAGGGAGGACACAATGGGAGGATTGTCTGCAGCTCCGGGCTTTTATTTACTGGTGCAGGAAGAGGGAGAGAGCCCACGGTACGCCGTGGGAGCGTGGATGTGCCATTAAAGCCTTGTGTTGTGTGAAACATCTGGATAAAGAGTGTGCCTGTGTGCCTGTGTGTTTCTCAGTGCAATATGGGCATTCATTTACAGCACACATAGAACTTGAAATGTATTTGGATGTGTGTGTGTGTGTGTTTACGTGTGTCTGTGTGTCTGTGTGTGTGTGCCAATGTCTCTTCAGATCCTCCAGATCATCCTGGTACACTGAGGGCTACGACAGCGACCGTGTCGTCCAGAAGTGTGTCACACGCCTCCAGCACCCAGCAACAGCAGCATCAGCAGCAGCCTCAGTCGTTCAGCCAGCCCCCTCAGACCCTGCCCAAGCCTCTCCCTCCTCCACAACCCTCCCAGCCCCTCACACCACCCCAGCCCAGGCCTCAGCCTCAGACCCAGCCTCCGTCCCAGACCCAGCCAAAACCCCATTCCCAACCATTCACCCAGTCTTATCCTCAAACTCAACCAAAATCCCAAACCTTCGTCCAGCCTCTGCCCAAGCCTTACTCCCATACTGCCCCCCAAAGCCAGCCCAAACCTTCAAACCACCCTCCAGCTCCCCCACAGACCCTGCCCAAGCCCCAGTCCTTTCCCCAGTCCCTGGTTAAGTCCCAGTCCTTGCCCCTGGAGCACAGTGAAGACTTTGCCAGACCAAGATTCCACACTGATTTGCTGTCGCCTACTGACTCTGGGGACGAATTGTCAGATAGCATGTCGGCCAAACAGATGTCTATCAAAGAGAGGTCAGTCTGCAGAAGGTGCATGCTTAGAACTATCGAAAATAGCTGTAAGGTGTGGTATGTGATAAGAGATGACAGTCTTAGACCCTTCCAAAATTCAACAGCATTTTCATCTGAAACAAATTCATCTCACAATACAGTCTTTCTAAGGCATAAATAACAGTTGCATGAGATGTTTTCATGTCGATTTGTTGAGTTTGATTGGCTTCTTCTGTAAGTGGTTATACTGATGTTTTATCATGGCTTATGAGGAATCATGTGTGCGTTGTATAAGGCCTGGTGACTGAGACTCCTTTCGCGTGTCCTTGTGGAATATAGGTCTTGTTTCACCCACTTACCTTTATTTAGGTGAAGGGGAGTTATTTTCGGACATGGTGCATTTTCCCTCAGCCCTACGATGAGGTGGAAGGGAGAGCAGCTGTCTCCAGAAATCCTGAGAGATTTTGGAGGTTTAAAGGATGTTGCTCTCATTTCGGCTGTTAGCTTTAATGCCAGACATGTTTTTTCCCCATCATGCTTGAATTTACATGAATCCAGCCTCTTTACATGTAGTCGTCTGTGTCTCTAGAAGCTGAAGGAACTATATTTACTATTGGTCTTACTAGTATGTTCTGTGAAAACGGGTCATGTACACTAAGTGCCTTCTCTCAGATAGGATGTACAGTACTATTAGAATAGTCAGATCAGTTGTACCTGACTGTTTATACGACTTTCATTATAGTTAATAATAGTTAATAATACTTGACTTGGTCTTGCACGTTGTTCTATTCGTCCGTTAAAAGTCTGCACTATTACCCTCATAGAATTTGTACTACGTTATGTGACTTGTGTTTAGAACTAAGAATGTGTGTGTCCGTTGATCAGACTGGCTTTGCTGAAGAAGAGTGGTGAGGAGGACTGGAGGAACAGGATCAATAAGAAGCAGGAGGTGGTCCAGGAGGCAGGGGCGGAGCAGCACACCCAGGTCTGGGAAGTGGAGCAGTCCTACAAGAAGAAGGTGAGCCTCGCCCTCACCGTGCGCCTCAAGGACTGCAAGCTGGATGCCTTGACATGCTGGCAATGTTCCAAAAACAGGGACTGTGCTGCTCTGTATTTTGAGCACCGTCCAACTTCAAACCCCTCTTCCTCAACCCTTGATTAGTGCTGTTGAGCTCCAATGCCTAACAGTAGGGTGGCATGCTTCAACTGAACATGACTTGTGACATCACCACCAATTACCCAACCAAGAACAGCACGTATGACAAGGGGTCTCTAACAAATCATGATGGACCAAACCAACCTAGATATATATTATATATACTTAAGATTAATAGATAGTCACATATTATAATAAAAATACATAAGAATGTATCATTTGATACATATTTTGTAACTTTTCTTTAACAAATTCTATTCTATCTATTCCATTAATTCTATAAAAACTGAAATAACACACTGACTAAAGTGTCCAGAAAGTCATCTTGTGATCTCTGGCCTTGTTGGGGTTTGGTATTCAGCCCTCTTGCTGAGTGCTCTTTCAGTCCCCCCCCCCACAGATCCATGCAAACATAGGCTGCAGCATATGGGCCAGTCTCCCAAAGGCATTAGCAGTCTGGGGTCTTTGGAGAAATCTACTTTAGGCTGTTATAAATGCAAAATGTACACTCAGCAGATTAGGTTTCACCCCAAAAGATAATGGCTCATGGAGAGCTCAATTTACAAAATCGTAGCAGTATTGTTTGATGTACAATGTCCAGGGAATTTTTGTCAGAGCAGTCTGTTCTGTAAGAAATATTTTAGCATTGCATCAGCTCTTAGTACAAAATCAGAAAAGACTCTTGGGAAGATTTGTTTTTGTCTATTTCAAATTGATCATGTTATCATTTCACCATACTATACTTTCTTTGCACTCGATTGACACAAAAATCTGGGTCATATCAGCCTACATATAGAGCAGCTGTAATGTCAGTCACATGATAAAATGGTGCATGTAGCCTACACCGTTCTGTAAATGTAGTTTGTCTTGGTGGTAGTGGCCACTGACGGTGTGGTGCCCCTCTTCCCTCTGTTTGGACCTGTATAGGAGGAAGCGGTGGTCATTCACGAGTACACTGCTGTGTCTGACCAACTGTGGGTAAGCCCTGACGATATGTTCCCACAGCAACAGTCGTCCTAATGGCTTTGAATGAGATATGTTGTACGTTGTCCCATAAGCTTTGTGTGGGGCTTTCTGCCTCGACCAGACTACTGGTCACTTCTTCGTACTGGTGGTGCACTGTACTGATGTTTGGTGGCTGGTGGATGCTTTGGCAGTGCTTTGCTTGTTTTCTGAGCTTTCTCACCCTTTGGCTGGTTAGGAAGTCAACATGTACACAATTGTATGGGATGCATTTTCTGCCACTACTTGCCTTTGTGTACTAAACCTGTCCTTTTAGCGGTTTTGAAATGATAAGGATGTAATAAATATGTTATGGAATCTAAAACATAAGATAATGGTAGCTAAGCCATAAGCCACAATATCTACAGGAAGTGCTCTTATTTGTAAGTATACATTCCAACATTGGGATACAGGATTGACCTGAATTAGAGAGTAGTCCACAACCACAGTGCATGTACTCTTTACACTAGCATTAGCATCATCCATTAGCTCTTGCTTTACCATTAGTGCAAGTATCAGACAGAACTAAAAGCTTGACTGCATGTCTTTGCATTTTGTGTGAATAAACTATGGGAGACTTTGTTTCTCTGTTTTCCCTTGTGAACTGGAAGAATGTCGCTTTTATTTTGCTGTGTACTTAAACTTCAAAATGAACCATTTCTGTCAGATAAGGGAACAAAATATGATGTTGTAATGTACTGCAGCCCATGCGAAATGGGATTTGTATCAAGCTGGATACAAAACTCAATTGGTTGCATCAAACAGCCCCAGTCCATCGTCTGCGTTGATCTGGTTTGAGATTGTATTGCTGCCCCCCTCCCGCGACCCCCCGCCCCCCCTTCCTCATTCCCCTCTCGTCCTCGACTTGCATGCTCATCCCGTCTTCCTCTCCACCTCCCATCCTTCCACTTATCCAGTCACTCTGTTCTCAGGAGCCTGTCTTCTCCTCCACCTATGCTCCTCCTATCTCCCTTGGTCATAAGTGTCAGTATATTGACCCTCATAGTCAGGTAAGGATGTAAACCTGCGTGCGGGAATGTGCTTTCTGTATAATCTGGTTTGATGCCCTCAAACCCCCTTGGTGCCCACCCACTGGTTGTACTGGCGATGTCCAGTTTCTTCCTGGTTTTGAACAGTTGTCTAATTGCAATGTGTGTGCAACTGATTCTGTCGGTTGGTGTTCTCAAGTAGAATATGTGAGTTGGCCACATGCAGTGCTCCGTTTCTGCTCGACGTATTCTTCCTCGGTGTGTCTGTGTGTGTGGTGTGTTGGTATAAAAAGCAGTCTGGGAATTACTGCTGTGTTACAGTAACATTACTGACAGTGCAGTACTGTGCCCATGTTCAACATACAATACCACAGATTGGATGGACACCTTTTACAACAAAATGACATTTTTCGCAAAAACAACTTTCTTTTTTGTGGGTGTTTTTCCTCTGTGTGTTTGTGTGTGGGTGTGTATGCCCAGAGGATGGGAGGGGAGATTGAGGCCCAGATGTCCATCGAGGAGAGGAAGCAGATGATCTCCACCAGAGAGGAGGCCTGGATGTCCAAAGGCAAAGGAGTGGCCAACGATTCCAATCAGTACACTGTGGCAGCGCGCATGGTCAAGAAAGGTCAAGACCCGGATCATTCCGGGACTGTTATGGTCCTCTCACATGATCTGCTTTTCATACAGTGGCAGAAGAAACAGTTTGTGTCATGACCTTGTGTGTGTGTGTGTGTGTGTGCGACCTCAGGGCTGGCTGCCTCCTCCTCAGTTATCAGTCCTATCCTGTCTCCTGTCACCACCAAGCTCAGGAGCAGTGTACCTGCCATCAACAAACCCCAGGATGGTGAGATTCACATGTTACTCCAGTGAACAGAAACAAATCCCATGTACTGTATGTTATCTGTGGGAAAAAATCTAATGCTTACAGATACTGTCCAGTCGTTGATTATTGCAACCATGGTCTAAGCAGCTATGTTCAGTGCAGTTTGTTGGCGAGTAACAAAGGGCTGATAATAAAACTGCCTTTTTACAATGTCTTGTTGTTGTTATTGATTGTGATTTTCTAACTAGAAATTGAAGCCAAACCAGAGATGGAGTCTGATAAAAAGCTGGATAAGTTGGAGAGCTTCTTAGGACGTCTGAACAGCAAAGGTTGGTGTTAAAAAGTTTTTTCCACGTCATAGGCGATTCTTCACACTTCATAATCCTGCATTCCTATGGATATTACCTTACCTTACCTTATATTATATTATTCCATCTTATCCTCATTTGATAAATGATGGTAAAAGAATATTGTAATACAACAAATAAAAACACTGTTGTACATACTTTTACATACAGTATATCTGAAATAGTGCCCCTTTCTGACTCAGTGACCGTTTTATATCAAATAAATGCTGCAATTCTTACATTTACATTTATGCATTTAGCAGACGCTTTTATCCAAAGCGACTTCCAAGAGAGAGCTTTACAGAAGAGCATAGGTCACTTGCATAGATTCTTGTCTTGTTTCAGTGGCAGGTCTTCAGGAGACAACTCTGACGGTGACAGAGAAGGCGGTGAAAGAGGTCATGAAGCTGGACGATGAAATCTTCTCCAAGTTCTACCGTCACGTGGCAGACTTCCCCCGTATGCCCAGCAGGATGGACATGGACCAGGACTTTGATGTCATCTTTGGCACTCAGGCACCCAAGTAAGCAGAAGACTTACAGTAAACCTGTTTGATCTCTTAGGGGGGAATAACCATTACCCAACTCCCCGAAGATACGTTTGCTGTGAATAAACAATTTCCCAAATTAGTATTTGGTTATGGAACGACAGCTAACTTATGCCTTCTCCAGATGACATAATGCCCTAAATATTTTCCTTCTTTACAAACATTCACTCTCCACTTTACAGCATTTGCTCATTGACAAACCTCTTCAATCTTTACACCCTTTACCCCCCCCCCCCTTCCCCCCTCCCAGGTTAACCTCGGCCATGGTGCAGCACAGGCGTGCAGTGCGTCCGTCCAGGAACGTCCAGTCCTCTAAGAACCCTGTGAAGATGCTGGCGGCCCGGCAGGACATCCGCCACGAGTACACGGAGCAGAGGCTCAACGTGGGCCTGCTGGAGAGCAAGAGGATGAAGGCAGAGAAGAGTGAGCCAACCACCTGGTCCCACATGCAGGAGATGCCTCCCTAGCCCTGCAAGCCCTACCTTAACACTGTCATACCATACACTACATCATGGACATAATACATACAAAGGCTTGCACACAAGTATCAAGCATGGCAAAGTGACTTGCCAATGCAGTTTACCAACCGATGTGTACAGTGTAGAACTAGCGCTGCGTGGTGACGAGGTCATGACTGCTTGCTTGATGTTGGTTCCGTGTGCCCCTCCTGTGTCTCAGTGAGTAAGACGTCCGAGTTCTCAGACGCGGCCCTCGCAGGTCTGGCCAGTCAGGAGAACTTCAGCAACGTGAGTCTGCGTAGTGTCAACATCTCAGAGCAGATGTCCAACAACAGCGCTGTGCCCTACAAGAACCTCATGCTGATGCAGGTCAAAGGTTAGTCCCACTGCATGGCTCCAATGTATAACCCTAACACATACTAACCTGTACTATAACATACCACACTGTACCAAACTATTAGACTATACTGCATTAAAAAGGTATCAGGGTGTAAGAGAATTTGCAGTCCCAGTACACTATACCCTATCACAATGTATTATGATATATTTTACAAAATACCATGCTTTATAATGACACACTAAACTTTTCAGTTTCATACCATGCCACATTAAACCGTATCAAACTGTAATGGACTATATATAGCCCGTGAAAATAGCTTTGATAAGTCAGGGACTAGGCGAAGGATGGACGTTTAAATAACAAGCAGATGTCCCAACAGAGTTGTATGAAAGTATTACGTCACAAGTCATTTGTGAGATTAGAACAGGTTGTGTTTTTAAAAGAAGGCATGCATCTTTGTGGTAGATTTGCTTTATAATTTCAATTGCAAATGTCAGTCATTGACTAGGCTTTGCTGAGGAAGAGATGGATTATCCATCTGATACTGTAGCAGTCTGGTTTGTGTGTGTGTGTTTGTGTTGAATGAAGGTCTTGTCTCTTTCCGACTGTCATTCAGTATCTCTGCGAGAGAGCATGAAAGATTAAGGACAGCCACGTGGTAAAGATGGATACGGAAGTTGATTACCAGTCCGAAAAAGAGGAATGTGGTTAATAAGTCCAGTTTACCGAGCTTAATCATGTTTACTTGGCAAAATGTGATTTAACATGTATAATCATGTTGGCCATGCGTAGGGGGGGGGGGGGGGGGGGGGGGGGGGGGGCACTGTGAACCTGAGAACTCAATCTCTATCCTTCAAGGCACTCAGAGAACCGGGAATACACATGCAGTATATACACACACATCTACACATGCAGTATATACACACACACGTACAGTACACTTCAACATAGCGATTTACATTCTAGATGCAAACAGGAACACACGCACATTTCCACTGACATAGGATCATAAGGATCAACATTATAGTAAAAAAAACAGCAACATTTCACATTTAGTTCATTTAATCATCCCTCCATTGTGAAACGCTAGTATTTTTTCAGGACTGCATTTAGCGTTAGAGTACATGTGAGTTGAAAGCTGCAGTTCTCTGAGCCATCACATCAACAGGTATTCTATTGCTGAACTTATTGCCAAACCTCACTGGTGTGACCTTATTTGCTGTTCTCTTGTGAACGAATTGAGCCCATGTCTAATCAAAAACTGCTTCCACCAGGTCGCCGACACGTCCAGACCAGACTAGTGGAGCCAAGAGTCTCGTCCCTGAACAGCGGAGACTGTTTCCTCCTGGTCACTCCCCAGAACTGCTTTGTCTGGATGGGAGAGTTCTCCAACGTCATCGAGAGAGCCAAAGTGAGTGACCTCTGCTGGCACAGTATGTTCATTCAGTACTTCCTGGATTAAGTCCCCTGTGTTTTAATCTCCCCGATTGACGATATTTGCTGGAATTTGGGTTTACGAGATCAAGGGGATCAAGCTGGAAGAGTTGATATTAACATTTGGGGGGAGAAGATTTCCAAGTGAGGACTTTGGGTCATTTATGTGACGATAGCTTCTGAAACGAACTGAAAACGAAAGAACATTAAGACAGACAAACACATGAACATCTAAGAACTAGTATGCAAACATAGCACTTACACCAAGACCCACATGCTCACAAACTGCTTTGTTTGTTGTCATAGATAGAGAGTGGTATCTCTTCATGACGCAAACACACACTTGCCTGCAGTCCTCTTTGGAGAGTAGCTTGTCTTGACATAGAAAAATAGGTTATCTTCAATTTCACACAATACGCATTTATATAAAAAATATATAACTCATAAATACTGGTACTTTAACAAGACTCAAGACAAGATTCAACACCAGATTTATGTGTGTGTGTGTTTGTGTGTCCCAGGCCTCAGAGCTGGCAGCATTTATCCAGACTAAGAGGGACCTGGGCTGCAGAGCAAGCCAGATCCAGACCATCGAGGAGGGGGTCAACCCCCAGGGTCCTGCTGCCCAGGAGTTCTGGAAGATTCTAGGGGGACAGGCCACCTACCAGTGTAAGAGACTTGGGAATTTATATCCAAAGTTGTCATTAAGTGTGCTTTAGACCGTAAGTCTTTGCATACTTACTGTGTGTTTATGTTTGCATGCAGTGTCTGTGCACGTGTCACGTGTCTGTGTTCACATGTGCGTGTGCTTGTTTGTGTGCGTACCCCTACAGCGGCGGGCCCTCCAGAGGAGGATGAACAGTTTGAGAGCGCCATTGTGGAGACCAACTGTATCTTCCGCCTGCTGGATGACAAGCTCGTCCCCGACGACGACGAGTGGGGGAAGGTCCCTCGCTGCACTCTGCTGGAGCCAAAAGAGGTCGGTTGTTTTCATGAATGGGGTTACCCCATACAGTTAGACTTACTATCTCATTCGTTTCTGAATATGTACATGCATATGTAAAAACAAGTTGGACAATTTCTAGCTACCTGAATTGAACATGAATATAATATTGGATAAAAGCGCCATTCTTTTTTCAGTACTTACCTACAGTTAGGTACTCATGGAGATGTCCGAATGTTCAATATTCACATGGAAGACCGCTATGTATGATTTGAAAACGCTTCTGGTGAATGTATCATTGGTCTGCAACTGACGCTTGAGCTGGCTCAGTTGGTCCGAAACTCAGGACAGGAACAAACGTTGTGCCGCCCTGCAGGTGCTGGTGTTTGACTTTGGCAGCGAGGTGTACGTGTGGCACGGCAAGGAGGTGACGCTGGCACAGAGGAAGGTGGCCTTCCAGCTGGCCAAGCACCTGTGGAACGGAACCTTCGACTACACCTGCTGCGACATCAACCCCCTGGACCCGGGAGGGTGCAATACACTCATTCCTAGGCAAGCTAGCACACAGACACACATACATATGGGCTACAAGCTAGCACACAGACACACATACATATGGGCTACAAGCTAGCACACAGACACACATACATATGGGCTACAAGCTAGCACACAAACACACAAATGCAGACACACAATGTACAGTATCAATGTACAGTATACAGTACCAAGGCTATTGCATACCATATGAAATAGTCTAGCCAAACACACTATATGCCACAATATTTTATGTGGAATAAACGTATTTTAAGTAGGCCCATGCACAAGCTCACTTTGCACTCTCATTTGAAAATATGGGAGGATCATCTTAACAGTACATTTCAATAACGCCTACAGTATGCAGTGTTTATTGAAGGACTTTTTCCTTTCAGATTCATTAAATTTTGTTCTTTCAATGTTTGTTTTGTTCTTTCAATGCCCAAACTTTGTATGAATGTGTGTTTTTGTGTTTAGGAAGGGTCAGGGCCGTCCTGACTGGGCAATATTCGGCAGGCTAACTGAGCACAATGAGACAACCCTGTTCAAAGAGAAGTTTCTAGACTGGACAGACACTCAGAAGCCAACACCAAAGAATGGCAACGAACAAGTCAGTGAACAGAAAGTATGTCTTCCTCTCTCTACAAACGCATAGTTGACATCCTTTGTCTCTTACTGCGAACTCCTCAGTATGTTTCCATGCGTGATGATCCCCCTCCTCCCTCCCTCAGGAGCCTGGCGGGCGTGAGTGCCGGCCGTACGACGCCACCCTCATGCTACCCGTGCTGCAGACGGCCGTCAGCACCGTGCTGGATGGCGTCAACGTGGGGCGGGGCCACGGGCAGGTGGAGGGCGGCGAGGACAGCCTCAGAACGCTGGAGGTCAGCACGGTCTCCGTGGACGTGTGGCACATCCTGGAGTTTGACTACAGCCGCCTGCCACGCCAGAGCATCGGCCAGTTCCACGAGGGCGACGCCTACGTGGTCAAGTGGAAGTACATGGTGAGCGCCGCAGGTCAGTATGGATCCGCTCAGCACATGCCTTCACCACATACAGTCCACAAACGTAAATAAATGCAGCACAACTTCCATGGTGCAGTTGGCTGCCGTGGAAGCAGTTTCTTACCCTGGTCTACGTCCCATTTTCTCCACGTCCACTCGAGCGCTATAAATAAACATCTGGATCGAAAACAACGGCAGTTTCTTGAATATGTGCGCGGGCATGTGTGTCTGACACAGTTGGAAGGAGGCAGAACCCTGAGGCGAGAACCGCAGGTCCCGGTAAAGAGAAGTGCTCCTACTTCTTCTGGCAAGGCAGGAACTCCACGGTCAGCGAGAAAGGAACGTCTGCGCTGATGACCGTGGAGCTGGATGAGGAAAGAGGCTCACAGGTATACATACACAGCTACAGGTCCTGCTGTCAAATGATTCAGTTTTATCGCTACAGCTCCTTCATTTCTCATCTCATTAATGAAACAATTCCATTTTTTTGAAGCAGTAAAAACTGGACACAAATCTATATTCTGTTCTAAAATAATTTTACCACAGCTATAAACTATAAACACAGTTACAGTGCCCTCCAAAAGTATTGGAACAGTGAGGCGAATTCCTTTATTTTTGCTGTAGACTGAAAACATTTGGGCTTGACATCAAATAATGAACGTGAGACCAGAGATCAACGTTTCAGCTTTTATTTCCAGGTATTTACATCAGGATCTGATGCACAACTAAGAAAATATCACATTTTGTTTGAATCCACCCATTTGTCATGTGAGCAAAAGTATTGGAACAGATATACTTAAAACATATTTAAGTGAATAAGACTTAATATTTAGTTGCAAATCCTTTGCTTTCAATAACTGCAGCAAGTCTGTGACCCATTGACGTCACCAAACTTTTGCATTCTTCCTTTTTGATGCTTTCCCAGGCTTTCACTGCAGCCTCTTTCAGTTGTTGTTGGTTTTGTGGGGTTCCTCCCTTCAGTCTCCTCTTAAGCAGGTAAAATGCATGCTCTATAGGGTTTAAGTCTGGAGATTGACTTGGCCAGTCTAATACCTTCCATTTCTTGCCCCTGATGAACTCCTTTGTTGTTTTGGCAGTGTGTTTTGGGTCGTTATCTTGCTGCATGATGAAGGCTCTGCCAATCAGTTTGGTTGCATCTTTCCTTAAATTGGCAGACAAAATGTTTCTGTAGACTTCCGAGTTCATTTTGCTGCTGCCATCATGTGTTACATCCTCAATGAAGATTAATGAGCCCGTCCTAGAAGAAGCCATGCAAGCCCAAGCCATGACATTACCTCCACCGTGTTTCACAGATGAGCTTGTGTGTTTGGGATCATGAGCAGTTCCTTTCTTTCTCCAAACTTTAGCCTTTCCATCACTTTGGTAAAAGTTAATCTTTGTCTCATCAGTCCATAAAACTTTGTCCCAGAATTTTTGAGGTTCATCTCTGTACTTTTTGGCAAATTCCAGCCTGGCCTTCCTATTCTTCTTGCTAATGAGTGGTTTGCAGCTTCTGGTGTAGCCCTTGTACTTTTGTTCATGAAGTCTTCTGCGAACAGTAGATAGTGATACCTTCACTCCTGCCATCTGGAGGTTGTTGCTGATCTCACTAACAGTTGTTTTAGGGTCTTTCTTTACAGCTCTCACAATGTTTCTGTCATCAACTGCTGATGTTTTCCTTGGTCTACCTGTTCGACGTCTGTTACTTAGTACACCAGTAGTTTTCTTCTTCTTCAGGACATTCCAAATGGTTATACTGGCTATGGCCAATGTTTCTGCAATGGCTCTGATTGATTTTCCATCTTCTCTAAGACTCACAATTGCTTGTTTTTCACCCAAAGACAGCGCTCCGGTTTTCATGTTGTTTTCACCTCTGAATACAGTCTGCATAGACAAAACCTATCTTACCCAATCTGAACCTGAGTGTAGACATTCAGTGGTATTTATTGATTGAATAATGTATGTAATAGGACACACCTGGGCAACAAAACACACCTGTCAGTCATATGTTCCAATACTTTTGCTCACGTGACAAATGGGTGGGTTCGAACAAAAAGGTGATATTTTCTAATTTGTGCATCAGATCCTGATGTAAATACCTGGAAATAAAAGCTGAAACGTTGATCTCTGGTTTCACATTCATCGTTTGATGTCAAGCCCAAATGTTTTCAGTCTACAGCAAAAATAAAGGAATTGGCCTCACTGTTCCAATACTTTTGGAGGGCACTGTATACTAATTGATCAATGCTAACAAGTATACACTCAGTTATAGTTTGTATACTGTGCCTGATGAATACAGACCATTCCTAGTCTCTGAACACTGAAACACTGTTAGAACTATGCACTTCCTTGATGTCCTGCTCTACCCAGCATGCATCATTTTGATGTCCCTTTGGAGAAGCGTCTGCCACGTAAACAAATGTAAAACGCAGATCCATTTACCTCAGCTCGAGTGCAACCCTGTTTGTGGTAACAGGTGCAGGTCCAGCAAGGGAAGGAGCCCCCGTGTTTCCTGCAGAGTTTCAACGGGGGGATGATCATCCATTGTGGGAAGAGAGAGGAGGAAGAGGAGAATGCCCAGAGTAAGTAACACTCTAGACACAGCTGTCTCACCAACCCAGGTGCACGTCACAGGGGTTGGATACCGTCCATCTGCTCAGTAGCACATCTGAGAAACGGTCCAGGATGATATCCCGTAAACTAGACGACCTACCAACAGGGGGGATCCAGCTCCAAAGTGTGTCGACCACCTGTTTTCATGTCGATTGTTCCTCGTGTGCGTTTTAGGTGAGTGGCGCCTGTACTGCGTCCGCGGGGAGGTCCCCGTCGAGGGCCACCTGCTGGAGGTGGCGTGTCACTGCAGCAGCCTGCGTTCTCGGACCTCCATGATCCTCCTGAACGTCACCAAGGCCATCCTGTACCTGTGGCACGGCTGCAAGTCTCAGCCGCACACGCACGCCGTGGGACGCACTGCTGCACAGAGGATCAAGGAACAGTGAGTTCATCTTCCTCTCCTCTCTCCTGCATGTTCCGCGACCACACTGTCCCAAATCAAGTCACACCACACCGTTTGTTTGGGGGGGGGGGGGGGTGGATGCAGTCTTTGTTAAGCTGCGAAGCATCCTTTACATAGCTTCGGGCATGATTTTTATTTTATTTTTTACATTAGAGAATGCCACCACCTAAAAGGAGGGGGTCTGATTTATGTATGTCCTTCCCAAGATGTCCGCTGGAGGCGGGGCTCCACAGCAGCAGCAAGGTGACCATCCACGAGTGTGAAGAGGGGGCGGAGCCTGTGGGCTTCTGGGAAGCGCTCGGGAGGAAGGACAGGAAGGCGTACGACTGCATGCTGCAAGGTACTGTACACCGGCCCACTCAGAGGCAGCGCATTGACACAGGGTCATCGACCAGATCCTTCACGTAGGCAACATTGGAGTTTTGAGTGGAAACAGATGATCTGCTGTAACGAGGCTCGAAACGAGCTATCAACGCACCTGTGGATATGCAGCTGCAGGTCCATGTCGTTTCATCTCCTCAATCGAAATGAAGGGGGACACAGTCACGCAGGGGCCTTCGAAAATGTCCCGTTTTCCAAGGTGGCGTCTTTTGTTTTGTTTTTTCAGATCCGGGCAAGTTCAACTTCACCCCCCGGCTGTTCCAGCTGAGCAGCACCTCAGGGGAGTTTGTAGCGACAGAGTTCTTCCATCTGTACCGAGCGCCCGACCTGGTCAGCTCTCTGCCCTTCCTCCAGGAGGACCTCTACAACACCCCGCAGCCTGGTGAGGAACTACTGGACACACGCTTCACGCAGATCCAACACCATCGTCCTTTATCGCTCATCGACTGGCTCCAAAGCCTCACCTAGAAACCTTGACGTTTCAAAAGGGAAACGGACGGGGGAATCTTCCTTATGTGACATCACTTCCTCTTTCCTGTGCTAGCTCTGTTCTTGGTGGACAACTTCCACGAGGTGTACCTGTGGCAAGGCTGGTGGCCTCAGGACAGTGAGAGCCCCGGCTCGGCGCGTATCCGCTGGGACGCAGACAGGAAGTGTGCAATGGAGACCGTGTTACAGTACTGCAGAGGTAAGGCACTGCGTGTTGAGGTCACAGTCTGCTTTGATTGGTTAGCAAGTTGCTTTTGTGGACTGTTTGGATGCAGAAAGCATTGATGAGTGCTTGTTTTTCTGCTCCACAGAGAAGAATGAGAAGAAGCCTCAGAAGTCTTATCTGATTCATGCTGGTCTGGAACCCCTCACCTTCACCAACATGTTCCCCAGCTGGGAGCACAGGGAGGACATTGCTGAGATCACCGAGAGGGTGAGCCGTGTACACACACACACACTGTCTAACAAACACGCACAAACACTTCATGGCTCCCTTTAGAAACGGAACCACACAAGTACACACTCAATGCTCAGACACACACTCATTGAACCAAACAGTCATCATACATAAAAAGGGATACACACAGTATCCCTGGTCCTTAGTTTTTATGAATGATTACATTCATGTATTTTGTGCACTGGAAGTCACTTTTGTGTGTGTGTGTGTGCAGGAGGCAGAGGTGTGTAACCAGATCATCCTGGTGGAGGATGTGCTCGCCAGGCTGTGCCAGAACACCTATGACCTGTCAGTGCTGCTGGCACGCCCACTCCCCGAGGGCGTCGACCCCCTCCGACTGGAGATCTACCTATCAGACCAGGATTTTGAGGTGAGGCCACGCCCCTCGAGGAGCCGGTACACTGCCGTCCTTTCTTTGTTAAATGTCCAAGATCTTGCAGAGCCATCATTACTTTCATGTACTTGTAAATGTTACCTGGGTTATGAATCTCCAATCTAACTCGTCATTTTAACATTTCAGACTGGTTTATAGGGAAACTAAGGTAAGGTAAGTCATACTATATGAGGCTTTGACTTTTCTTCTGGTCAGGATTGGTCAACTCCTGGTCTTGTTTATGGTGAATGAACACTGTCTCTGGTCTTACCTCCTCTCCAGCACACGTCCTCTTCACCCATCCCCTCCTTAATTTTCTCTCTGGATTGCCTTGCTTGTTTGCCCACTTCTTCTCCACCAATCCTCTCTGTACACCTTGGCAGAACATCCAATCACCCTCTCTCTCGTTCTTTGCAGCATTGTATCCAGTAGATCATCTCAGCTTTTGTATACTGTGGTTAAGGGTTTCACCCACTGAACTGAATATAACAGGAGCATTTGAATGAAGCGTACCCAATGTTCCCATGGAATGCCACACTGCCTGTCTTAATGAACAAAATAGTCATTATGGGGTCGATTACGTAACTAAAAAAGATTTTAAGGATTATTAAAAACTCCTATTCCTCTCGACCTTCTTGCAGAAAGCGCTGGAAATGAAGAGAGAGGAATACGAAGGACTGCCAGGGTGGAAGCAAGGGAACTTAAAGAAAGCCAAAGGACTGTTTTAGGAAACGTTGATGATGGTTTGTGGATTGGACTTTTAAGATGGAAGGGACCCCAGCCCCCCAATCGTTCCTTGTTGTGTGGTTTATTAAACCCACCAGCTCAGGGACTGACTCTGAGTGGGATGAGGGGGGCGACTGGGGCCATAGTCTGCTAAGGTGAACAAGCTTCAGAATCGCGCTTTACCTTTCAGCAGTGTTATAACGTAGGGAAATTGGCTGTGCGTGACATTGTATACAAGTTGCTTTGATCAGGTGCACACCTGAATCTCATTTGCGCAGATTTCCTACAGTCGTTTAACTGTGTGTGTTCTGTAACAGTCTACTACAAGCATTTATGTCATTGGTCACAGTGTGGAATTGTGAGCAGAAAAAAAACCTGTCGATAATTCGGTGGTGCGATTATGCTGTGTGTGTTTGTAAAGTATGAATTTCTATTTATGTTAAAAAAAAACTTGTAGGATGACTTGTTCATTGTGTTCATGAAAGTGTTGTGTATCATGTTTTTAAATGTGTTTTCCTTGTGTCTATGGTGTCTCAAAGGGGTCATAAAGTATGTACCTTTTCTTTCACTGGCCTTCAGTGATGGTACTAGTTAGTACGACACACCCCCACCCCAAGCGATGACTGTGGATGTATTTTAAAGGCATGGTTGGTAAGAAAGACAGATACTTGATGAATCTGAATGTATAGTGCCTTGCTTCTATGTACAGTTTATATACATAAAATCTAGTCTGCATTTCAAAGACATTCTTTGTGATAAAAGAAATAGTTAATAAACCATGAAAACAAAACTATAAACATATTAGTTGTGTTGAATTATGACATGAAATCCTGTATTTATTGATGAATTCCTCTATGAAACAATATAAACCACATTAGATATCAAGGATCAGATGTGTGTTTACCACAATTACCAGGTTGGTAAGTATCTGCAGCCTAAACTGCCTTTCCAGAGTCCACCAGGTGGCGCTGTGAGAGCACACACGTCCACTGGTCAGTGATGTATTGACGCCTGAGCCATTTTTGTCCATAAAAGAACATAAGACTTCCATGTCATCCCTTCATCGGGGATTGTATCCAGTCACCAAAATGGCTTAATGTTATAACAGGTGTCTCATTTCTGTGTATTGCACTGTCCATTAGATGAGGGTTCATTTTCACATGTATGTACATTTTCACATTCATATTTAATTGAGCAGATGCTTTTATTCAAAGCAAATACAAACACAAATAGTATATTTTGACAGGTCCTCATTCACATGTTTGACGTTTGACTTTGAATGTCTAGTATGAGGCTGTACAGTGAAATACATTCAAAATGCACACAACCATCTAGACTTGACATTTTACAAATCAAACAAGTACTGTGCAAAATTTATTTACAATGAAGCATACAGTATATGGCCAAATCCAGCAACCATTCATGTTTTAACAGCCCGTTCTAGTCTGCTAAGCAACACCCCTGAATGTAACTCAGTCAGGAGTGATGCACCTGGGTTCTTTATCATCTCTGGTATAAATTCATCTGATAAACTGCTGTAACCAGATAGCTACTCATTGTATCTTGATTAGTCATTTATCTGGATTTACATCATATCCATTTGACAGAAATAGATACCTGACAAGACAGCTTCTAAATTGTGATCTCAACTTAGATTGACACAAATCGATCCGTCCCCAAAGGCACACGCAGTCAAATGACCCATGTCCAGAGCCATACGTATACCGTCCCTTTGCCCCAGCATGCAACAGTGCCTCATTGGACTATATCTGGGAAGATGGAAGGGTGTCAACACCGTCACACAGATGTTACGACCCCCTCAGAGTCCCTGTCCTGGCTGAGAGTGCCTCGGGCAGCCAGAGGAGGGCAGCAGAGGGTCAAGGGGGGGAGACAGAGAAAAGCCCACAGCTGTGGGGGTCCTAGCTGGGTAATGGGTTGCAAAGGCCCTACAGACCCCATGATAGCTAGGGGAAGCCAGAGTGTTCTGGGAACCAATGCGGTCTCTGCCCTGGCAGCCTCCTCCATGTCTGCTGCCTTGTCGTAGTTCTGGACATCCCAGTGGAGGTTGAGCGCTCGCCAGCGCATGAGGACATTGTGCACCGCTGCGCCCTCGTGGACAATCAGACCTGTACATCCACAAACACAACACGGATTGTTCTTAGATTCGATTTTGGTATTGGATCTATAAAAACGTGGAATCAGTTCAAGCTGATACGTCGAGTTCCTCTATACATTTCCCGAGTTGTAACGCAAAAAAAGCTCTACTCAGATCAGAACATGCCACTAGACATATTATCTTTACTCTCTCATGTCCGCAGAGAGAATAGCAAACCCTAACCCCCCCCAAAATAAATGACCTTTTATGATTCCCACATGATGCATATTCCACCTTTGCAGAGGCTATGCTATTCCACCAATGCTCCCCCCACTTAACACCCATACATTGCCCCCAAACAATGTGAGAATGACCTGCTCGCATTTCCCAAGTGGTGGGTGCAGAGCCGGCCTCCCGTGTCTAAATGAAAAGGTCCAGAGCTAATCCTCACCTATACAGACGAGATCCATGAAGGCGTACATGGCGTAGCAGATCTGGAAGAGGATGTCCCTGCGCTGCCACGCAGCCTGAAGGCTGAGGGCTGACCACAGCAGCCAGGAGATACTGGCCACAAGGAAAAGAGAGCCCAGGAACACAGCAACGATCTGGACCTTCTCCACCAGTGTGATAGTAATGGCCTGCCACTGTAGGAGACATGAGGTCTGAATGACATCAGGCAGCAGCACCTCAACCATAAGTTGTGTGTTTTGACATGAATACGTTGAGATAATCAACCAGTTTATAGATTTCAACGTAATTAGACCAATATTCATATGTTTGGAGAGCAGCAGTGCATAGTCAACTAAATCAGCAGTCAAAAACAGAATATCTAGTGCATTCATGATACCATTGACCACAGCTCCCTTTATGATGACACACACACACACATCTACATATCCTGCCCCCAGCTGCACCCATTTCTATGACACTTAACACTTCCTTTGATCTTAAATGGATCCTAAAACAGGATCATGCACAGTAGACATGCTAAGCGCAGCTATTTTTCAAAGTATCTCAATTAAGTGAATATTGAAAATAACCCAGTGTGGAACCCCTGGCCTTCAGCCTACCTGCCCTGGTCTCTTCATATGGATGGCGATGACGTCAAAGCGGTAAGAACACAGCTCACAGGTCCAACAGCCTCTCTCGCTGATCCACTTGAACAGGCACTGCTGGTGAGTGTAGCGGACCGAGCCGTCACAGCGGCAGGGGTTCAAAAGGTCCCCCTGAAAGCAAACATGTCAAAGGTCAGGAGGACAAAGGCTCAAAGATGTAGGCAGTAAGTGGGTAGGCCTGTATCACATACACGGTAGAAAACAACATGATTGAAGGCTGAGTAAATATCTATAAAAACGGAATTGAACAATTTATCTCCATCTCTCAAGTTTGGGAAGCTCACTGAATAGATCAATTCACGCGAGGGGTATGGGGATAACTGATACGATTCATTGGGTGATTTTCCAAATACAATTGCTTTGTTTCGGGTGTTGTACAGAAATCAGTGACTTATCGAAAACTATGTCCAGGGGTCCCGGTTCTAATGGCTTGCTAATGTTAGGGTTAAGGTTAGCTTAGGGCTCCAACATTTGCTGAACAGTATGGTAAACCAGTATTTCTGCAGTGGATACTGGATAGACTCCTTCAAAATGTTTGGCTGAGCTATCCTTTAGCTGTCACAACTATATGGTAATCGACAGACTGCACAAGACAGAAAGGGTGAAATATTCGAGATTTATAGCATGTATTTAGTTTTTTGTTGTTGCAAATATTACAATCAGCAAATCTAGCTAGGCTATTAGACCTACTTGTTGAGCTAGCTGTCTCCCCCCTCCCCCCCCCCCCCCCCCCCCCCCAACACACACACGCACAATTTTTATTAAGTCAATTATATGTAATGTTACCTCAGTTATTAAAAAGATGCCCCACCCACATTTGAAAACAAACCTAGGCCCCTACCTACTGCACTATAGTACCTAAGGGGATCAAATGACCAAGTAGTTGTAAGTAGCCTAACTGTGATGTTCTGTTGGCCAATATGGCCCAAGAGAAAAGCCTTTATTTATAGTCGTTTAGAGTCATTTAAGAATGACATATGGTAGGCTATTTGTGTTGCATTGGACAACATTTTTTAAGTAGCTCACAACATTTGCTATATCAGCACCACCTGGCCTGTAGGCAGTGGGGCACTATTGCTACAGATTTAAGATATTGTTAAGTGACAAACTGAATATTATTGCTATTTATTGGTGTTTATGTTTAGATACAACAGAGTGGGGAGGTTTGAAACACCATAGATATATCTATCTATATGAAACACCACCTTCACCTCTTTATCACCTGCATGTTGAATAATCCTTTACCGCAAACAAGCAAGCAAGCTGAATGACTAGTCAACTTTTCATGGCAATTAAGTCATTGGCTTTCATACAGAATGCTGTTTTAAACTACAAGTAAAGCAGTAGTATGCAGAAGTACGCACATTTTTACTTAGTTTTTCATTGGTCTTCCAACGTCTGTAGCCGCTGTCCGTGGTGCTGACCAACAAACTTGCGCGCATCAAATTACACAGTAGAGGCTATTGCATCTAACTAGTTAGACAAGTAGGAAACTTAACCTACCTGATCTGCACCCTGGAAGCATATTCGGCAACTTGCAGCTAGGATGCTACACTCACTGCTGCAGTTTGAGTCCATCGTTTGTTTTCTCTCTTCCCAGCTCCTTTTTTCATCAGACGTGCCCTCTTCGCCATTCTTGGCCACATTGTTTTGGCTCTGCGTCCCTCCGATAACAATATTTTGAGACTTGTGACTGGCATGTCCTATATTCTCATGGATCTTCTCCGCGGACTGACTGTGTCCTTCGGTATCAGCGCCTCCCCGTGGTTCACACCCTGTCTGTTGGCAAACTGGACCCGCCTCTCCATCTTCTACGGTCATAATAACATAAAGTCAAAATAAAATGACATAAATGATAGCTAAGGCTGATGGGGGAAAGACAATCCGTCTAGCACTAGACTTAGAACGCTTGTGTTCGCATGATTTAACAAAACAACGCTGAAACTAGAAACATCCAGTGTTGACCGGTAGGTTAAATCCAAATTATGAGGTTAGGATGGCAGTTTGACAAAGTTGTCGGTTATCTCTGCCCGTGATGCAGGTCGTGAAGAAGGCTAGCTGCGCTCGGAAAATAGCATTCCCTAACATACAGTCTGGTTGTGATGGAAGAGACTCCCCGAAGACACCAAAGAGCTTGAAACGTAAATGTTCTCCTACCTATATGGCGTTTCCAAGGAAACCGAGAATTTGATAAACGCACGATAAACTTTCGAGCCACAGACATGGGGCAATAGCCACGCATCGAAAATTATGCCTTATTGCACTGTCGCCAAAAGCAAACGTTGCAATATGATTAATGGACGAATAAACGGTTGCTTTGGGGTATGCGGTATTAGGCAATGTGCACAGATGAGAAAAATATGCATGCAACGACGACATACGCTTCAGGCTAAAGGTGTCTTGTCTCGTGCCATTGTAAATGGTAGCATTTTAAGGTTCACTTTTTTACAATAGCGTTAATCCTTTATTCACCATGGAATTCACCATGAAAAAACCATTTGCTATGATGATATGTTGAGGTTGATTAATTGATTAAGATGCAAGGTAGGCTACTGGTAAAATACAAATATATAAATGAAATGTGATGTGACACATTTCAGTAAATGTTCAGGTACAAACCAAAGTGAATCCCATTACTAACAAAATGCCAAACAGACAAACATCAGCATACTTTACTAAGTTGACTTATACTCTCCAGATTATGCCAACTAAGTCTTTCTATGACACGTTAGAGCCTTTGAGAGCAATTTGTCTGAGGTTGGTTTTTCCAAGCGGAATCTGCTATTTTTTGAGGATGTGTAGCGCCTTCCAAGGAGTGGCAGTAATGGATACTAATGCAACAAAGGAAATTACCACTCATGTCCAATCACTACCTACAAGTCCCAGATCAATACCAGGCTCCGGAGGCACCGGGGGAGATTGGGGGAAGGCCTATAAAGGAAGAGGATGAAGGGGGTTTCTGGTAAAACAAATAAACTACACAACTGTCAAATATTGTGGTTACCATAGTCTCTAAATTCTTCAGATCCACACAGAGCCATTATTAGATTAGAATCCCAGCTATTTAATGCTGATGAACTTAACGAATTGAAGGGCGGTTAGCTGAACAATGTGTATTTTAGCATGTACTGTAGGGTTGACCCGGCAAAGGTTACTGGGGTCACCCCAAACATCTAAGATTCCAACAATCAGAATAAAGATTGACGTTGATGACACGTAGGCTACACTGTTTGAGATCTTTTAGGTAGTTACTGTTACCTGGTCAAAGGGAAAGGCAAACTCTCACCATCTACTCATTTAGCAGCTTTCATTTTATAAACTTATCAATGTAATCATGTCAGTATTGGTGATAGTAGACTATGCTTTGGCATAGCTGCTGGGGTTAGGGACCATTATAACAGTAGAGATTGACCCCCAACTGTACACAAAGGCACAAATAAGAATGATGCAAGAGGGCATTAAAAATCAGGAAGGTAGGGCTACCATAAAGTTAGGTCAGTCCGATATATGAGAGATCTTGTTTGGCCTATTATAAATCCGTTTGGCCAGCTACAATGTTTCCAAGACATTAGAGTAGTCACAGAGTAGCCTAGCCTTTGTCTGTGTCATGCTTAAAAACTAGGGACAAAACCCCTTTTCCTAAAACTGAATTATAGATAAATAATTTCATTAAATTGTACAATGGAATGGGTACAGTGCCAGAACCAACGTGTCATAGGCCAGATACTTCCGTGTTGACCGTACATTTGAGGCAGACATTAAAATCGCCTCTGATTACTTAATTGTGAATATGGTGCCTTGCAGGCATCTCCACTATCTTAATGTCCTTGAAATCAATTAGCTTTTTCCCCCCTGCATGCTAGTCTGTTGGGCTTCCTCTCTTGCCTACGTGTGAGTTGTCAAGTGGACCGAGTGCTACAGACAGAGTGCCCTAAACCTAAATCCATTCAGCCACAAACACACTCTGGATCTTATATAAAGGAAGTAGAAAGCCTGCCAAGAAGACAAGAGAGGACCACAGACAAATGGACAGTGAGCTCATTACAGGGGCTGATGTGCATCCTCTCTCTCTCTGCAGCAGGGCTTTACATGACATCATTGCTTCAGAACCAGAAAGAACAATTCAAAGACTCATAACACAGTGGGTGCACAGTATATTGGTCCCTCAGTATTGGCCGATATTAGCCTTGGCATCCTAGGAGTGTATATTGTTTGTGATATATTAATGTAACCCTGCTTTTTAAGTGCATTAATAACACATATTAGCCACCGAAAATACAATGGCGGTGGAGTGGTGTACACACGTGAGGTTTTGAAGGGAACACCAAGATTGTGTATATGTTGCTTGCTTCACTTACTAGAGTGACAGAAGGATGTGTTTCTCATCATTTCTGGCACTGGCTTTCAAAGATGGAACCCTATGGTACCCATCAGGGTGTTATTCTCTTCATTAGCAAGGCAGCATATTCAAAGCAAATATGCTACTGCAAAATGTTACTGATCAAAAATTATATCAATACTACTAAAGCAATGTTTGCATTTCATTCTCAAAAGAAAATGTAATCCATACAATGTTTATTACATATCATATAGTACATTAAATTTTTCATAAACTGATTTTAAATTGAGATTTAATATACGGAAATCTGCTTTCTCAATCAGAATTTAATAGTTGCATGTGAAATTTACATATTTGTTGAAAATACTAAACTGTTACCTTTGTATTTGTTCAAATCCAGATCATGAACAGTGCAGAATAGTACACACCTGTATTTCCCTAACAATATTCAGACACCATAATTATAAAGCACTGAAATACTTTTCAATTAAAGGTAGACCCGCCAAAGATAACTGGCTGCTTTATTTGTTGAGAGGTTGACTTAAAAGCGACGGTGGGAACAGTTCACTGATTCAAAATGATAATGATTCATAATCAAAAAGGGCCGGAGACTAGAACAGAACCTGGCACCTAAAGTGGTGCTGTTTGGTAGCGTTGTGGTTCATCCCCATCTTCATCATCCATTTGGACTTCATCCTCTGGACATACTGCATGTCCTTCTGGGTCTGATGGAAGGCAGGCTTTCCTGGGAGGGGAGAGGAGTGGAACATGATGGTAAGTGGTTGTAAATGTATACATTAATCCCAAAACAAGCATTTGAACCACCAATTTAGCTTTGAGTGGCTTGATGGAGGTCCGAATTGCCATTGAGGTATTGGTGATGAGTAAGAAAGCTAACACAGCTTTGTCTTTGGACCAAACACCTTGAACAATCATCTAAAACGGCATTCCTATATTCTCTGCCAAAAATCCTAAAGAAATCAAACTAAATGCAATAATGCTGGTGTCTTTTAAAAAGGCAGTGTTGCTGCAGTACCACAATCTAATGACTCGTGCCAATAGCAGATCAGGGCTAGGATAATTAAGATCTGTCGATGTACAGGTGCATTCAAATCAGAGCTAGCTTGTCAGTGTAGGCAAACTGTTGAGTGAAGGAAAAGGTAATGCATCGTGACAATGAATCAAACGCCTGTCATTGGCCGAGCCTTACCGATGTCTCCGCCCCAGCCCAGGGCTTTGTACTGCCGGAGCACCCGGCCCACAGCGTGCCTGTTGTGGGCCAGCACCACTGCCCTGGGGGCGCCGAAACGCTGCTTGTAGTACCGCATGAGCGACCGGTGGCCAATCGTAGCACCTGGGGGACAGAGATATGGGGGAGGTCAGCATGTAAAGACAACAATACACATATCTTTGTTCAGACGCCACCTGTTGTACACCGTATACTTTGAATGACTCGTGCCCAGGATGCAGCCTAGACACCCAGACTATTCTACGCCATGTAACTCGAAACAAAACATAAAGTATTTTGTTTTTGACCAAGGCACAATGTCATCATTGGGTCCTGTTACCTGAGGGGAGGGTGAGCTCCAGTGTATCATCATCAAACTCTAGGTTCTTATCGTCAGGCAACTCTTTGTCCTCCGTCTCAGCCCCCTCTTCCACCTGGTCTGGGTAGCTACTCCTGTGTAGTCAATGGAGACAAGAACGTTTGGTTGAGTAGGTAGGTGAGACACATTACCAAATGTTGGTAACCAAGCTGATGATGTGGCAATGGCAGTTCACTCCGTTTCTTGAATGTTGAGCAGATTTTGTAGGTTGTTGGGAGTTCTGCTTTATTGTCCGTTACCTGAAGTCATAAAAGTCTGCGAACTCCAATGACGCGTCTCCGTCGGTGAAGAGCTTACAGTGGCTTTTGTCTGTCATGTGACCCTGCACCGCCTCCGTGGAGTAGAACGACCGCCCCTTCTCATTACACCATAAACACACGTTACCTGTGCCAACCTTCTCTCCTGTGAAAACAGTACAAGGATTAGTATTCCATTCCCCCCCCCTTACCAGACTCTGCAATCCCTGGACTGACATTATAATAGATATTGGATGGTGCAAAGTAGTAACCTAATAGTGTCTTAAGACTTTATATGAAGCATCTGTCTGAACCTGAATAAATGCATGAAGGGTCTTTTAAAGTTTCAACTCATGTAAATCAAAGCTTCGTAATGGAGCATTCAGACTTGTTATCAGCATAAACAGGACAGACCTGCAGCCCAAATACCCCTCCAAAAAGTACCACGATGAAAAGATCTGTGCTGGGCTTTTCCCAACGACACCATTACACACCCAGGTAACGAATGAGTCCCTTGAGGTCGATCAGGTACTCCAGATCAGGGACGAAGAAGCTGTGGACGTGGGTCATGTGCGCCATGTTCTTCATGAGTGAGTGGGAATGGTGAGGACAGAACAGACAGTCTGTGGTTGGGATGGCCCCGGGGGGAGGGGCGGGGTGGGGGGGAGCTGATGCTGTGCCGCCCCCCCCTTCCTCCTGCTCCATCGTCTCCTCTTCATCCTCCTCATCGTCCTCCTCCATGTCGTCGTCATCCACGTCTTCCCAGTCCTCTGCAAGGGAGATTCGGAAGTATGGACCCTACATTTAGTCTGATGTCATGGGGTCACATCCAAACAATGCATTTCAACCCAGACGATATTGAAAACAATTGAAATCAATCACACATCACAGGGTATCCCCACTTAAAATTTTCAGTCAAATCGAGCAGGTTGCATACAAGGCCTACACAGATATACGAGTTTGATTTTGGTAGCGTACCTTCCTTTGGTTCAGCCCCCTCCTCTCCTTCGATCTTCTTTGCCTGCTCCTCAAACCACTGAAGCCTGGGTGGTTTCTCTGGTTTCTCTGCCCTGGGCCTTTCCGCTCCCTCCTCCTGTCCCACGGCCTGGGCCTTTCCAGCCACAGCAGGACTGGGTCTGTGCGGCTCCTTCAGGGCCTGCTGGAGAGCCTCGTTCCTGGCATTGTGGTCCACCTTCCCATCTTCTCCCAGTCCCTTCTCCAGGTTCTTCTCGTTCATTTTCTGCACTTTCCTCTGAGCCACTAGCAAAGCTTGCTTCTCCGCCTGTTGGTGCTTGTGGGACTGCAGATGGTTCTGGTAGGCGTTAGCAGTGGAGAACTTCTTGTTGCACGTGGCACAGCCTTCGCTAACCGCTGCCCCGTTCACCTGCTGTTCGGCGGCGGCCCGTTGGGCCAAAACGCGCTCCTGGAAGTTCTCTGCGGTCACAGGTGGCATTTCCGCCACTTTGCGTTTGAGGTTGTAGCGGTGCCAGTCTGTTTTGTAGTGGGCGCGCTGCACCTCACCATCTGCAAACGCCACGCGGCAGCTGATGCAGGTGTATGAGGACATGGCTGTAGTGAACAACATGATTATGAGAACCACATGGTCAAATGGATGTGATCATAGGGATAGGGGCTGATATTTGCAACAACAAAATACCATAGCAACATCTGTCAAATTGAATGCCAATGTGGAAAAACCTACAGAATCTGCACATTTACACTTTTAAAAAGGGCCAATAGATTAATTTTTGGTTTTAAAATGTGTTTTTACCCTAGCACTTGGAAACGCACCATTTACTAATTAGGATATGGCAAAGATCACACATGAAAGGTCTTTAGGTTCATGAGATCAAGTAGGCACTTTGGGTGATTGCTAGTCTTCCACAGTTTGATCTACACCTTAAATTATTTGTTATGGCCCTGCCACTCCAATGCCAGGCAAATGACTGTCACCACAAAATTCCAAATAGGATAAACAGTTAGAGCCAATAGACAAACTATATTTTTTATCACAAAAGCCTTACTGACACGTTATTTCATTTATTTCTGGTTGTTTTGAGATACTATACATACTTTCCAAATATTGTTGTGCTTAAGGAAATTCATCAAGTAGGCCTACAGTTTTCTTCTGGTGGTTTGGTCTGTTCATTTGCCTTAGTGTTACCCGAACGAAAGACAAATCAAATCATGAATGTATTACAGTGAAACATGAGAATTTGCTTGTTTACAACTGGCTGTGGGTGAATGTGGCTTGACAAGCTACCTAGTTATTTAGACGAGGTTAGATGCGTGGGTCGCAAGCATACAGTGTGGTGTAGCTGTTATATGTTTCAAAACAGCAAAGTATATTATGGGTATAGGGGAATATTTGGCATATTGTGGACTAAGTTAGCTATGCTTATCAAACAATCATGAGGCAGAAAAGTGGTAGCTACAATATTTGCCATTCTGTATCTCCTCAAATAGCCTAACAGTTAGCTACCAAGCTAGCTCTAGCTAACTTCAGCGCATCAGCCTGGTAGTGCTTAGTTAGTGGCACTGGGGGTGGTAAGCAAACGAGTGACAGCAAGAAGCTAGCTATATGATAAACGTTGCGCTGGCTTGTTACTTCTCAGATTTAGCTAGCTACCTATCATAGTGTGCATAAAAAATGAGTTAACTCACCAGCCCAATCCCTGTTTCACAAATTATTTGCAAACACAGGCTGGTTTTACACGAGGTTTAGTTCTTGGGTTATCTCTCCTTCTCTGTTGAAGTTTCAGGGCAGTATGTTACATAAAATGCGCATTACCGCCACCTACTGAATTGGGGGTCCTTGACATCAGAGATAAACACCACTGGATTTTCTGTCATAATTTTGAACTTTAAATAAACAAAGATGGAAATGTTATAATGAGTGTGTTGTTGATTTAGCAGATTAATAATGGAATTATTCGTAAATTATTTTTGTCATTGAGGTGATATATTAAATATCTGGGAGCACTCCTTTTGTATAGTTGTAGTTTCTGGCCCATTGACTGATGCGTTTAAATTCTAAATGTCAAACAAACGCCACCCTGTGGTTTTATGTGGTGCAGACAGATAACTTTCAACTCTTCTCTCCTGCACAGGCGCACACTCATACTGCTCAACCTCAAATGGATGGATTGTGGTGTTAACAAGTGATGTGGTTTTTCAGATTACAACACTGGGTTGTGTTTCTTGAATAAAGAGTTAAGAACAACATTGTATGATAAGGACTTTATTTGATTTTACTGTTGCCGTTAAAGTCAAATGTCACAGGCACAACATTGTTACAGGCTCCCATGACTCTTTCAGAGATTTTACACAATTCAGAATTCATAACAAGATGCAGATCCAAAAATCAGTGGCTACTGGTGACCATGGCAACAAGTTCCCTCCAACACAACAGTGCATCAATCCTACATCAGAAGACCCAGCACCAGCCTCAGACTCACAGTTTACTTTCTACAAAGTTTATTGTTGACATCTTTCTGGACTGAAGTGAGTTCACATACTATTTTTAGCATACATTCATAACATACCAGATTGTTCTACATTTGAGCTATATTATTGTTGACCAGACAAGTAGGTATACTCTGCATAGTGCACACTTACATGAAACCCTCTGACGCATAGCAAAAATGTAAAAATAATAATCACCTGATTAATAATCCATAACCATTTTAAAGGGACAGTTCACCCAAAACGGTTATTCAAGATAATCCAGTTATCTTAATTTGAGCAGGAACTATTTTATTTGTACTTAATTTACTGCATGATCACCCAAAGCCTGTGGATTATCTTGAGAAACCAGAAAAATAAAGTTCGGTTGAGTTCAAAAACATCTCCATAACAACTCACAACTCATGTATCCATCTAAATGGACACATAGCACTGTAAGAGGAAAAATATGTATCATACATTTTTGAGTGACTGTGATTTTTCATTCGTTGGTGTAGTCTAACAATGACAGCAAATTGTGAAAACAGCCGTTTAATTGATAATTCAACTGTTAAATTGTGAATTAAAATAAGTTTATGAAAAACGTATTACACTCCATCCGTGCAGATCTCATTGTTGTACCACCTTTTTTACCACTTTTTATTATTATTTTGCACCATGTTAGTGACTTATTCTTCTTGATTTGTGTAAAGAAAGAAGAAAAAAAAGAAATGATAGTACTGAAGTGAATTGAAATCCCAGATTTTTAGGGTTAATATGACACTCTTTGACTTTCGTCACACATCTTTTTAGCGTAAAGTTTCGTGCCAGTTAAAAAGTACTTTTGTAATGAATGTCAGTCTTTTTAATAACAGTATATCACTAATGCAATACAATAATACTTTTTATTACAACTATATCACACCTTACATGTTAATATGTCAAATTTCAGCCAAATGGTTGTAACCCCTGATAATCATTAGGTGGGGATAGGACACCACCAGTCATTATTGTAAGGACATGAGTTCAGATTTATTGAAATACTTTATATTAAATTGGTATTGTATTATCTTATAATATTCCATATCTTAAAGCATTGCAATCTATTGACTTCACCGTGCATTGGCTAGAATTAAGTCTGACATTTCTAGCTTTTTACATGTTGTTTTAATGATTTGGTTGACTGGATTTGGTAAGAGCCAGTTTCAACAACAAGTTTACAATGAGTTTCTGTTTACTGGGATTACTGGGATTAAAACAGGGTTAAAGTCTAGATTGTTGCAAGGCTGAAATAAAAGCCTTTTTGTTGCAAAGCAAAATGTATGTCCCTTAGGATATACTGTATTTTTCTGAACTATCAGTAGTTTCTTTCCCCTGAACAAACCCATTCCAAAACAAAACAAATTGTTCCTAGAATTTTGTAGTTCTGACCTTTTTGAAAATAATATGTATATTTAAAGCTTTTCATTAACCTAATAACCTCTGTGCCATTATTATTATTATTTATACAGAAATCGAATGCAATATTACACATGTGTTTATTAGAGCAGATACATTTAGGTTATTATTTCATGTTCTCAAGTGTCTAGTTGTTTATTAACAATTACGGTGCAAATTCAAATAAAACATTTATTAACACCGTGAAGGATACTGTTATAACAAATACAAAAAGCCATCCCACTGAATAGCTGAAAGAAAACAATGAAATGTGTTAAAGAGATGGAAACATCTTTAACATTTAGCTTGGTTTAACTAACATCTAGAAGCTGAATTTGTTTTATTTGTTTTCTGTCTCAAGCAACCAATATTAAGGATTTGGATCGTTAACTATGTTCCTTCGTTCAAGTCAGCTTTTTAATCAAATATATTAGCCTAGATTAGAAGATAACTAACTTTCTGGTTAGCTGGCTTGAATGTTTGAAATTGAGTTGGCCTATAAAAAGTGTCATGCTAATAATTGTTTGCTAAAGTTCAAGACAATTAAGACAAAACTTAACTTGTTGTCCAATATCGGTGAATCAATTCATCTTTGAATAACCAAGCTGTGGCAGCTGCAAGCCTATTTAAAACAACTACTTTAACAATGGATCAAATGAAACCAATTTTAGTTCTTGATTTAGTTGACCAGCTGGTCCAAAAGGAAAGGCCAGCTGGGAATTTTACCTCTTTTCAAGTTTATCAGATGATTTCTAGATCAAGATCAAACTAAACGCTGAACACGTTGAACTATCCCTTTAATAACAACAGAAGCATCACTATGTTACATGTCAAAATTTAAAAATGGGTTTATCGTGAACAGCAGTTGTGTGTTATAAGAGGTATTTTTGCCAGTAACAATCTTATGTCAGCATTCATGTCAATGCACTATAAGTAAAACATTACCTCTAATATGTTCTAAACTGAGATATCCATGCATAATATTGCTTGTCTGCATGTCATAACAAAAGATCAAGTCCATCAACTACGTATGTCTTTCATGAAAAAATATACAAAATTAGAAAAAAAGGATACAAAATATGTTGATTATAACTATTATGTGTAATCTATTGTTGCATGTTCTGGTTAACTATTGCCTACTACTGCCTGACTTAAATGTGCATGAAACTAATATTACACATAGACATACAGTAAAATAAGCTACACTGAAAGCACAGGTGATTGTCATGTTGTCTTTGGGTCTGGTCAAATAAGGCTGTATAATTATGACAGATTAGTGAATGGGACAAATCTGAAGAAAACAAAAATACTTTGGCAGCAAAATCTGGAAGACCCACTTATTTCCTGCCCAAATAACACTACAGGCCTAAACATGGCCTTACCATGCAACCACAGCGCCTAACTCTGACCATCATCCCACGTTAATGATTCTCATACAGATGGATTGTTTTCTATACATTATATGTAGAAAGAGTGTTCCTACAGCAGTTCAACTTGAAAAGGTTATCTGGAAATACCGTCATATTTTTTCCCAAACCCCACAGTCCTCAATAAGTATGACCAATGACAACCCTTCCAGCTCCTCCAATCAACGGCGCCCAAGGAGCTTTGAGAAGAATCCCCCAGATGAGGTTGGCTTGCTAGGTTTGGGATTGGCTTCAACTTTGGTCTGGCTTTTCTGCCCTAGACCCAACTCCCCTTCCAGTTGCTCCAGCTCTGATTGGTCAAGCAGCTCAAAGTCCTCTACTTCACTCTCTGAGTCATCTGCCAGGTCTAGTGGTGCCAAGGTCACAGGGTCAGGCATTCTCGGCCGCACTGGCTCCACAGCAGTTACACCCATGGCAGCTTCTATTCTCTCCTGGATCGCGGCAGCAACAGCAGCAGTGATGGCATCGCTGGCCATTTTGTTAACAAGTTTCAACGCTTGGGTTGAAGCATCGACTGGCTGCACCAGCATTTCCCCTTTGGAACTGATTGGATACTGAGGATGTGGGGGAGGGGTGGGGAGACCAATGCTGAGATCATCATCATCTTCACCATTTGTCCCCATGCCATTGTCAAGAGAGGGGAATTCTGGGAGGCCTCCAATAAACACCTCTTCCCGGTCAAGGTCTGCACATGTGGTGAAAAATGAGAGAATTTTCTTTTTATCTATTGAGTTAATGATGTATGTGAGATAACCTTTGACATCTTCTATGAAAAAACAGAACAACTTTAAAGTGTTCTCTTTTACTATGAATCTTTAGTACTTATGACACTTCTTGTGTATGTGAGGTGAGGTAGTGATTACAGTGGCATCACAGTAGCAAATTACCCTCTGAGTTTTCTGTCTGGGGTGTGTGTCCTTCTGACAGATTGAAAGTTCCATTCTCCGTCCATGTGATGTCTGACACATCTGTGTCTGATACTGACATCTCCTTACACACAGTAGAATCCATCTTTTGGAAATAAATGGATAAACAGAAAGGTGGAAGGTGTACAATAAGTTAAAAAACATTAACATTAAAAAACGGACTCTTGGAAATTGAGTTTTCCTGTAAATATTAATGCATTATTAAGCCATTTAATGACTTACTAAACTTTCACACAAAAATAACAGTTCTCCCTCTCCATTAAATACTGTGTCCTGGATAAATTAACAGTACATCTTATTAGCAGTATTTTACAGGTTAGAAATACTTTGTGTGGATAGCAACCATCATAACCACCCAGAGCCTGCGAACACTCTACATGCATTTCTTGTCTCTTTTTTTGGCATTCTCTTTTTCGTTGTTTTGTTTTGGTTGGGAACCATGCTTGGTTAAAATCAATTTGGGGACTGGATGCGGGCCCTCAAAAAACTGGCAGAACATGACGACCTGCGTGAAGAACATCTCACAAAATCACTGCAAACTAAATTTGTAACATAATCAGCGTTTAAGGGGAAAACTGATCATTTTTACAAACATCCTAACAATCTGGCCTGAGCAAGAATGCAGATGCAGATCATGAGCTTTGAATTTCAAGCAAAGGGCCAATCAACTTAATTAGATTCAAACTAACCTTGGGGAACAGGGAGGAGAGGTCAGCCTCAATGTTCTCTCTCTCAGTTTGGGCCTCAAGAAGTCTCTTTTCTATAATGTAAAACAGAATCAAGTTACTTTTGCAAATAGCCTCTGTCATAGCCATACATGTAGATGACCATGCACTGAACCATGCAGGGAGCACGTAAGATCAGTTGTGCATCAGTTGTAGTGTAGCTATGGATCTGAATACCTTTCCACACACATATTTATAGACTGGATTAGGTTAGGTTTGATGCATGTGTTTGTACATGGTGTCTGTATACAATTGACTACACCACCAATTAATGACAGCCCTGAATGTGATTGTTTATGTAGTAAGTTTGTTACTTGTACAATTGTGTGTTTGCATGTTTATCTTAGAATGGAAACAGATATCCTTTTCTATCATTTAATGGTGAAATACTCCAAAAGTACATCAGATCATCTTACTTAAATAGAGTTGGCCAACAGATGTTACTGATGACAACATTTAGTGTATAATCAGAAATCTGTAATGGATTGATTTCACATGCCAGGCCTCCCATGGGAAAACCAGTGTAAGTAGTGTTTAGATGTTTGTAGCCAGCCACTATGTAGTTAGTTACCATGATTCACTTTGATTTTCTGAAGTAACTCGCCGACTCCGAAGTCCAGCTTCTGCAGAACTGGCTCCAGCCACAACCCAAACTCATGTGATGACGTCAGAGGCCACAGAAAAAGGGCAAGTACTGAGGAGCAGAATTGGGGAAAGGAAGACAGATGACAGAAGGCGGTGGTAATAACTCAACCAGTGTGTTCCCGTATTGTGTCTTGCTAAGTGATGAGCAACAAGTGCAACCGGAGGCTACGAGAGAATTATTTAGGGATAAGCATTTCCAGGAACCCACAATCATGTGAGTCCTGGGAAATTCTGACTCTGGAACCTTAATCTTTTCTGTTTGGCAGGAACACTTTGATGGCATCATGGTGATTACGCAACACTATGGCCAAGCATTCATGATACATTCTATGACAAAGACTGACTAATAGAATTGTGCTAACATTGCATTATCATCAATATTTTGGTCAATACTCATAGTAATAACTCAAAATTTGTTTTGAGTAATTACTGCACCAGCAGTAGGCTTACAGTCTGGTTTGCCGATCATTGCATTAACTTGCTGTGTTGGCTGTGAAGGGGCTTTAAGAGAGGTAGTGTAAACCTGCTTGATTTCATGTGTCAAAATCAGAACTTCCCTTCTGATTTATTAATGTTACAAAGGCAAATAAAAGAGAAACTCACCTAAACCATATGAGATGATTACCCCTGGAATGTAACGTCCTAAGACAGCCAAGAAGGTGCATAAACTGCAAACCAGCAAGCAAAACTAAAATGGAGAACACACAAAATAACTTATTAACATAGCTAACATTTGAGCAAATAGCCTTAATGGCACAAATCACAAAAATAAAGTGAAACAGTAAATCTTTCTTTAACTTGTAAAATCCATTAATTCAAATAGATTCTGCAAATGCATTGTAAAGGTACTCTGTCCATTAAAACAGGTAACCATATAAAAACACGATTCAGCATGATTACCCAAAAGTTATAATTGTTGTTTTACCTTGCCTGGGTTCTGCTGCTTGAAAGAGGATGTCTCCTGTATAAAGAGCTTGAAGCTCATCCAGGAGTCGGTGAACTGAGTCCCAGCCCTGCTGTCCTGTCCAGAGTCCACTATCTCCCAGCTGCAAAACAGAGGCAGAAAGTGAACAGTTGATACAGTTCAAACATTTCTATCAAAATGAGGTTGTGTAATAATTCAAGAGAGTACAACCAAACCAACTGTGTGCAGTCATCTCTTTTACATACAGTATAGTAATGTAGCTCTGAATGACTTCTGCCACTCCCACTGTACAATGGGACAAAGCTATGAAGTTAATAGCTACGAACAATGTAGCTATGAAGTCCTTCTGCCACTGCCACTGCCTCACTGTACAATCCCTAAGACCTTTCAGTTCCCTGCAAAGTGCTAAAACAGCTGACCCAAATCGTTTATAGTTCATCACCATGATAACGCAAAAAAAATCAATGTAAAAATTCAACAATTAATTTGATGAACCTTTGCTTTCATTCTGACTTCCAAATTAAAAATGAATATCATGGGAGTAACATAACTGGTGGTATACTGATTTGTCCCCATTAACACCAATGCCATATCCTTAAACACCTACTGTGTTGACAGATGAGCTTAGGAAGCACAATCTGGCTTGAAACAACACTCAATCCGTTTAATTGCCTTTTTCAAATGACATGCAAGTAGGTCAAACTTTATGAGGTGCTTGAAACTAAATCTCATGTGACCTTGCAAGGGCTGACAACTGTATTGCACTGTATTTGTGTTGAGCCCATTCCAATAAATAGAGATGAGGGGGGTTCAAATTGGGATCAAAGTCTACAGTACCTAGAATGCATTTTCTTTGAGTGTGCCTTAAACATGATATACCTTTGATGAATACCTTACCTGCTACTCTTTAGCTTCAAGGAAAAGGTTTGGCTTTAAGTATGGGAAAACTGTGGATTATTTTGCAGGTCAGAGGCATCTATTAACGGAAGTTGTCTCAAATGGCGGCCTTCCCCACATTGTTACCTCTCTTTGCCCCCTTCCCAAACACACAGCTGTTTGATCTACTTTCCCTTAGACTTGCCAACTACCCATTTAGGCGTTGTTCAATCCCCTTTCATTCATCCCGTTTGGGGCCTTTAGACTGGAGTGTAACACTACAACAAGATATCCACTGAATCGACTCCCCTGCCGTTGCCAAACCTGGTCAAATATTCCTCCGTCACCCCTCACGTGACAAAATATCAGCTTGCCATTCCCTTCTCATATTACAGGCAAAAGCTTTCCTAGAAGATGGGAAACGTGTTGGTTGGCGTGTGACACTGTGCCTGTGAGCCAATCGACTCAGATGAAGGTTTCTTCATTCCTTGTTGACCACCCATGCTGCTCCATTGGAAAGCATCAAGAGTTCCAAATTGAGACTAACGCAACTGAGACAGGTGTGCCATAGGTTAATAAGGCAGTACTTTAATATGAGGTCTGGTAAACCCCTGGTAAAAGTTCTAAAGTCAGCAATCTCCTTGGGTGACAACTTTACATAAGGGAAAACAGAAAACAACACATATTGGTATTTGAAAGTTACAGGGAAAGGGTGTTTAATTAACAGTAAATCCAAAGGGCCAAAACAGGGTGACAGATCAAGTTTTGCTGCTCTTCAGAATAGCCTTCAGGAATACGGGTATTAAAGACTAAAGTACTTTTCCTTGTGTGCCCATTTGGTTCATAGGACAGTGCTAAGTGTAAAGGCCTTAGCAAAAGTTCTGGTTCTTGGTATTAGTGATAACATACAATGAGGGAAAGCAAGTAACATTGCCCTTAAGAAATATCAGGGCACGGGACAGGTTTCCATCTAGGGGTGAAATCCAAGAGGTAACATCTGACTCCATTCCGCTTGACAGACATTGGATCACACCGGTTTCGTCACATGATCACTCAGACCCTTTGAAGTTCCCTTGTGACTGTCATGCCATCACACATTACAGTCTTACTTACACTGCTTGTATATTGGATCTGGTACCTACACAGAGTATACACATTTCATATCCAATATTCATCTCTAGCTCAAACCTGATCCTGCCATCTGTTTTTCTTACTTTCTGACCACATTCAGCTACCTCCCTAAATCTACTAAAGAGACAGGAACTTATTCATAACAGAACCAAGCTGCTATTTGTTGGTTATTCACACTTCTTAAAAACGAGGCAAGAGACTCCTTCAATGACAACAACCATACTAAACCAGGACAGCTGGACACACAAAGCAGCTGTATGGGAGACATGGCATTTCTAATTGGTAATCTCTATAACAACATAGGGAGATACATGTTTGAGCCTTTAACCAGGCCAGCGACAACGTATTTATAAATAGGCAAACAATGTGTGGGATGGCATCAAAAACATCCAGGTAATTTAAATACTCTTAAAACAAAGGGAGTAAATATGTATTTCTGCTCCGAGTGTACAATCGAAACTATTGAGTTTCAAACATAATAATATGTTCTGTATATGTGCAAGGTGCCCCACCGAGCCCCAGTCTAGACTATAAACAGTGACTTCCATTACACACCAGCTTCCAAGCATGTCTTTTCCGCAGTACACAGTTAAACCTTACAGCTTTTTTTTGCTTCTGCTAACATTATAGGTCTGTTGAATGATTATATAACAAAATGGAAGTGGACTGGTTACTAGAAACAAAAAACATAAACAACCAATAAAGTAAAGATCATATCAAATCAAATAATTGGCATTAAGTCGTTCAAAGGGAACCATCTAATGACTGCCACAAACACAGACACTTTTGTACCTCAGTCCTGCTCCACGGTCTTCAGGCGACATCTTGGTTTGTTCAGTTGGTTCTGTCAGTTCAGTTCTAGCACTACAGTATTATATGATTTTAGATGAGGACTTCACAGAAAAGCTCTAATGCCAATGCTTGCGTTGAGATACAAACTCAGCAGAGACCAGCGTGTGTTTATCTTCCATGAGGCCTGAGCTTGGCTATTTCAACCAGGCCCATCTAAAAATAACCAGGTCATGAAGCATTCCATCAGGCAACTATAGAGGGGACAGAGGCGTGGGTGGAGGGGGCTACGGGGTGGTGAGGGGTGGGAGGGGGCTACGGGGTGGTGAGGGGTGGAGGGGGCTACGGGGTGGTGAGGGGTGGGAGGGGGCTAGGTGGTGGTGGAGGTGGGGACATGTCAATACAACAGATGTAGGAACACCCTTTTGGTGTCAGCCCTCACCCTTCTGACTCCCACCCCCAACCCTCTCTCTCACACACACACACACACACACACACACACACTTTGACAGTATTGTTGACACTAATTTCATTACTACACACAGTAACCAGGGAGTGTTCCTAAGGTTGTATCTCTTACGTGTGTGAGTGTCAAAAAACAATTACTGTTATCTTTACTGTGTGATGACATATTAGACGAATTATATGATACTTTCTTTCTCAGAAGTTCCATAATTGTTAGAGCTCTTGTGCTAGAAAGATTGTGGTTCCTAGGCTTAAATTAGCCTTTTTATCTATATTAAATTATATTAAAATCTCTTTTTATATATATTCAATTCAGCTAACATGTATTCCAATTAGTTAGTTAAAAACAAGAAAACAACCATTTTGAAGTAGATCAATTAGAAAAAAAGGTTTAGGTGTTATAAATCAACAGCAGTAGTCAAAGTCACCTCATTTTTATTTTAAGACAAATGACATAACAATCAGTTGACTGTGACGAAGAAGTCACATAACTAGTTTATCGGTGTGCAAACTGAAGAAGCATCTCTGTTGCCCACTTTAGTAGGACCTCGTCCAATGAGAAGTTTTTTTCAGAAGCACACCCCTGTTTCTCTGCGTCAAGTAATCTGATTGGTTCTTGCCAGCATGTCTGAGATTGTGAGTAACTGTAAGGTTTGCTGGTTTGGGATCAGTTCCGGAACCATAGAAATGCTGTGTCATCCTATCAATTACACACACACTTCCCCACACAGGATTCATAAACAAACTACATTCCACATCCTATTTCACAACCCCATAGCATAACGTCTCTGTTGTTGTGAAAACAAACAACACGTGTGTCCTTTCTAGAAGACCAACTGGCCAACCAGTAATAATAATATGACACATTTTTCTTGATACCAAATAGATACCAAGTCTTTGAGGATTGTATCTCTGGTCTATCATCATTGTCTCTGTTGTGTGGACGCCACCTCAGGTCATTTCTAGGTTGCTAGAAACGTTTTGCAAATGTTAGCTCTCTTAAGGCTCATAACAGCATGTTTGCTCCATAAGCTTTTATTACAGTGTGGCATACATAATATTCCACAAACGTTGTAATAAAGCTAGGTATCTGTAACTATACATTAATGTAATTTGAAGTAGCTAGGTTTATAGTTGTCAAATCAATACAGCGAATTCTGAGACATGTTTTAAATTAAGTATAGTCTCATCCTTAACTTACATTTTTAAATAAGATTGATCACACTTTATTCATGCCAGTTAGTCTCACTGAGATTGTCGAGAGGGCTAAAGGTTCATTAGAAAGACATAACCATTCCATCCAACTTAGAAATAACATACCTGTGAATCACAAGACTACTGGACATGATTACAAAACCACTAATGACAACTTAAACGGAAATAGAAAAAGGTGCCTTAGTATTTAGCATGTTGCTCTGACCATCATTGTAGCACTAAATTCCTGTGTCTAAAGATAAAGAACTATACTGAACATATCTGTGATCAGACTAGCAAGTAAAGCATACAGAGAATGCTTTAATGTAGTCGATCAAGTTTGGCAAACATCTAACAAAGCTAACTCGAACAACCAGTTCACCAATGTTTATTAACAAAGATGTGTTAGTAGTTGATTTACAAAGGGAAAGCTGATCCCAGGCCGGTCTGTTTTGGATCCTCCTTGTCCCCTTGTCGGCTCAGACACCCAGCTGTCACCATACATTCTGGGTCGGCTAATCTCCCTTGCAAGCCCTTGCCAGACCTGGAGTCAGCCTCACAATTACCCACAAGACACTCCTGACAGACAACAGCAGATGACAACAACACAATCCCTCTCCCTGTCTCCAGCCCAGAAACCACATGGAAGGGAGAGTCACAGAGATGAAATCCCAGAGGGCAGCGATCATCAGAGATACAGACATGCTGGACTACAGATGAGGCAATGCATTGTGATCATTGCTTTTATATTGTATCTGCTACAGTTGGTGAGAATTGTGTTCAACTCCAAATTCACAAAGCATTAATTGGGATCGGGTCCTGATCCCATTACTTTCACTGAAATCATATTTGATCCTATATCACTATACTCATACTGACATAATAAAATAATGATAACTAATCTCATGAGTGGCCACCTTGATCGACCTTGTCCTAGTTTAGTACATATTTTATACTAATCTCAGTTTTCTTAAGTTAGACAATGCTTTTGAACCGCGTCCAGTTTGGCACAAACAGTATGCCAGCTGTGGCATTTCGCCTATAGGGTTGAATGTAGGCTGAAACTTCTTAGTAGACTACCAATACAGTATATTAGTATTCATGTTATTTAATTACAATATTAAATATTATTAGTTAGGGTTAACTAAAGTTGGCTTAATATTTGATGGTATAAGAGTGCCTAAGTACGAAGGTTGAATGGGCCACGTTTTTTAATTTTTATGGATGTAATAGTTGTCTAATTACATGACAGTTTCATGACATGAATCACGTGGATCATGCTTTAAGAAGGAATCTGACAGATCCAGGCATGGCAAGTAGGTGGTAAAATGCTAAATGAAAGATAATCAGCTGTCCCTTGGGGCACTGGTCAATGCTATTCTCTGTTGAACAACACTCTTTCCAAGCTTGCTTGAAATGAACTTGCTTAGTAACTTTAGCTTGTGTTTTCTATGCAAGGTTTTATTTAAATATTGTTTAACCTATTTATATATTTTTCAATATTCTGCTTCTATATATAAATACAGTATAGACACTAAACTGTAAATTATAATGCCATGCCTGGCATTCCAACACCCAAATGTTGGATTATTGGCTCTCTGATTGGATTAGTACAGTCTATGTCTTCAATCAACCCCATGTTGTGGTCATGTGATCTCACATGGTAGATCAACCCCATGTTGTGGTCATGTGATCTCACATGGTGGATCAACCCCATGTTGTGGTCATGTGATCTCACATGGTGGATCTGAGATTCTTCATCTTATTAGGCTGGTGGAATGGTGCCCCAGAAATGCTACTGGAAAGAATAAACTGACGTTGTAGAAGACATCTTGATGTAATTTCACTATGATTTATGCAAAGAGTTCGGGGATGACAAATATAAGATAAATACAAACAACAGTTACATCCAGATATAAAACACATGGCAAAATAATCAAATAAAAAAACAGCAGGTGCACTTCTTTCTTTCCTTTTGCTCATTCTCAGCACTTTAAAATCACACAGACTGCTTACTCAGCATGTATCGTTTAGTGCAGACATTTTCTTCTCTATACTATAATGTATATACTGTATATACATATATAAGAATATAGAATATCCTAAAATAACATCTGAAATAAGCCATCAAAATGTTCTATAAAAATGTTTACCATGTCCCAACTGTCATACCCACATTCTAAAATCTACTGCTTTCTGATGTTCAGGACATGAGGTGCTTCCTCAGTTTGACAGCAAAATTGCTATGTTCCACAATCAATGGAATATGTCAGCCAAGCACACTGCAGACAACGAGCAAGGAAAATGGCTGGTCAATCCAGCCGCCATCACCTAGAACAGGGTTTGTGTGTGGTGTGTCAGGCACCACTAGACCTACGGCCACTGAAGCACCAGCATATGATAGCAGACCGATGGGTTTGATACTCACATCAACAAAGACCTATTATACATGAGCAACAGGTGCTTTTCCTGGCAGCTGAACAAATAGGATAAGGTAAACACATGTCCCATTAGGGCTGAAGCCACGTCATGATTTGTGACTTGTGTGAATTGTGGGCGTAAGTAAGGACATGTTACTTGATAGCTGATTGCTTGACTTTAACAATGATGGTTACCACAAGGGCTAGTATGGAGACATTTGGGGTTGCAATTAATAATCAGTTTGGTTGTTCAATCTGTTAAATACAAACTGGGGCCATAATTTGCTGGGGCATAGCAAGAAATAACCTTTGCACATAAATGATCTCTTATAATCTTTTGGGGGGAAATCATATAAACATTTACATTTGATACAACTTCATAAACTGGCCTGATTTAACAAGCTGTTCTCTAGAAAACAAGAGCCATTTCTTTTCACACTTATGCACACACATGCTTACAAACATGCCCTGCCCGTCTTGTCTTACCTTCCAGTCATACTATGCCATAAGTGGGCCCCTATGAAAGAAAGAAAACATTTTATTAGTCAAACTTTGGTCCACTGAGCTATCAATTAACTAAGTCTGTTAAGACAGTCATCTGACTGGTTCTGCCTGCGCCTGACCGCATATTGGCTGGAATCAGACTGATTCAACATGAAATGTGACACTTTTGCACACAGGAAAATTGGATAGTCACAATGATCTTTTAATTGCTTACTAAAGAGAAAGTGACACACAGTTCTCCAATGTTGTTTTTCAAGTGGTACACACCAAAACAGACCCATCGGTTTGGTTTGGTTTGTTTTGGTCACCAGCCCATAGAGCTATAGCCTAGAGTTTAATGAGTAGGCATTGATTTGATAATTCAGTACATAAGCATGACTCAAACCAATTGTGTTACAATAGCAATGGCAGGCTTAAAGGTGATCACCCGGGAGAGATTACCCAAGTATGTGATATGGGGCGACAGCCAATTGTTTGGACAAAGGGCTTACTTCTAACTGGTTGTTATTCTCAGGTAGCTAGTACTGGATTCTGCTACTGAATAAAAGGCTGTCTATTTACCAGCTGAACTAATATGTGAATAGTGGGGAGTACAGTAGCTAGCTGTATTGGAGCTTATATCACCATCTTGTTGTTGGTGTCCACTCACGCAAGTCATTTATAAAATGGTATGACATTTTGTATTCAAACAGATATGGACTCACCTTTAGATCTGGAGAGAGCTACGCCTTTGACTGTCACTATTGTCACCATCAGGGCTATGAATAGGGCAAGAAGACAGTAAGCTCTGTAGGAACTTAGGGCTGCAAACCTGTAGGGTGAAAAAGTATTTGTGTGTCACACAGTGTCGCGCATGTCCTTTGGAGCAGTACCTTCCTGCATACTTTGATGCATGTCATTCTTTGACATAGGCCTACGTTGTTGGTATGTGTGCACATTTTCATATTGTTTTAGGTACAGTAGTACGATAAAATGATTGGACATTAGATTCTATTTTAGTTCAACAATACATCAGACAGTTTTTAAGTCTGTCTGTATTAAACTGTTTTCCTCCCAAAATGATTTCCAACACATTTCTGTCACAATTCCCTGACATTCAGTTTTTTACACGTCAGATTGTTTACAGTTTGTGAGCTTAATTGCAGTAATCATAACCCAGCGTCTAATCTCACTCAAATCCAGGACATTTTAAGCCTATTTGAGTGGAAACACTGGACTTAAATGTTTACATTGGAAAAACTAATGCAGTATAGTTTCTTTGCTCTTAAGCACACACACACTCACACGCATGCACGCACACACACAGACACGCACACACAGCCTAAAGCCTACCAAAATCCATAAAAATAGCATGCAATTGGTCAGATTTTCTTTAGTCATATTAGATTCTTGTATGTCACTTACAAAATATTATCAATTATTTATTATATTTTCAATGATGGAATTATTCGACAACATTTTTACGACACAGGTTTTTGAAAGTAAGAAGAAAATCGCTGCGTCATACTCACCAGAATAAAGAATTGATGGCAGCAAAAAGTGCCGTTGTTCTGAATGGCCTTTTCCAGTTGACAATGTTAAGGATGCAACCAGACACAGAACAACCGGCATATGTGGCTGGCTCATCCTCTTGCCCCGCCGCCATCGCCCCACCTGAGTCATTAGACCGGACCGATGCACTTACGCCCGCCGACAGCACCGCAGTCAGAACATCTTCAGTGTCGTTTCCAACCTTACTCGCCATGGAATATGAACGTACCCCTCTTGCTTGCTCCTTGTTGGCAGTCCAGCTGCTTGTTTTGTTGTTGTTCTGTCTTCGACGTCATTGACAGACTGCCGGGGTCGTGAGGGGCAATGACGTCACTGCTGTAAAGGTACAGAGACGGGAGCAGACGCCCTCGAGGCTTTGTGGAAGCAGCACCACGTTACTGTAGGTTTCAATTGAAGGTGATGCATATTATTTGCATAAAAAACAGTTAAGCTACATTTGGCATTCGACATCTAGTAATAAAATTAGTTTCCCAGCTGTCCAACTGTTGCTCTTCATACTATTTTGGTTATATATGTTCTCAATACCAGAAGTAAAAAAGTGCTGTACAGACAATATAGGCTTCACGTGAGCTCTCAAATTGGATTCCTTCTGGCTCCTTCTCCTAGGTCCATCGTTCCCCAGGAGATTCAGTATGTCCTGAGAGTGAATTGAGTACCAGTTCTCACCAGTGGGTGGCATTGCAAAATGACTTAAACTATGGATGCATTTTTGGAATGGTGTGGGTCCATCATTACCACATATCGATCGGTAATCTATTAGCCTAACGTTACTACAATGAACTAAATGTCTATCAATTCCCATTTTGAATGTTTGTATTTTCACCATTAACAGTAATAATAAATACATTATTATCTTATTATAATAATTAATAATATTATAATCAATTATTATAATCTAAAATGTCAGTGTCAAGGCAATGTATACCGTTGGGGCTTTTCATGATGGGCTTTTGAAAGACATAAAAGAGACTGAATAAGGATGACACAATGACCCATTTTTCCCATTAAACTGTGAACCCCATTGCTTTGGCCTTTAATCAAAAGCACAGTTTAGTGCCAAATTATGATCCTTAAACAATAACCTGTTCCACTTTTTAATTGCCTTTAGAAGTGCACACAGACTGCACTTTACACAAGTATTATACGCTGCCACACACAAATACACAAAAACGACTTGCATCTACTGTACACACACGCACATATACACACATACTCACTCACACTACACACACACACACCATTAACAGACAAAAGCACAAAAATGAAATGGAGGGTAGGGGCTCACTAATTGGACTGAATTTCAGTGGGCAACAAAAGGCCAGGCTCGAAAATTCCAGCCCTGGTCTGTACAAGCTCTGCTTTGTTGTCCCATTGCCTGTATTTGTTCTCTTCTAATGCTGTGTTCACAGTTATCTGTTTTTCACTATTGGCCTCTCTCTCTCTGCCTCTCCCTCTCTCTCTCTCTCTCTCTCTCTGCCTCTCTGCCTCTCTGCCTCTCTGTCTCGGCCTCTCCCTCTCTCTCTCTCTCTCTCTCTCTCTCTCTCTCTCTCTCTCTCTCTCTCTCTCTCTCTCTCTCTCTCTCTCTCTCTCTCTCTCTCTTCTCTCTCTCTCTCTCTCTCTCTCTCTCTCTCTCTCTCTCTCTCTCTCTCTCTCTCTCTCTCTCTCTCTCTCTTACTCTCTGCCTCTCCCTCTCTATCTCTGCCTCTCCCTCTCTCTCTCTGCCTCTCCCCTCTATCTCTGCCTGTCGCTCTCTCTTTCTGCCTCTCCCTTCTATCTCTGCCGCTCTCTCTCTCACCATGCGATTCATGAAAGGCTTTCGGCCCAGCACGAAACACTGTTTGCCCAAATGTTCCAATGCGCGCACCCCCATGGATAGAACTCACTAGGGCCCCCCTACACATACACAAATTCCCACATAACTTTCTCTGACACACAGTCACACCCGGAGGAGCCTGGACATACAGTTTGAAACTAGAACTTTCTCTGAGGTGGAATGCTCTTTTTACCTCAATCGACAGGAATCTACTGCTGCTTCCTGCTCATTATGTTTCTCAATGTTGAATTTCATGGACCTGGGATCTGGCTATCTGTTGACCAAAACGTGTAGACGAACAACAAGACACCGACCAAGAGAGAGAAAGGATGATGGGGCAGTTACGGAATACAGAGGATGGGGGTATAGTGGAAGGGTTCAATGCAGAAGAGTTAGAGTGTAAGATCTGCTACTGTGTCTATAGCCTTGGGGGGAGGCGGCCCAAGGTACTTGAGTGTTGCCATCGTCTGTGCGCCAAGTGTCTGACCAAGATTTTAGACCTTGGTGAGTCACCCCCGAATGCTGTGGTGTGCCCATTTTGTCGCTACATCACCGGTTTGCCTGGGGAGGTGGTGAGCAGTCTACCGGATGACTGCAACCTGGTAGCAGCACTTTCCCTCCAGAACCGGAACCAGAGGAACATCCACTACCACCATGATAGCCCCACTGAGCTGGTCCTTAGCCCCAGGCAACTGAGCTCGCTGATGGGAAGCAATCCCAGTGCATCCCCCTCCTTGTCTACCTCGACTACTTACTCTTCAATCCGTGGCTCGCCTAACTTTGTGGTCATCACCATCATGGAGCACCCTCCTCCATCGCCCCAAGATCATGTACTTCACCTGCCCCTCTCTCACCCCCCAGGAGTGGCCACAATCCAGGGCAGGGATTACCGTTCCGCCAGCCTGGACTCCATGGCGTCCGTCACCCAGAGGTGCACAGTGTGGAACTGCGCTGCCCTCCTGTGTCAGACCTCGGCAAGGGCGCTGGTGTGGGTCTTAGGACTGCTCTACTTCAGCTCCTTGCCAATGGGAGTCTACTTGCTCATTATGCAGAAGACAATTCTAGGGGTGCTCTTGGTTAGCCTAGTCCCCTCTAGCCTTGTTTTGATCATGGTCTATGGCTTCTGTCAGTGCATTTGTCATGAGTTCTGGGACTGCATGCCCACATAGAACCATCCTTGTGTAGGTGGGCTGAAAAGAAATCACCAGATCTTTAAATATATTTTTCAAATTGAATGACATTGACAAGGGTCACATGAGAACTGTAAAATGTTTCTTTTCTTAAATTTGTATTCTTTAATTATAATCTCATACTTGATGAAGTTAGGAGATTGTGTGAAAACCAATTATGTTCAAGATACTGTAACTACTAACTACTGCATTATCTACATTTCAGATCAAAGTATAATTGTTTAGACTAACAGTGGGAAGTCCTGGAGGGTGTGAATGAGTTTGTGTTGGAATCATCTATTTGGCTAATGACTGTATAGAATGAATACAAAAATTGCAGAGCAATTAACAAGAAGCTCTTATAGAGATAAATGGGTCTAGGTATTTTAATTAAATGAGCATTGAATTGTGCATGGATGAAGTAGTACTTAATCAAAATAACGTTATAAATCTGCGAACTGTGGCAACTTGTAGTGTGGCTTAGGATTTAACTACCACAACATTTTTTGTCACAGTCCTGATAGAGCATAAGCAGGCAAATCGTGGCTTTTGAATCTGGCACAACATAAAAGAGTGCTGTTATGAAAAAGTGCAATATAACCCTGCTTTGGTTTGTACTTTTAGCAAATTGCAGTATTCTCATAGTAACATATAACATTTTAAAATGACTAACAGAAATAGACTGTTAAATAGACAGATCTTCTGTTCTGAAAACTATTAACTTTTTGTAAACAACTAAACAATTTGAGATTCCAAACCGAGACTGGTGTCACTTTCTCATACGTGAGGGGGGCGTTCTAAAGAAGAATCCGACAAAAAAGAAATAATAAAACCTTTACCATATTGTATGAATGAGAATTTATTTCACGTAAGGCTTTGCCAGGAATTCAAATAGCTGTTTGTTTTGCCTGCTGTGTGAACAGTTTATAGTCCTGTTAACAACATAGCTGCTATGTAATTATAAATGATATATGTATTTATTAGTTATAATGTAGCCATGTTATTTTGTGTGTTTCAATGCCTTATTTACAGAACAAAGGAGAGATTTAAAGAAATTAGAATGCAGGCAGTGGGAAGCCATTGCTGTGGTACGGTAGTCAACTTTTTGATGAATGAAACTCAGGCAAAATCACATGTACAGTATGCATCCAGTACAAAAAAGAGATTTACCTCATGGTCAAAATGTTCTTAATCATTCAATAGCAACTTACAATTAAGAGCCCAGTAGAATTGTTGATAGAAAACATTGCATTTGCATGAGTATTAATCATGGTTAAGTAGAATATATATTCTTATGGACTGCTATAAACCTGTATGATGGTAACCATCACAGCTCACGCTAGTCATTTTGTATTTTTTTTTCACCACTGAGTTCTTGTCTGATGGACTAACATCAAATCATATCATATCCCTTTCCACATTTTTATAACCATTCTCACTTGGTAGAGTGAGGGATCAGATAAACATGGAAGCTGTGTGGCAATTTGAAAAACCCTCATATTTCTCTCAATCGAGGAAAATTAAGGGCACAACTGAATAGCACAACTTGTGTTGTATGACAACATATGCTCCATGATGCTGTTATATTGGCCTTTACTATGTGACACAAACACTTTTGCAGGGAACAGCAACACCGGGAACACACACATACACATGCATACAGGCAAAACAGATATAGATAATTTAAAGTGAACACAATGATATATCTGAACCAAAGCCTTCGGCCCTTTTAGACATTCATTCAAATTTTACAAGGATCAGAACATGCCCATTCAATACAAGTCTGAAAGTCTAAATGCACTTGTCTCACTGGTATTCAATTTAATTGTGATACGAAGACATCTAACTTTACATGTATGCATACACCTTTTCAGTGTTGTAATAGGCTGGTGTTATAATAAGCATCGGCACTTTTTTACAGAATTGAGATGAGACATCGGACAGTGTGATTGGCCTGATATTGGTGTACAACGATGATGTAGCTAGCTACTTTATAGTCCTTCTTAAGGAAGTATGACTGGACCTGCATTGAACCAATCAGAATTGAGGATTATGCTTCGACAACAAACAAAAGATCGAGTTTACCCGAGGAGATTAAACGGTGTCCATCTAGCTAGCTAGCCAGTTTGTTTCCTTTGATTATACGAGATCAGTCTGCTTATTCGAAACGTCAACTCGTCCCAAAATGCTGTACTGTAGCATTAGCTAGTTAACGTATTAGCTTTTGTCGTTGAATTCGAGGTTACCCTGATTTCTGTGTCAGCTAGGCTAGGTACAAGCTAATGTCAGCCACAAAAAGCAAGCCATCATAGCCAACTAGCTCGCAAGCTACTTGTTTGTGGCTAGTGCTTTAGCCAGCTAGCAATTGAGCTAGCCGAGCTAACGTTGGTAACTAGTGAGGGGTAACTTAGCTAGCTAATTTTATAGTTAGCTTGTTGAGATTAATTGTTGTAGTGGCTGATAAGCCATTAAGATTTAAAACAGGTCAATAGCCATGTCTGGACAGTCATCGGGCTGTGGGTTTCTTATGTCAGTTGTTGTTCACGGAGACTCGACTCTGAACGAGCAGGAAAAGGAGCTCAACCAGCGACTCCGACGGCTTTATCCAGCAGTAAACGAAAATGAGACCCCACTTCCTCGATCATGGAGTCCCAAGGACAAGTTCAGTTATATTGGCCTATCACAGAACAATCTCCGAGTGCATTATAAAGGTATTAGCCACACGGTTCACGATCCATCTTAACATTGCAACTCTTGACAGGTTTCAGCTAAGATTCCAACTAGCTAGTCTAGCGTTAGCATCAGCCAGGCAAGCAGAGTTGGCTCTAACTACGTAGCTAGCAAGCTAAGTCAGGCTACTAGCTACGCATCCAATGGCAGTTTAGCACTAGCCGATAGCTAGCATGCTCATTTTTATAACAACAACAGGAGAGGACATCTTGTAAACCAGCTGGTGAGGTGTCGTCAGCCAAAACTGAGACATCCTGTTTTCTACTAGAAATTGTAATTTGTCTTTGACTGCTTGTGAGCTAGCTAGCTACTGTATAGTAGTGAAGTGATCGAATGCTAGCTCATACCATAATGAACCCATAACGAAATAGAGCTACATTATTAGGGCATAGCCATACTGGTACAGAAGGACCACTCTAACACAGGCATCTGTTTATCTAGCGGAACGGGTACAATTCTGCTAGTTAACTGACGGTTAGTGTTGGTGTGTCAGTATGTGCTTCTTTGACAATTGGTTGTATGTATTATTAGTTCACCAGCTAGACAGAATTAATCCAAATGGGTTGGAAACGTCACAATTAATGTGAACTTGGTAGCTACTGTAGCTGGTTATGTCTATTTGTGGCATGGGTCTCTTGTCAATGTAAGTCCTCCTGCCCAGATGAGTTATAACAAGATAGGCATCTCAACCCCCTCAACATGATCAGAGGAGTAAACGTTACACTTAACGTTACTAGTACCAATACTTTTGCCCTTGGTCGACTATTCTGGTCTTCCATTTGGCATTGGGGCACAGTTTTTAAACTGGAATAGCCAATTTAGTTATGAACTTGCAGGGTGTGTTTTGTCATTCTCTTAACTTTCCTAAACTCTTCCTACCAGTGTGTTGTGTTGCAAAATGCAATTTATACCCATTCCTGACTGTATACACACATGATCCATGATCACTTGAGCCTGACATACTGTAAGGACTATTTTGTCATACAAAGACTGCTTAGGTAGTATTGCATGATAGATGGACCGCTACATCAGTTATTGATTGAACATAAATGTGGCAGTAGGTGGAGAGATAAGAGTAGTGAGGTCTGAACAGGAGGGTGGGACATATTGTTTCCTCAAAGCTTTTTTAATGCTGTGGTCGGGAACATTTAATTGAAAGAGAGGGATATTTAATAACTTATGTCTGCAAAGTGTTGAATGAACGAACATGTTTTCAGAAAGAATACTGTAGTTGACAGTAATAGAAATAAAAAAGTAAAATGAAATATAGAATGCAATGCATAACAAACACTGTAAAACAAATAAACATAAATAATATATTAAAATAATAGTAAAGCATGCACTTGACACGAATGTATCATTTTATTCCCTTTGTTCCTCTAATGCAAAATTGGATATGGTCTCCATAGCTTCCCAATACAAATGTTTAGATGCTTCCATAGTAACATGGTTCAACACATATGGCCCTCTAATGACATTAGGACTTCTAAAGGTCTATGGGAGTTTTACAATTTTTCCAAAATGTTGACTTAAAATTAGATGGTTAATTTCCATTAAGAAGTCAGAATGACCTGTAGTAACGATGTAAATGTAATGATATAGAATTATTGGTTTAACAGATTTTTTAATCACACAGTTTGTGACCAGCTTGTGAAGTAAAATAATTTGTGACAAGTATAATTAAGTCAGGGCTCGCTTGACCATGTTGCTGAAACCCCATGAAACCGATTTTGAAGCGAAACTTGTCAACCATTCAATGAACAACAGCCAGGGCAGCATGAACAGTGATGTCTTGACGAGAATGACTTAAGTTCATTTCGCCTGACTCAACACATGGTCAGTTACCACCCTCAGGTCTGTGTGTGGTGGGCTTTCTGTGTTTTGGGCTTTTGGGCCATTGCTACTCCTCTGTACCTCTCTAACCTCCCACGTGCCTTTCTGAAGGTCATGGAAAGACCCCTAAAGACGCAGCGTCAGTGCGGGCCACACACCCCATCCCTGCCGCGTGTGGCGTATACTACTTTGAGGTGAAGATCATCAGCAAAGGCCGAGATGGGTAAGGCCAAATAGACACACTACTGAAAGAATTACTTTGATTTGTATGGTATATCAAAAATATAGGAGGTTCGGCTACTAAGTTTAACCAACTTATATTATAGTCCTAATACACTAGTTGCACAGAATTAACTCATAGTCCTTGACCTTTTTGCTGTTTTTGCCAGAGCAATAGTGTCAGTTTGAGCAGCTGTAGTGGAGCCCTACTCTATAATTGCCCCAGTTGACCTCCATATATTTGATTAGTTGATTAATCCGTAATAATTAATAATTAACCCGTCCCATCCCTGAAGTATTTATTTACGTTAATGTCACAAAATATGGGTCAATGTGTCTTCGGATGCTTATTCATGATGTGTTCGCAGTGAAATTGGAAATTAATCCCAAATTAATTTATTTTGGGACGCACCAATACCAGTACTGGGTCTGATACTGCGCTCATGCACTCAAACTCTTAAAAATGCTCTGATTCCAAAAACTGATGCCATCTGACATGTATGTCAATGTATAAACATTCAATGCACAGAAACACCAGCATCAGACACTGTCAGTGGTGTGGTAATATTTCCAAATTAACAATCGCAACCAAGTGGGTTAGTGTTGGCAACAACAAAAAGGGAGATACTGGGAGGTACAAAAACAAGTTCTTACAACACAAGTAACCTGATTAAACATCTGAAAATGAAACAGTGTGCATGAAATATTTTGCACTTGCAGTACCACACAGCAACCAATATTGCAACAAACCCTAGCAATGGCAAGAGAAAAAGTTAGCAGACATAGACATACAAATAACAGAAGTGCTTACACAATTCATTATGTCTGAAGATCAACCACTGTCAATCGTTGAGAACATAGGCTTCCGTAGCCTTCTGAATGTCTTGAATGTCTAGGCTTTTTTTACTGTGTCTTTTGAATAACAGTTGCTGAAAATAATCCTGTCCTCAAGTCATTACCCTTACAGAATCAACTGTAACATTATTTGCCGTACTTGGCCAAAAAGTAAAAGGATATAGTATTGGTGCATCCCTAGATAAACATTTACTGTATATATTTGACCTTCTTTACAACTTGGCTCATTGTTCATTTCTATAACAGGTACATGGGTATCGGTCTCTCAGCTCAAGGTGTCAACATGAACAGACTCCCCGGTAAGTTGACACATGAAAGCCTTTCGTATGCATGCAGAATACCTACAGAATGTGGGTTTTTGTGTGCTTACTGCTGTGTCATTGTTAGTTGCCACTGCCTGTGGGATTGTCAGGCGTCATTCAGGCGTCTTCTGTGTGCACATCTTGTGTCCTTGTAAGTGCAGATAATTTAGAATCTGTTCTGCTTATTAGAAATGATTGGGCATAGTGTGTGTGTGTGTGGGGGGGGGGGAGTGCATTGCTGAGGTGTGTCTAAAGAGACCCGATGGGCTTCTGCTCATTCTTTGGCTTGAAATGACACAGTGGAGCCAGGGTCACATGTTAGCATTGGCAGTTATCTGGCTTTACAGGCTAGTCTCTCAGCCCCTTTAATACCAGTCACAGGGCCTTAGGACAGGGTGGGCCCACTGAAAAAGCAGCCGCTTTTTAGGGCAGTAAGATAGCCCCAATGCACTGCCAAGTCTTTGCAAATAGCTGTTTGCAATTTGCAAGAGCCCATTCACAAAATGCAACTGAAAGTAAAGCCATATGAAATATGTTTGGGGGCACTGAAAATTGTCCATCAATGGGTGGTCTTGGCATCCAGTTGCTAGTTTTGTGTGAGTGCTGAATTGGCTTGAAATCCCTGTCCCATGAGGATCTAGACCAAATAGGTAAAAAAATAAAAAAAAGGATTTGAGGAATGAAAACACAACTGTATTCCAAATTACTGTACTACAAATCGCATGTCAACAATGCTTTTCAAAAAGAGACTTCATGGGAGATCCTAGCCTACAAGAGCAGCACATGAAATGGGAAGCTGGTTATTCACAGCTGATGTACTACTGATGAAGTGTACTGTAAAAAAAAAGTGTATATATATATATATTTATCATGTATTTTCCTCAGGTTGGGACAAACATTCATATGGTTACCACGGAGACGATGGCCACTCATTCTGCTCTTCTGGCACTGGGCAACCTTACGGGCCCACATTCACAACGGGCGATGTGATTGGCTGCTGTGTCAACCTCATCAACAACACATGTTTCTACACAAAGAATGGCCACAGCTTGGGTACAGAACATACCTGCTTCTATTGTTTTATACAATGGTAGAATCACATTTGATGTCTCACTGTGCAGATACCCCTTAAGAAAGTCTGCCAATCGTCCCACCCTCTAAGTAATTTCATGTTTATTTTTTTTAACTGATTAGTAAGCTTGCTGATGCTTTCTACTTTCTTCTTTGTCCAACAGGAATCGCTTTTACTGATCTACCAGTAAGTGCTGCATCCATAACTCAAATTGTGATATTTGCAACTAGAAACAACTTAGAATATAGTTTGGCCACACAATTTTTTTTTTCATGAAAAGTAGTATTTATTCTTAAGGAATGAGGATGTGTTATTCACTGCTGTGTTGCACAGTAGTATTTATTCTTAAGGAATGAGGATGTGTTATTCACTGCTGTGTTGCACAGTAGTATTTATTCTTAAGGAATGAGGATGTGTTATTCACTGCTGTGTTGCACAGTAGTATTTATTCTTAAGGAATGAGGATGTGTTATTCACTGCTGTGTTGCACAGTAGTATTTATTCTTAAGGAATGAGGATGTGTTATTCACTGCTGTGTTGCACAGTAGTATTTATTCTTAAGGAATGAGGATGTGTTATTCACTGCTGTGTTGCACAGTAGTATTTATTCTTAAGGAATGAGGATGTGTTATTCACTGCTGTGTTGCACAGTAGTATTTATTCTTAAGGAATGAGGATGTGTTATTCACTGCTGTGTTGCACAGTAGTATTTATTCTTAAGGAATGAGGATGTGTTATTCACTGCTGTGTTGCACAGTAGTATTTATTCTTAAGGAATGAGGATGTGTTATTCACTGCTGTGTTGCACAGTAGTATTTATTCTTAAGGAATGAGGATGTGTTATTCACTGCTGTGTTGCACAGTAGTATTTATTCTTAAGGAATGAGGATGTGTTATTCACTGCTGTGTTGCACAGTAGTATTTATTCTTAAGGAATGAGGATGTGTTATTCGCTGCTGTGTTGCACAGTAGTATTTATTCTTAAGGAATGAGGATGTGTTATTCGCTGCTGTGTTGCACAGTAGTATTTATTCTTAAGGAATGAGGATGTGTTATTCGCTGCTGTGTTGCACAGTAGTATTTATTCTTAAGGAATGAGGATGTGTTATTCGCTGCTGTGTTGCACAGTAGTATTTATTCTTAAGGAATGAGGATGTGTTATTCGCTGCTGTGTTGCACAGTAGTATTTATTCTTAAGGAATGAGGATGTGTTATTCGCTGCTGTGTTGCACAGTAGTATTTATTCTTAAGGAATGAGGATGTGTTATTCGCTGCTGTGTTGCACAGTAGTATTTATTCTTAAGGAATGAGGATGTGTTATTCGCTGCTGTGTTGCACAGTAGTATTTATTCTTAAGGAATGAGGATGTGTTATTCGCTGCTGTGTTGCACAGTAGTATTTATTCTTAAGGAATGAGGATGTGTTATTCGCTGCTGTGTTGCACAGTAGTATTTATTCTTAAGGAATGAGGATGTGTTATTCGCTGCTGTGTTGCACAGTAGTATTTATTCTTAAGGAATGAGGATGTGTTATTCGCTGCTGTGTTGCACAGTAGTATTTATTCTTAAGGAATGAGGATGTGTTATTCGCTGCTGTGTTGCACAGTAGTATTTATTCTTAAGGAATGAGGATGTGTTATTCGCTGCTGTGTTGCACAGTAGTATTTATTCTTAAGGAATGAGGATGTGTTATTCGCTGCTGTGTTGCACAGTAGTATTTATTCTTAAGGAATGAGGATGTGTTATTCGCTGCTGTGTTGCACAGTAGTATTTATTCTTAAGGAATGAGGATGTGTTATTCGCTGCTGTGTTGCACAGTAGTATTTATTCTTAAGGAATGAGGATGTGTTATTCGCTGCTGTGTTGCACAGTAGTATTTATTCTTAAGGAATGAGGATGTGTTATTCGCTGCTGTGTTGCACAGTAGTATTTATTCTTAAGGAATGAGGATGTGTTATTCGCTGCTGTGTTGCACAGTAGTATTTATTCTTAAGGAATGAGGATGTGTTATTCGCTGCTGTGTTGCACAGTAGTATTTATTCTTAAGGAATGAGGATGTGTTATTCACTGCTGTGTTGCACAGTAGTATTTATTCTTAAGGAATGAGGATGTGTTATTCACTGCTGTGTTGCACAGTAGTATTTATTCTTAAGGAATGAGGATGTGTTATTCACTGCTGTGTTGCACAGTAGTATTTATTCTTAAGGAATGAGGATGTGTTATTCACTGCTGTGTTGCACAGTTGTCCGTTGCAGCAGAATGGCTGCTTGCTTGGGAATAGAATAAGAAAAGACTTAGCACAAACAATAATCCTTTGAGCAGATAAACAAGCTTGGCTGTCAGCCAGCATTCATGTGTTTCTGAGTTTGTCCGTGCTGTGCGTCACCTCCCCCAGTGGTCACAAAGATGACCTTTCTCATTAGATCATGAAAAGCAGATCTTGGACAAGTGTCTTCTCCGTTAGAGCTCATGACTCCTAGGCACCCTGCATCCAAAAGTCAAGTTCCTAGCTTGATTTCACAGGCTCTTTAAAAAGAGCCTCCGCATGCTGAATGTATTGAAAACGTCTACTTACTTTCGGTAGAACTAAATTAAATTATATATTAGTATTATACAAAGCTGTGGGCAAGTATATTTAGCAGTAACAGCTGCTAGAAAACAATGCTTTGTCATCTGAATAAAAAGCCAATTTGCAGTAGGACAATGCAGAGCCTAAATGCAGCACGTCTGCCTGTGAGATGTATGGAAAAAATCTGTTTGCGCCATAACATTTTTTCTCTTCTGACACCTTCCAGCCCAACCTGTATCCCACTGTGGGACTACAGACCCCGGGGGAAGTGGTGGATGCTAACTTTGGCCAGCACCCTTTTGTGTTCGACATTGAGGACTACATGCGCGAGTGGAGGACTAAAATCCAGGCCCAAATCGACAGGTTTCCTATTGGAGAACGGGAGGGAGAGTGGCAGTCCATGATCCAGAAGTAAGTCCCTAGATACTACATTTCCCACCATTCTCCGCTGCCATTGGATTGTCCTCTGCATCTTGTTTCACCATGATGACTGGATGCAGACAAAACTCCATTCGAAGGGGATTTGGATTGCGAAAGAGTCTTTACTTGTATACTTTTGCTGATGTTTTGTAAATGTTATTTGTTAGAAGAGAACTCATGACTGTAAAACTGTAAGTGATAATGTTGTTCACTACTGTCTACTCACCAACCAAAACGTAGCAAGCTACCGGTACAATTGTAGTAGCTTGATCATTTTTACAATTCATTTTCAATCACAATTATTGGCCTTTTAGTTATAACCTGTGAACTTCAAGCATTTAAGAGGGAGAACATTAATTGTAAATCCCCATGATGACAATTTGTGTAGTTTCTAAAGGTTCCTAAGGTGATCTCTTATGTTGTGTTAGGCATGGGGTTTCATTTCAACATGATTCCTACTGAGTATTTTCACTGTCCAACACAGAATGGTGGCGTCCTACTTGGTCCATCACAGCTATTGTGCCACAGCTGAAGCCTTCGCCAAATCCACTGACCAGGCTGTGCACGAGGAGCTGGCCTCCATCAAAAACAGGCAGAGTGAGTTGTGGGTGTTGATTTGTGAATTGATGAATACAATGTTGAATGGGCAAAACTAAGAATTTAAGAATTCACTGTTTTATATGTTGTCGGTCCTTAAAATGTCCGAACACAAGAAATTGGCATGCTCATGTTTGCAATGCCCTGTGTTCTTCAACACGCTTGCAGAAATCCAGAAGCTGGTGTTGTCAGGCAGAATGGGAGAGGCCATCGAGACGACCCAACAGCTCTACCCCAGTCTTCTGGAGAGGAACCCTGACCTCATGTTCATGTTGAAGTGAGTCACTGCAGTATTTGCATGCATGTATTTTCTTGTCCATGTCACCTAACTAGCACTTATGAAAGCCCTCATCTATTTTTCCTCCAAGCATTTTTGTATATTGCCATAACACACGCGTTTTAGATGTTTTCTGGTTGTTTTATAGGTAAAGGCCTATTCTGGACTAAAGGTTGTTGTAATTTCTTAGTGGATTAGATCTTTGTGTCATGTCTACCTTTTATACGTTATATCCCTGTTGGATTATTATTACTTTTCCTTTCCCTTCTAACTTCTCATCCATCTCACTTTCTTTTTTATCCGGACTGTTCTCTCTGCCCTTTGACTGAAACCCTCCTCTCCCTCTCTCTCCACCAGAGTGAGACAGTTTATAGAGATGGTAAACGGGACAGACAGTGAGGTGAGGTGTTTGGGCGGACGGAGCCCCAAGTCCCAGGACAGCTACACAGGTTCACCCCGCAACTTCAGTAGTCCCAGCCACAAAGCCAGTGGCTCCCAGGCCTACCTCACAGGTACATGTGGACGCAAGACACACACACTTCCAATATTCTAGGAATATTACCTCAGAGTTGCGGTGTTTGACCCAATTTACTCTCTCCAAGTCTGTTGACGATTGGTTCTTTTTCAAGTAGATTTCCACCTAGGCAAAAGATCTCAGATATTTACCTCCTATTGAATCTGTATTCATCTCCAGTTTAGTGATATCTTTTTTGACTTTCTCCTCAGGGTCCGACAGCAACTGCTGCAATGGCGTGACCTCCAGTAAGACCCACCCATCCCCCTCCCATTACAGCCACAAGCCCTGCACCCCGGGGCCCGCGCTCCCCACAGCAGAGGTCAGCCTCAATGGCAGCAGCAGCCAACCCCTCAACACCAGGTGATCCATCGGAAGGGGACTGCTCGTCTGTGTTTTCCCAAAAATGTTCCTTCGATGTGACATCATTTATGCACTCAAATGATCCAGACCCAAAGCTGCAAAGGCAGCAAGGTTTTAAATAAAGTTGGGTGAACGAAAGCTAGTTCTACTTTATTGTACTTTCTAATGTTGCTAACATTGTGCTTAGGCTTTAAATGGTATAAATTTGGGACCGATGATGGGGTGGAGAAAATCTCTACGTCTCTTAACATATTTTCCACCGCTTGCTTCTTTGTATGGTAGCACTGATGTGGACATGGAAGAGGATCATTTCAGTAATGGAGTCACCGAGTCCTCCTCTAACGGCTTCCTCAACGGCAGCTCCAAACACGGAGCCGAGCCGGAGGACTGCGACGCTGACATGGGTGAGTTGGCTGTTCCCCCAAACACGGAAGAGTTACGACCTTGGGCGAAGCCTGCGTTGTTTTCTGTCAAATGGTGTAAACAGTAGCCTCATGTAGGAGATGTTGTCGCCAACAGAGGTGGAGTCCACCCAGTCCAAGAAGCAACTGTGTGGGGGGAGCCAGGCAGCCATCGAGAGGATGATTCACTTTGGCCGGGAGCTCCAGAGCATGAGCGAGCACCTGCGTCGCGAGTGCGGCAAAAACTCTGCCAACAAGAAGATGCTCAAGGTAGACGGATCCTGTTTAACAGACGTCATGAAATGAATGGATACATTATTATTTGAACACTGGGTGGGCTTGATTTGCTTAACCGGGCGTATGTGGTTTGCTCCCAATGATAAGAAACCATTCCGTGCACGTTTGTCGTGAATTGATCGATGGTCAAAGGGGAAGTTTGAGACTGGGGGAAACGCCCCTCTCTCCTGCTTGTGGATTCTGGAGTTTACATTTGTGAGCACAATGAAGCCTTCTCATTCAGCCTCCTACTCTCCCTATAGGATGCGTTCAGCCTGCTGGCTTACTCTGACCCCTGGGGCAGCCCTGTGGGATATCAGCTTGATTCAATCCAGAGAGAGCCGGTTTGCTCCACCCTCAACAGTGCAATATTAGGTAGGTAGATTAATCTATGACACGTCTAGCATAGCTGCATCTCATTATCATGTCCACTGAATACTTTCCGATGCAGTCACCAAAGGGGTAGGTCATTATGTTTAAACATACTTTCTTTACCTCGTAATGGAAGAAGTAAGGTGCTTGAAAATACTGGACTTTATACCAACAGTTGCTTCTCACTGCTGCTTGAAAACAAAAAATGATCTAGAAAACAGTCAAAACAAATATATTAGGATTTTTATACTTTCAATAGTGACAATGCATTCCAAAAGATAAACCTTAAAAGGACTTTATTTTATATAAATGTAAATAAATGACTAAGAATACCTTCATATCCTAAAAACACCACCCAACATCCTTCAACATTTAGATGCTTTGTGCCACTTCAGCCTCATTTATTTATTTGATCCCTTTTAAGATCTGCAGACCCCCTCGTTGACGACTCCTTACAGGGAAACTGACTGCACTGAAAATGTTGATATGCTGAATTGCACCCCTTGTCAATCTTACATGGCTTCTCTCCACCTTTTCCAGAGACTCATAACCTTCCCAAGCAACCCCCTCTGGCCCAGGCTGTGGGCCAGGCCGCCCAATGCCTGTCAATCATGGCACGCTCCGGCAGTGGTTCCTGCGCCTTCGCCTCCGTGGACGATTACTTGCATTAGTTGCAACGCGCGCGCACACACACACATGCATACATACATATACACACACACACACAAAGGTCTGTTTAGTTGTAAACCCTCTTAGCTCCTAGACCTTTGTGTATGCTTAAAGGACCAAATAGGTGTGATGAGAGCACCACCTTTTTCTCTGACCGAGGTGAAATGCTTCCCACTTGTCCAGTCCTCGCAAGCTACAGAGGTCAAGCGTGTAGGAGCTGGTGGCTGACTAGACAGAGTCTTAGGACACACGAATACACGCCGCTCACCCCCCATCAACTTAAATCTCAATCCCCATATTTTGGCTAGCTGTGCAAGGTTGCATACAGGCTTCACAAGACTCCTACACCATTTGGTTGACTGCAGAGAGACTAGCCATAAGTAACCATTCAGCAAACGACCTTGATCTGCTCAAACACGGATCATCTTTGTGGGATAGGGTCAGGGCTAAACCCCTTTCTCTTTTCACACAAAGATGGTACATTTCTCACTTTAGAGACCATGCCAACCCTCGGTCTAACCCCCCCTCCCCCCATTGTCATACCCTAACTTCTATTTAACATTGGTTCACAAACTTGAGATTGTGCTGATGACAGGGGTGGGGGTGGGCAATACAACCACAGACAAAAAAGGGCTCTGGTACATGTTGTCAGTGTCCTACAGGGCTAATTAAATGCATAATTATTGACTCCCTAGCGGCTAGTCAACAACTACTTATCCTAAATATCAGAGATTGCAACGTATGTAGACGCGAACTTTGAAGAAGCCAGCGGGAAACTACAGTCTCCTTTTTCTCCTTTTGTTTTTAATCTTGTTTATATTTTTGGGGTAAAGTGTGGAAAAGAAGAGTAAAGTGAGGGCAACTAGGCTCTGGTTCTGTATCCTGGTTTACACGGCATGGTGCAAATTATTATTTTGACCTGCTTACACAGTATATTTGTTGAGTGCCGGTAAGAGTGAAATCCACCAAATAATAAAGGTCCCAATCCCACCAATCCTTGACAGTGTGTGTACATGTTAACATTTATATGAATCAAAAATTATTATATTAAGAGTGAGATATTTAGCTATCAAAAGAAAGTAAACGATACAAAAACAATCCACATTGCTACTATCCGACAGACAACTGATCGATTGTGATGGTCAGTTACAGAGGCTGTCAATGTTTCTTTCCCCAGTTCCTCTGTGGTTGGTGAGTTCACTCTCCTCCAGACTACCTAGGTATCCCACTTTTTTCAACTGCACAGCAGCGGTGATGCAATGTCGTTTTGAATTTTCTTAATGTATTGTCTAGATTTGTCCTGTATCAACACATAACTCAGGAGCCAAATGCCCTTTCTCCTTTATGTAATTGCAATTCCTAGTTACTATTGAATGTGTTTCAGTGGGGCTCATAAGGGGGCTTTTCAGACTTGAATAAAAAAGAGAAGTTATTTTAGCCCCCATTTAAACTAATAGCATGCTACCCCTTTGAAGAATGTAATGGATTATTCATCTCAGCATTCATACTATACCAGCTAATCAAATAAACCAACAGCCAGCTAACCATAGCATTGGGTCTGGGTCAAGCATGACCACTCCCCCCTAGGTCAGACAGCATAACCAACCACACCCTAGCAAGTGATTACATTGATTATTCATGTGTGAAAAGCCCTATTAGCTTGGCCCTGTGAGGTAATTGGTGATTGTCGGCACATTCATAATTAACCCCGGTCTACACAGACTTGCTTCTTCCTCCCTGTTTACCAGACCCTTCTATGGCTCAGTATTCATGCAGCAGAAACATGATTTACAGTATGTCAACTGTGCCGTCGCTGCCACATTAACAATAAAGAACCAAATACCTAGGAAGAGGACACTGGACCTGTGTTTTAGCCCGTCTTTGTGCTTGCTGTTGCCAAGGAACTGAAATACTAAGGCTAAATGCTAATACTACACCAGTGCAGTACTTCAAATCCCTAGTGGTTTCTAAGTAGGCCGAACTTGGCATTTAATACTTAAGGTTGGAACTTACTGGTTTGACATGAGCTGTCACATCTTTTGGAATCTTGTTTGACAGTGTCCTTTTGATCAGAACCTATGCATGCCATAGTCGTTGGTAGTATGATCAAGTTAAATGTTTTATTTCCACCAATCCATAGTGTATATGGATATCCATAGGTATAATACAATGAGTTGTCCACTGCTAGTTTGTGTCCATTGAAAAAAGGGATATTCAGTTGTGTGAGGGTGAAATGATTTATATTTAAATAAAAGAAATAACAGCATTTGTGTTGATAATGCCTAGTGCTGGGACTGCTTGTGACACACACTGCAAATTGTGTTGACACAAACAAAACCTATCACCTTCAGTTTAATTATAAAACTCCTTAGCAAACATTGTGTATATATTTATACAGAAGTATTCACTAATCATGGCATACATAGGCAACAACCAATTTGTCCTTTACAATTAAAGTAAAACATCCAGTGCCTTAAATGCTTATGAAAGCTTTAATCACCATTTGAGATTTAGTGACTTGCAGAGTTGTATGTGATGCATTTGTAGAGCGTAATTGTTCAGTATTCAGAAAGAACAACAGTGACTCACTTACTGTGACATCACAACCTCCACTCCACTGGTTAACCTCTCTTCACTACTTCAGAATGTAAAATTAAGGATCTTTTGTTCAGGCTTCAATTTACATGCATTGTTTACAATGAGCTTTCTGAACTTGCCCATTTAGATGTTCATAAACTGGCAATCCAGATTTCTTCAGGTGGAAGAAAAAAAAGCTACAGAAGATAAATAAAATCCAAACATTCCAGTTTTCAGTTTGAGGAAGCATTTTTTTTGTGAATCCATCGTTTCTTAAACTTTTCTGCCTTCTCTTTTTTCTTTGTGGCTGTAAAGCAAAATGACACACATGGTTATGCTCAAGTTATGCCTATTTTAGGCCATGCTTTAGTCCATATGATACATTTTGTATACTCATCCCTTAAACACGGAAAAACTCACCCCAATCCTTCTTGACAAACTGCACAGCGGCACATTTGTTTTGCCCCCTCTTATTTGCAAGGGAGAGAAGTTCATTGTCTGTGAGGAGACAATATGGATTTCATGAGACATTAGGAGATCCCAAAGAGTTAAAATTATTTTCACACAAAATTGTCTAAATGGGTTATATAAACGTATTTTCATCCACAATTTATTCAGTGGGCATATTGTTTGAGTGGGTTTCTTCCCTTAAACAGCTGCTCAGGTAAGTACTGACATGAAGATCAGAACCAACATGGCTGTATGTAGATCTGTGTATAAAATGTTTTTGTCAAGGGAAAATGTATGTGTGTTTGGGCCAAGCTCATACTTGTGGTTCTATGACTTTGTGCTCCGTACAGTCTTGATTGGATGAAGTCCACAGCTGCTTGTTGTTGGAAGTTGGCAGAGGGTCTGCCTTTCAGCCTCATCACACTGTTGTTCCCTTTTAAACTGTGATGGAACATTTTAGGGAATAATTGTGTTATTTTCTTCCCATGAGGGTCAGTATTTTTACTTTAAATGTATGGGTAATTCTGTTGCCATGCTCCCATCATCACTCCAACTGAAATGGCTCCATACCCCCTGACACCATCATCTTGGTTCTTATCCGTTTCCTTCTCTTCTTTTCCCTCCCCCTCCTCTGAACCACCAGTCTCTATATCGCTGTTCTCCTTTTCTGTTGTGGAAGAAAGAACAAACTGTCTTGAAAAACTTGCCAGCAAGAGGCTATTTTGACAGTAATAAAATGCATGCCTAGACTATATTTTTTGACTTGAAAAAGTCAAAAAATTAATTCATATTATCTATTGGACAAAATGAGCATCATTCTCCATCATTTAACTTAATTTGAGGCCATTTCATAAACCATGGCTTTTAATAGGTGTAGCTTGTCATCCGTTGAGCCACGATTAGCTATATCCATATAAAAGTAATGGTGTAAATGCAATCACCTTGGTCTATAGAAAGATTCTGCTTCCTATAAAAAAAGAAACGTTGGTTAACATTTATTAGTTATTAGAATCAGAATTCGGTTTATTCGCCATGTATCTTATACACACACGGAATTTACTGTGGCAGGGAGGTGCAAACACTAAACATATACGAATCTTGAATTACGTAAAGGTACAATTATTGTGGCATTAAGTGATCCTCTGCACTCACTTGGGTTGGGCTATACACACACGGAATTTACTGTGGCAGGGAGGTGCAAACACTAAACATATACGAATCTTGAATTACGTAAAGGTACAATTATTGTGGCATTAAGTGATCCTCTGCACTCACTTGGGTTGGGCTATATCAATTTCCTCCAATACATCAGCAGGAAGAAGCCTTTTTTTCTGCAACACATTCAATAACATCAAAACGTTTCAACAGAAATTGAACTGTCACTTTTATTGACCCAAAACACTCGTGTCAATAAACGGAACTTATGTGAATTTTCATAAAAATATACAAATATGGGGCATAGGCGTTTCCCTATGAAAAGCCTGAACTATGGTGATATTTTGTGTGCATGATTTGCCTGTCCACTGTTTCTCACTTGTTGCATCGGCATTTGAGACGCAGTCTGCGCACATGTCTATGGTCTGCGCAACTTTACGGCGCAATGTTATGACTAAGTGGACAGTGACGGCGCAATGTTATGACTAAGTGGACAGTGGTATGCACGTAATGCAAACAGCCTCCAATATACCTACAACGTAATCGCTGCTGTAGTACATAACAAAAGTAAAATACGATATTTGGGATTTAAGCCTTACATTTAAGTCCTGGCATACAAAAAGCGACCCAAAAATATATAGGCTACTACAGAGCTTTCAGCCTGTGAGATTCTGTTATGCCTTCTGATTCTGGCCTACCTTCTGTTCCTGAAAGAGCTCCTGTCGCCTCCTTCGTTTTTCCTTTAGCAAATCTTTTTCTCTATTAACAAGAAGAAAATATCAATGTAAATACATAACAATTACGTAACCCAATTATATTGTCCAACCAAATAATTATCGTTACAGTAGTGAGTCCGTAGCCTACTGGTAGCTGGCGTAGTTTACCTTCTGGCCGTCTCCAAAGCATTTTTCATTCTCTTAATGGCGGATGCTTTAGAATCTTCAAACGTGACTTCGTCGGGAGCCTCATCATCGCTGGAGTTTAGACCGAGGTCGAAATGTTCAGTCATTTTTTCACTATCTGTTGTCCGATCCCGAAAACTTTTACCATGCTGCCTTTTCGCCATCTTGTATGTATGCTCACGTCATCAGTCTACGCCGTGAGGTCATATGGCATATATTAAGACATTCTATGGGCATACTGTCAGGTGCAAAGAGGTTGCAAAAATAATTATCAGTGGTTGCAAACGGTCTAATTTCTGTACAGAAAAAAAAGGTGGGATGGGATACAAAGGGTAATTATTGTGAAGGCAAACTGACCAGCAGTCACCAGAATTGCCACGCTTCAAAGCTTGCCTAATAAAATGCATCTCTGATCCTCTGATAATAGCCTAACCGGTAGGCTTATATCCATAGCTTATATCACATCACATAAACTGACTTTACAGACGACGCTTTCTAATGACGTGCATAACAAATGCAAAACAAACCCTTGAGCGCCTGCGTCTGTTTTGCGCCGCGACTGCGTGAGTTGCGGAGATCAATAAAAGGGCTCGTTAGGCTATTTGCCATCACACCCAACGCAGAATATATTTAACTTCATATTTCGTCCAGTATGAATGTTTTCTTACAGTTTGTGTTTGTGCTCTCCTTGACGAAGATAAAGGCTTCTGTGTATCCAAAAGCAAAGGACGGCAGCCCAGTGCCTTGTCTCGCACCTACTCAATGGGAGGGGAGGTCTGTTGAATACGACCACTCCACCGGCCGGAATACACGGTCGGCCGTGTCGTATGATGCCAAGAACCAGAGAATTCGAATTCTCCAACAGAATAAAAGACACACACCATGTGAGAAGTAAGTATGCCAAAAACGAGTGTTTTTCATAACTTTTTCGACAAGATGGCCTTTAATTGACCATCCATCCACAAAAGGGATGGGGAGGGAATACCAGACAACATTGTCCATGGCTGCCATAATTGTATTTATGTATCCCCCTCTATCCATTAAAAAATAAATATATAGAGCCGATAATAATAATATAATTTACAGCTCACGACTGGGCGTGGTACATGGATATTATAGGCCATCAAGGCGTTTTTCAGGCTACTAGCATGATCCATCTGCCTGGCAATTCAAGTATTCCAATTCCGAAAGACTGTCCAGGGTGAGGCATGGGGGTGGACATGTAGAAACATTATTTTTGTCCATATTGGCCATCTAAAGTGAATTGTGACACATTCAGAATTTGAATTCAAAGCATTATTAAGATAGCCATTGTGAGTGTTACGGTATTTGATTGCATTATCTGAAAGTAAACACAAAAAACTATTAGAGTAGGCACTGATCTCCCTATAAGGGGACATTGCAAGATTTAGAAAATTGTGTTTGCCTTACTTTGCTCATCCTCTAAATCCTTGCTGTTGTAGTTGTCGGATCCACCATACAGCAACCTGTATTATTTAAAGTTTAGAATGTTGTGCCTATACTGTATAGTTATTGATCAATATCAACAGACAATATGTAGAATATTTAATACATTTATGATATGCAGACGATTTGGACTTGTCATTGATAGATGTGAATCACTTCTGCCACACTATTGGCCTAATATTTTTTATTTCATTTCATCTAACATTACAGGTTCTTTGAATACATCTACCTTTATAATAGTGGCATAATGTTCCAGATTGAGCAGAAGACCAAGCAGTGTTCAAAGATAGCTCTGGCCCAGGCTTGGGACCCCTTTGATATCCCCAATAACTCCACCTATGAAGACCAGTACTTCATTGGGGGCCCAGGTGATATGGTTGAGGTGCAGGAGTGGTCAGACAGGAAACCAGCCCGCAAACGTGAGTATGATAGAGTTCATGCTGTGCACGTGAGGCTGGAGACAGCATGATGTGTAAAGAGGCTAGGATTCTTCTCTGGTTATTTTCGAATGTGTCTATTAGTACCACAATCTCTTCTCCTGTCAAACTATATATACTTTTCAACTGGGTGCATTTTCCAAACATATCTATGATTGTTGGACTATACGTTTCATTGAGGATTAAAAATGAAAATGCCATTCCCCTATCCAGTGATAGTTAATCTGGTGACTTAATCTGCTCTTTCCTCCTCAGTACGTGTGTTACTTATTGCTTCAATAGTTTGGTGGCCTAATCTGTTTTTGGAGACACTATTTGAAATCACAGGAAATATTGTAAATCTGACTTTATTTTGTAAGACCCAAACTTGGTCATTATGCAGATGGCATCTGTATCCTCACATCTGTTCATCCAACAGATGAGGCCTGGGTTGGTGTCTACACAGTGAAGGACTGCTACCCTGTCCAGGAGACCTACACAAGGAACAGTAGCGTGACCACTTCCACCCGCTTCTTTGACCTTGAGTTGGGTATCAGTGACCCTGCTGTGTTTACTCCACCCAGCACCTGCCAGTCTGCCCGCCTGGAGAGGATGAACTCTGACTGCTGAGATGTTCCCTTTTAACCCATTAATTAATTAGATACAGTCAAAATGTAGTGTAAAATTACAATTTAAAGTACATGTTTACAGTACCTAAAAACTTTAAACTCATCACTTTGATTCTGATTCTGATTTACCCGCTGGACATTTAGGTCAATTTCTTAGATTCTGGGCTAGACAATTCTGTATTTGTGAATGCTGTGGTGTCTTTATTTAAAAAAAATTGCAATGTATCTGAACTGAAACCATTAAGGTAAATGATGCTTAATAATGCTAATAATTGATACTAAATAATTATATTTAGTATGGCTTTCAGTACTGGTTTTGGAAGACCATTGAACTTTGTTGTAGAGTTTAATGACACAATCTCAAATAACGTATGCCCCCAGTTTTCAGGAATTAACTCTTGTAAACCTCAATAAAGTGGTAATAAAACATCCAAAACCTAGAACAAATTTATTAGCATTTATGATAGGATAAAGTCATAATTTCAATTAAGACAACTAATTGTGAAACAATAGAATTCAGCAATATCTACATTTTCCGTTATCTATTTGCCAATATAATTTAGTTGTTCCTGCAGACCACGATCCTAAATAGATTTTGCACAAAATGTTGTTTGACTGGCAGCTGTAACGGCACCTGTTTGTTATGAATATTCAGCCAAGGATTGTAATCTGTTTTGAATTAATGCCAGCATTGTGCTTACTTAAACATGATGGGGTGTCTGGATAACCGTCTGTCTACTCTTATTAAAAGGATTATCGGAATAGATGTGTTTAATTCAGGCGACTGGTTCATCATTTGCTGCTGTTCAAACTTACAGTGGTATAATAATTCATGGGTGACATTTAAAGTCCACACTTCTGATTGGTTTACAGACGGCAGCAGATTGATTTCTGGGTGCATAAATCCAAGAGATGTAGGCTTCTATGGGGAAATACCGTGGCGATTGTTAACAAGCACTTGGAAAACTAGACACCAAATAAATCCACTGCGTAGCAAGTTTGGACCAGATTCAGGTATATAATACTCGTGACCAGCAAATAGGTTACTTCGTTTATGGGATGGTCACTGGTAAAACCAGTTGTGCTGCTTGCAAACCAAAATTATTAGCTGTGGTATCTGGCAGACAATTATAAATTGATCATTAGCAAATAACATAACAGTCTGATCTTCTAGCAATAAACCAATGTAAGTCTATTACGTTTTTTTCTGAATGAATTAAAATAAATGTAGCAATCAGTAAACCAAGCAAAATTAACAATCAGCGATACAGTATTTTGTCTGCCATGGTATCCGTGCTAAAACGACATTACCCACAGCTCAAGACTTCATACGTCACTTCCTGTCCGAGATGGAAACAGGCATTTCGCCAGGTGCTCAAAGAAGTAGGTATGTTCCGTCTTCCGCATGTTAAAAACATCTAGAATAATGGCACAACAGGAAGTAAAAGGTAAGGAGATATCGAATATTTTCAATATGTAGCTGATGTGACATTTAACATAGTTTTCAATGAGAGATTTGACAATGCAGTTCCTGGTAATTGAAACAGAAAATGGCACAGAATGTGCATAAACAAATTGCCATAAAAATAGACCAAGGGTGTCTATAATATAGACATCTGAAGTAAATTGTAGCCAAAACAACTCATTTTGCTAAATAGCGTTAAATTTGTATTGACAATTGATTGTCTTGCATTTGTTATTGTGCTAAATTGCCGAACCCGAGTCAACATAGGAAATAACTGGGAATTGGAAACAATCGACATAGCCCACATCTTCCTGTAGTTACAGTGGACCATAACATACTAGCTTAATCATCATTGGACAAAAAGCCTACTGCTTATAACCTTACCACACAAGATAATGGAACAGCAGTTGTAGGCCAGATGCCGCTTGCTAGCCCAGAGCCCAGTCTACAGTACATTTAGAGTTTGTGAAGACTGAGAAAGAACATTCTAAGTTGCCATCTATCTGTACGTTGATACTGCTGCATTATCACGACAGCCCTACTAGTAACTGCCAGTTAGAGAACCAAAACGTTAGACTCTTGACCTGCATGATTAACTGAGGTCAAGAGGTTGGTGCTCGTCTTCAATGCAAATGCAACGTATCGCAGGCCTTCAATAGCCAGATAAGGTAATACCTTTCACACTATTTATGACAACTAAGATGAAAGCCCTTTCAGATGATGTACAAGCTTTTAAAGAGAAAAAGAAAATGTGTTGATTTGGACATCTGAAGATAATAATTTCCTACTGTAACTAAGCCTAAAACAAATGCTTTTATGTTCACTGTAACTAATCCTGAAAAAATGCATATTGTTTTCCTTTGTGTAGAAAGGAATGTCTATTCATTTTAAACAGGAAGTAAATCACACAAAATAACTAACTGGTAATACCAAAATAGTTTCAACTGAAAAGGAAGTTCATTAAAGAGTTCAGGAACAGTTTTTGCTTGTGTGTCACATGAACTATAACACCGGAAATTATATTTTAGTTTAGTTTTATATCGTAAAGGTAGTGGCCTATATTTCTTGTGAATTATGAATACAGACTATACAGGATTCTTGTCAAATCATAATTAATTTTTAATTCAAATCCACACATTTTCAAACAAAGCTCATAAGAACAAGTAAGCCATGCCACTTATCATTCTGATATAGTTTTCTTCTAGTTAAGAAAACGTTTGTTGACACATGCTAATTTTGTCTTGTTTTTGGTTGATTTCAGAAAAAGCAGGAAGAATGCAGTGACTGTGGATCTGTATGGGCATTGAGCTCTTGTGCTTGTGAGATCTTCCACTGAAGTTGTCTTCTGTGGTGGATGTCGCCATACTCCACCAACTTGAATAGTCGTTGGCTGTAAGTGAGACAGGGGGGCCTTACCACCAACTGACTTCATTAAGGATAAGAGCCAGCCATGGATAGCCTATATGGCAGCAGTGTGGACTCACATGCAACCCACAGGGATGTGGGGTCTCTCTCTGGGCGAGTTGAGCCCTACGATGCCAGTGAAAAGAAGGGTATCTCTGATGTCAGAAGGACTTTCTGCCTGTTTGTCACCTTTGACCTCCTATTCATCACCTTGCTGTGGATCATAGAGCTCAATGTAAGTTTGAAGGTGTTTTGAAGTCTTGGTATTTGGAATGTGGTATATTGCAAGAATGTTGTTGAGTATTTGTTAAAAATAGTTTACAGTGCTAAAAAACGTTTAGCTCCGTATACAAAGACATGTGAAAACCAAAGCTAGGTCGTTTGCCATACCTACGGCATAAAATACATATTCATTCTTCACTGAACCAGGCAACACATTTTCAGATGTCATGATTTTTTGTATGGATCAAAATAATTTAAGGTCTTGGTTTTGTACTGTGGATTTTCCCAAAATACTTGTTGGATTTTATTGGGAAAAACTGTCTGATCTGGCTTCATTATATTCCTTTTTAACTAGGTTAACTAATCTTAGTAATTTGTCCTTAACATTGTTTATAAATGAAATGGGGTCCTGTAGAGCTTATAGTGATTTGAAAGAGGAAATCTCAGTTGGATGTCCTGAATGTCTTTCGATGAGCCTAGTTTGACCCAGCTACACAACAACCCTCTCACCCTTGAAGTTGTATGCACAATACACACAAATAAGCATATTGAATGATAATTGACACATACAGACACACACACACATAGTCAATCAAATACACATTTAATCCATTTAACAGGAGGGCAACTTTTCCTTTCTCCCCTTGATAACTAGCACATGATCACTACCTGGAAATAATCATCAATCTTTGAGAGGAACGAAGGAAACAAGGGACCAAGGGGACTAACAGACTATAGGGATACTTCTTCCTCTTCCATATTATTTACTGCAATGGCAATTGCTCATGATCTTTGAAGGGAGATCGTTTTTTACTTTCAACCATTTCCATACTCCATAAAAGTATCTTTAATATTTTGTGACCATAACAAAGTGGTGATTATTTTATTACAAATAAAATGACAAGCCTTTAGTCTATTGGTATTATGCTATATGATCTCTTAACCAGAATTTGGACTCAGATCATGTAGTACAACCCTATCACTGATGTATTGTCTCTCATGGCTTTGTTTTGTCCTTCACAGGTGAATGGGGGCATTGAACAACAGTTGGATAAGGAGGTTTTACACTATGACTACCATGCCTCCTTCTTTGACATATTTGTAAGTCAAGTCAAATTTGTGTCTGTCATTTCATGCATTGTGTTTTTTAAGATGAAAGATGCTAACTCTCTCTTTCTCTGTGTACATATACAATTGAAGCTCCTGGCTGTATTCAGGTTTGCAGCTCTTATCCTGGCCTATGCTGTTTGTAAACTGCGTCACTGGTGGGCTATAGCGGTATGTATTGTTTTTCTTAGCCAAAAATCCAACCCTCCTAACACTTCCTTTTTTGTGAGCCACTAAAGTGCGCTGTTGAGCCTAGACAAGCTTTTTCTAATGTATCCAACCAGTTCATTTGTCAGTCTGTTCCTTGTTTAGTCTACACAATACATCGTTATGGAAAATAATTGGATTGTTTGGTAACATACTTTTTCTTACTTTGAGATAGTATTCATACAGTGTCAAGATTTTGCTTGAGGGTGTTTTTCTAATGTATACACCACAGATTACAACAGCAGCCACCAGTGGTTTCCTGATAGCAAAAGTCATTTTATCAAAGGTATGTAACAAGGCAATAAAACAATGTTTTGACTGAACTGTATAAAAAAAGATGTGTATAACTTGTCAAAGGGCATTGTGCAACGTGCAATACAGTGACCAGGAGAAGTGAGTTAATGTAACACATTAGACACATGGCACTGAGAGTTAGGGGACCTGGGCCCCAAGTGTGTACAAATGATATGTTTGGCATTGTGAAAACATATTGTTGTACTACTATGTTATTGTTAACTCTGCCTCTGTGGCTGTTTATACCCTGGTTGGTAGGTAAGAATCATGACTGTGCATTTGCCAGTGGATATGTCTTTGTTTTGGCCACGTAAAATATGTCCATGTGCTCCAGCTCCTGTCCCAGGGGGCGTTTGGGTACCTCCTGCCCATCATGTCCTTTGTCCTGGCATGGCTGGAGACCTGGCTGCTGGACTTCAAGGTCCTGCCTCAGGAGGCTGAGGAGGAAAACAGTGAGCAACATGTGTTGTAGTGGTGTTTTCAGTTCACCCTTTTGTACCCTGGTTTACTTTTTTTACTTTTACTGGTGGTAGAGTGTATGTCACAATGGTCCTGCATATATAAACCATTTCTATTTGTAATCGGTTATTAAACCTTACTTCATATAAACACAGTGAAAATATATTTAGGAGAAAGGCAAGTCAAACAAACCATTCATAGAAATAACATCAAATGCCTGAAGTTTTTTTGGTTATAGTGCTTAAAAAATCTTGGTTACTTATGTGTCCTCTGCCAATATATTATTTATGAGGAGTGGTGAGGGTGGGCCAAGGCCTTGGCCACACCTAAGAAGAAGGTTAGAAATTCAACACTAAACTTTTCAGTTCCGTAATTCAAGGTAAAAGTTAACAATGATCTTTGTGCTTGTGATTTCAGGATATCTCTGTATAAGGGATGCCCCAGAGAGGGCTCCCCTGATGCACCCTGGACCACTATCAGACGGGCAGTTTTATTCACCACCTGAGTCTGTAGCAGGTGACTACCTCAAATGGATGCCAGTTTACATAGAAATTGATAGTGAACTTGATTTGCCTAAAATTTTTCTGTGGCTGGTATTCCAAGGCAAAATCCCCAGGATTTGTGGTCCCTTGTCCCTGTTTTATTGCGCTTTCTGTATGATACATGTACAATTAAAAAGTTAGTCCCTAGGAAATGCAGCTAAATGGTGAACTGTAAATGTTTACATGTTCACAAATCTCTTCAATGATTGTTTATTGATTTCCAGACTCTGATGAGGAGCTCGATGATAAACATGACCCTGATGATGCAGAGAAGGGCCTCATTTAGCAGGTACTGGACAGTTTGGTCTTCACTTTTTTGGGAATGTATCAAATGTGAGGGGGTGCTTTAAGTTGTAGAATATGTATTAGTATTTTAGTCAAAATTAATTATGCTTAGATGTTTTCTAGATTGACTGAACTAGACCTGTTTCATAATATAACGCACATACATTTTCTCTTTGTTTTTTCAAACAATAGGTAAACATTTTGTATGCATTTTTTTTTAAATCCAGTTTTGGAATTAACCTTTGAGACGTGCGTCATTGTTGGCTTGACAAGAGAAAGTGGACCCCGGTTCCTCTGCTGCAGTGTTAACGATGACCCATCTGTCCATGAAGGGAAAACTTGCCTTAGAACCATTACGTTCCATATGACTGGAAATGCATGTCCCTCAGCTTGTTCACTTAATGCATTGTCATATCTTTCCACCTCTTGGTTACTGAATCTTCAAAAGCTGACCCATTTCAAAGAAATACCCTTTTTCACGGCATTACTCTTTTGGGGTGATTTTTTTTTGACACTTTTGGATTTGTAAACAAGTCTTAATGGGTGTGACTGAAGGAAAGATCAATTCAGATTAGAAATAAGGGGAGATGGGTCAATCGTAGTATACGTCAACAATGTTATAGTTCTAAGTGTACACATCTGTGGTTTATACAGTATCTCTGTCTGGTTTGATTATAGGAATAGACATCAAGACTGTATTAACTGTATACAATTAGAACATTTAATGGGGGATATCTAATAGGATACAATTAGCAAGTCTGTTGTGCCTAAAAATGAAAATGTACCTATGCCATGCAGTGAATTGACTTGGTTTGTCTTTGAATGCATGCTTGGCAAACAGAGGGATTTCTGGTCATCCTATCTGCAACACAGATTCCTCATCATCTCGTGTTGGAGCTATCCCTTCTCGTCCTCTACATTCAAAATAGCTATTTTTTTGTTTTTGAATGAATAGACTGTATCTTGTCACAAGCATAAGTTTTTTATTTTATTGTGAGAACGCTATTCAACATTTGAAAATGGCCATTTGAAAGCATGGAGAGGATTGTTTTGAGCTCTGTGTCCTGAGTTTAAAACTCCATAGATGGTAGATCCAGCTAAATCCTTAAGCTTGTTTATGGTAAAACATCAGTCTGATCATCACTAAACTTGAAACTGTTGGCAGCACCTTAATTGCGTATTCTTTCCAATAAAATTGGCTAGTAATTACAATACTGGCATGTAATTGTCCTAACCTGCTTTGACAAGTGTAAGCTGTGTATGCTGATGCATGAAGCTATATTAAATACTTCCATATTTTACAGTTTAAAAGAGCTTATGTCAATTGTTTATCTTACATAATTGTACTACTCTATGGAGTTACAATCTGTGTTGAGGACAAAGTTACAAAAGTGTACGTGCCAATACATTATTTCTACTATTGTTTATGACTGTATTTGCTATAAAATCTACAAAAAGAATAGTTCGCAAAAGAATTGCAGGAATTAAAATCAATATTTCGTTTTAGCCATTTATAACGTTTGACATTAGATGTTTTACAGATGTAGAGAACAGTGTTTTAATTGCTTGTGTGCAAGGTGGTGGTCACTGTTTGTGGTGTAAAGTACAGTAGATACACAAAAATTGAACAAAACCGATGGAAAACAATGCTAAAAAATAATGTCCCACAGTCTGCTTTCCGGACGCGAGAGGGCATGTGACCCCCCATACACTATCAGTGGCTCGCCCTGTCCTATCAGGAGCAGCAGTGAGACGCCACTCGGGTCAGATGAGTGACACATCTAGGCATCATGTTTGGCCCGCATCACACGTCATACACATCTGACTCACACAACGAACAATGTAGTAGAACGGGCTGTAGGAGAACGGCCTGTAGTGCGCTTGGGTCTTGGTTTCCAAAGAGAACAAGTTTATAATGTTGATGATTCATAAGTATCCTCCCTAACTGCCTGGTGTCTCCTTTACCACCTGTAGACCAGTCTGATGATGATGAGGAGTCTCTGGGGGGTCTCTCCCCATGGTCCTGATCGCCGCAGTAAGAATGAACGGCTGTTTATGTCATGCTCTACCTCGGATAATCTCTCTAGCTTTGTGGTTGGATTCATTTGTGTCGTCTTATGAAAATGACAAACTTTTCTTAAGTCTTAACCTGCAATAAACAAATCCATGCTTTGAATCCATGTGTATTTCCAGTCTAAGACCACATCAGACCCTGTGAGTGTGCTGCACCAGCTGCTGTTGGGTTGCAGTGTCAAGGATTTTACAAGGTCGTATTCAATAGTATTTATTGCTACTTTTGTAGCATGGCACTATATTTCTACAGTAAATTATGATAAATAGAAGTTGATTTAAAGGCCAAAAAGTTAACCTACATTGTGAATAATCTCTGATACAATGCATTCTATTCTACATAGATGTGAATATGCAGTGTATTTGTTTTTGAAAGGGACTGGAATTTACAGTACGAAATGAGTTACCACTCTGTTTGCATACCAATGAAATAATTCAAAATCTTTATTGACTCATGACAATGTTCCAGATGACTGTGTGACAAAAGAAACAACCATTTGTGACATTATGTAAACCTTGTTTCCCAATGTCACCAGTCTCCCAAGACACGTCTTCCCAGACGTTGCTCTTCCATACAGTACATTTCATCAAACACATCATGTGGCCTACATTTCCAAAACATCAACTATTAGTCAAACATCAGACCTCTTTATCCAGCATGATCGTGTCACATTTGGGAAGAGAGGGGTAATGACATTTTGAGTGGAATCGGGCAAAATCAAAATGTTATAATTTAAATAAAACACTATACATATAAAATGGAATATTGTTGACTCACTTACATACATTAGTGTCATTATCGCAAACCTAAAAACTAATCAAAGCCATGGTGAACCTCGGTGAGAAATGTCAGTGTTAATAAGGTTAGAAAATGGTGAGTGTTTTGTACTGAGAAGACAAACACTTAAGACCGATGTTAATATCTTACAATAACACAAAGCTACTGTTGCTCTGCCTGGTGTCAGTTGAGGGCTGCAGGTCCTTTCAAGACCTCTTGGCTGTGCAAAAGAAAGTCAGCTCGTTTCACATCCCTTTTTCCTTAACCCCTTCATTCCTTACTTGAAAAGGAGGCCAAAAGATCCCAAAAAGGAATGCACCCACAGAAGTGTTGAAGCAGAGATGAAAACAACCGTTATAATTGCATTGTTATAATAATCCTCAGTATGATTTCATTGAGTATTTGTATGCTTTACGAGGAAGGCAGAGCCATTTATTTATTCAGTGCTTTAGTCAATGCCACAGGCTTCAACATTAATCTCATTCAATCAGTATTTCTCGGTGTCTGTGACTGTGCATGTATGTGTACGTGTGTGTAGCCAGCAGGGGTCAAGGGGAAATGTTTCCAGTACCTTTTTTGAGTGCTCGATCTCCAAGCCAACACCCCAAAGGGACAATTCACCCAATTAAACATTCCATTTGATATTCCACTTTTATAGACTCCATGATTCTTCCATAATATTTTTGAATGATTGAATGAGCCCCTTGTTGGCAACAAGAGTACCTCCATGCCCTCAGAAAGGCCAGAGTTCACATTGGTAGGTTGAGGTTTGAGGGAGAAGCCTGGAAATATGAGAGACCTCATCCACTCCCCCTCCCCCTCCCTTCTACACTGAGGCACTGCAGAGCCTGGGTCCTTTGTGATTGGTCGAGGTTCCACCAATACTATTGTCACTGGCTACCGGAGCCAATCGTCTCCTCAGGGGGCAGCAGGGAGATATCAAAGGCGTTCCCGATGCGAAGGAAGAACTTGCGCAGCACTGCTCGCAACTCGGGTATCAGGTCAAACTGCATGATCTCACAGAGGAGGGGGTAGTATCTGGACGCGTGGGCTTTGAACTGTGGAAAGACATGAGCACATTTGTCACAATCACAATGTTTTTCTAGCAGATTCCTGCCGTGGTCATGTGTATGGTGAGTAGAGGGGTGCATATTTCTGGACAGAACAGGGTTGGATGGATGCGTGGAACTATCTGGGGTGGAGCCGGTGTGCCATGTAGAGAGGGGGGCCGGATGTGCTTTGGGAATGCAGTCCAAAGGGTAAGCTTTACGGAGCGAGGGACTCACCCGGTCGTCGCCCAGCTTGACCACCTTGGTGAGGAAGAGGAGGAGGAGGTTGGTCCAAGCCTCCCTGTGGCTCTCTGAGGTCAGTGTCAGGAAGTAGGCGAGTGCTTCACCACACACACTGCAGCGGGGGAAAGATATTCTCTTAGTACGGCTGTGTGCGGCCAGTTAGAACCTATTCACGCATTGGCCGGAATACATCAACGCAGTTTATTTCCTGTGACACGTTGCCATTGTCATTGAAGCCATCCCAGAAAATGACCCAGAGTCTTACTTGAGCAGTCGTCTCTGCACGTGCTCCCAGGCTGCCTTGCGGCTCTCGTCTGCGTACATCCGGAAGAGGACGCGGAGGCTGCAGGCCAGACTGGTGGTCTCCTGCTTCAACAAGTTGGGCTTTGACTTCCCCTTGAAACCTTGAAGACAAAGAAAGAAATATTCCAAAAACAAACACACACACACAAACACACACACAGGAAAGCACGCATTTGGTCCATATTCACACTCACTCGCTCTGTGGTTGACCTGTTGAGAGTTACATTTGACATTTTTTTTAATTTTATTTTTATCGAGAACATCCTTTCATTCTAGTGTCAAGACTAGCTTTTCGAGTTGCTGGCAAAAGGGGCTGTTATTCAGAGATGGGATATGTGAGGTCAGACAGGACAGAGTTGCAGCCCTGCCACCCCCCTGCCACCACCCTGCCACCCCCCTGCCACCCACCAGCCTTCCACAGCACGGTCCTCTGCTCGTTGTTGGAGTTGAAGGCCTTGGCAAAGTGGTGGGACTCCAGCAGACAGTCCAGCAGCTTGAACAGCTGCTCCGAGGCCAGGTAGCGGTACATGCCCTGGTCCTGGTCCTGGCCCTCGGCACGCACGTCCGCATCCACACCGTCTCTCTGTGGACACGCGCACAACCCCGTTGAGTCCTGAAGTTTGAAGACTGGCTAGTGTTCTTTGAGAGTACTGGCTATAGCGACTGATGGTGAACTCAGACTCCCCTACCTGAGCAGCAGCCAGGTTCTCGGCGTCCTCCTTCCTGCTGGTGGCGGGGAAGAAGACGATGTTGTCGATGGTCTGGATCAGCTCCAGCTGCACCACACACTTGATGAGCAGGGCTGAGAAGAACCGCTGCTCTTGGATCCCTGCAAGCACAGCAAGAACACGCGCGCACACAGCACCGTTGAGGCTTGGCCTTAAGGGGAGAGGTTTTAAAGCCAAGGGCAGCAGAGATAAGGAGACACAGGGAGGAAGAGATGGAGGAAGGCATATGTGTGGAAAAGGCAAAGGGGAGACATGAGGTGTGACAGAAAAAACTAGAAGGAAGGTCAAACTGAAGAGTATTTTCGCATAAAAGAGATGGACATCACGTATCCTGTGCCCCTCCGACCCACACTCACTGGCCGGGGTCCTGGCTCTGGGGCCGTCCTCGTACGTGCCCGAGGAGCCACTGTATGTCCTCTGTCTCTGGTTGTCCTGGGAGATCCGGTCACCGCTGCCCACAGACTGCTGATCCTCAGCCCGACTCTGGATGTCCAAAGACTTCTGGGAAATGGAGTCCTAAGACACACAGACAAGAGCATGTATGTAATAATCCTCACCTCGCTATAAGGCGACAACATCAACGGTACGACCAAAACTGATATTTTCTAGGACTGATTCAAGAAACAAGGACCTCAATTGATGGAAAGGAGAACAGCCGTCTTACCAAGTCAAAGGGCACCATGGGCTCTCCCTCGGTCACTGTTGGTCTCCATGCCAGCAACCTAGAGACCAGTTGAACTCAGGTCAGACTAGTCAACACCAGTTTAGAGCTGTTGGTATTCAAACCTTTTGGTGACATGGGTTTCCATCCTGAGATAGACCACTGGGAGAATAAGAACCGTCTCTTACGCATGTGGGATGGTGGTCTTGAAAATGTCCAGCATACAGTTGCAGGTCTTGTCCCAAATCTCTGGGCTGAACTTCTCCCCATTTAAGATGACCACGTTCTCCAGGCAGTTGGTCCCTGAGCGAGCCAGCTGCTCGTTATCTTTAGAGAAAACAAAGGACGGAACAAAGGAAGACAGGATAAAGGAAGAAAGAAGTATCGTTCTGATGAACTAAGCCTCAATAGAATTTGAACCTGTAGATCAAACAAAGCAGTCTCCTCTCACCTTGTTGCACACACCAGTAGAGCTGGGAGAGGATATCTTGTAGGAGAATGTCACTGAGAGACTCAAAGTACTGGGTGAAGACATCACAGATGGCGTAAAGTGCATGGTTGCAGGTGGTCGTCATCCATTCTGCTTTCTGTGGCAAAAAAAGAAAAGAAGAGAGGAATCGTTATTGATTCCCGTCAACAGAATTTTGGTTCTGACTCTGACAAGTAAAAATGACGAACGCTTATTCATTCCCAATTACATTTCATTGAATTTAATTATCTAAAAGGCAGTCTGGGCGTGGTACCTCAGTTTGTTGCTCAGGCAGTTTCATGTTGTCAAAGATCCTGAAGATGATCCGGAACAGATCCTGCCACCAGTGCTTCTCAAAGGTGTGTCCGTAGGTCTTCATAATCTCAAACATCACTGTCAAGCCCCTGGGAGAAGAAAACATGTCCAGCAGGTATGACTCATCAGTTACCACAGCAACCCATAGAATAGGTAACCGTCAACACCATGTATTAAAAGAGGGGGAAAAATCCCTCATCAACAATGGCTGTCTTTCTTTAGGTCCGCGGATAGCTTCATTCAGGATATCCCGATTTCCTCAAGCCAGGAGAGTATTCCGGCCACATATCACAGCTTGTTCTGGTGTACATGTTGATCCAAGGTGTCCCAGCAGAGGGGTGTGAGGTCAGACAGGGCCCTGTGGGGGAGCTGAGACCTGGTGTGGTCAGAAGGCCCAGGGCTCTCACCTGGTCCTGACGTCCAGCTTGCACCTGTTGATGATGCAGGAGAGCTCAAACAGGATGGGGAACCAGCCTCGTACCCACACCCGGTCCTCGGGCGCTACATTCATGTCATCGCTGGTGTAGTCCTTGAAGGCCTGCCCAGGGATATGTAGGAGGTGGAAACCAAAGAATTCAAAACAAAGTCATCAATCTTCCTCCATGTTGTTTAAGCTACCCCAAAACCAAGTTCCGTATCTCTCTGATGAAAAGTTGCAGCGTTTGTGGAACAACATGTTTTTTTGTGGTGCAGCTTTTATACGGGGGTGGTGGGTGGGTGGTGACGAGGAGAGGATTGGTGAGTGATGTCACCAACTTCCCCGTTTTGATTTTGTAATGGTTTGCTGGACCCAATGTTAGTTTCCTCAAGGATAACAATGACTCTTGCTTAGAGACTTGTTGCTCTTGTTGGTTAGTGGTAACTAATTTAAAATGTTGTACTCGCCGTGAAATATTTACTGTTGCCCTTTGGCATTTATTTTGGTTGTTCGCAATATATGCTTCATGTTTTGGCTACCTGCAATGTTTTGGCGGTTTATCAGTGACCTATGCACTTTGTAAAGCTCTCTCTTGGAGGTCGCTTTGGATACAAATTTTAATGTAATGTAATGTAATAAAAGCGTCTGCTAAATGAATACATGTAAAAGCATGTAAATCTGCAGCATTTATTTGAGGACAGCGTTAATTTAACTGTATCAGATTTGAATGCAGTGGGGGTGCTGTATTTTGATCATAGAACTAGGGTATTTATGGCAGATTGTCGATTCCAAACGACAACATGGGCACCCGATACTTGCTGGTTTCAAACTCAACAGGTTAAGGTTGGAGTTGTGAGTTGAGGCCTCCTGTTTGTGGGGACACACCTGGGGCCTCTCAGACACATATTTGGCACAGTGGCGGATCAGGCGGATGGCCTCCATGCTGGTGTCGGGGAAGGAGGCGTTGCAGGCAAACTCTGACAGACACTTGACCGCATCCTGGAAGGAGTCAATGGTGGCCGGGAAATGCTTCTCAAACACATTCGCTGAGAGACAGAAGAACACAGACAAACATGACCTTACAGAACAGACCCATGACATACTGTATTAGATCATCCGCAAAGTTTCTTTGAATCACTTTTCTGGGTGTGAAGAAACTGACATGGAACTAAGTAGCATTTATCAATAGAAACGGAGTGAAAAAAACCCACCTTAATACCCCCTTCACCTGCAAGAGCAGCTACAACCAACCTCCAAAACCCCCCTGATGAATCCCTACTCACTGACGATGTGGCCACTGGTCTGGAAGGCCAGCTCCACGATGCTCTCGTCCTGATCGGACGCTGCCAGGTGGAACACCGAGAAGATGTTCTTCCATCCAGAGCGGATGTTGGCAGCCTGGGAGTTGACCATCTGGGCGATACACCTCACCACCATGTCTCTGATGGTGGGAGACCTGGAGGCGACCACAGGATGTCAGCTGCCATCTACAAAGGCTCAAGCTCAGAACTATGATGAGAATGAGAGAGAGAGGAGGAAACCTGAGTGTGATCCTCCCAACTAAAAGGACTGGAACCCACCTGTTCTTCTTCATGATGTGTTCGAAAGGCCTCAGGAAGTCCTTCTGGAAGCGGAAGTTCGCCAGCTCTCCCTTCTCCAAGAACTTCATGGACAGCTGCCTTAAGGAGTCCACGGCGAAGATAGCCACATCCTCGTTGGAGTAGCATCCAACCTGCACCAAATCAATTCATAAGTATTCTCAGCATAGTCAGTCAGACCTTAGGATGGCACCATAATAATAGAATAGCAGGCAATACTTTCTTTGTAAGGAACCTGGCAATAACACTTTGACAGTCATCAAATGACCTGTGCTGACAGGTAAAAAGTGAGACCTGAAGTGAGAGTTTAGAGTTAGGATCAGTGGACGGTCATAATCTGCTGGCTGACCTACAACACAACAATGCTCTCATTTTCTTTCTATTCCCACAATAGTCTCCTATCAAGGTGCTACCAGGACCATATAAGTAACACACAGGGTTCATATAAATGAGAATTTGTGACCGAAGTGGGTCCAGCACCTTGTTGAAGTGGTCCCCGATGACCTCCCAGATCCTGGACCACTGCAGGCGGATGCGGCCCATGTTGTAGTAGGAGATCTCCACGATCTTCTGCAGGCTGAACATGCGCGGGTGGGTGGGAGAGGCCAGCTCGTCCATCGATACAGCACACAGCCAGCGGACAAAGTCCACTAAAGACACAAGGACAAAAAGCCTTTTCATATTCACATTTATAAATACATTTACAATTCAAAAATGTGTATCAAATCATTCTACAGTGCAGAGTCAGTGGCTCTAACTTAGGTTTACTACTCCTTTAATCATGTCAAATCTAAAAGGATTTGATAACATGACAACATACATACCTACTGCGTTGCCATCCAGTCTGGTGGAGCCTGTAAAAATCCTGAACAAATACGCACGCAAAGTCAATTTATGGTACACGCGACTCAAGTTCCTTAAAACAGTACAACTTAGAAGAGGAAACGACACGAACAGCATTGAATAACTTCATTCCAAGGATGAATATCAACGTTGTGACAGGTACCTGTCTACAGCCACCACAACACTCTGGGAGCTGGTCTCTCCAATAGACTCCTGAATGCTGGCTATCTGCTTACGGTCCACATTACCACCTAGACACACACACACACACACAGACAGACAGAGAGGTCAGTAGGTTGTTCAACTCCATCAAACCCAGTGTGAGACCCTCGTCTGAGGTGGAGAGGTCCAGCCTGACCGATGCCGAGGTACTCGTCGCTGCTCTGCTCCCTCAGGCTGGCCAGGAGCCCCTCCTTGGTGCCGCGCCCCGTGCCCGTGCCCGAGATGTAGCGCGCCTTCACCCCGGTGCCAATCAGCTGGGCCAGCTCCAGCTGGCTGATACACTTCAGGATCTGGGCACGAGGGAGGGGTCAGAGGGTCAGCGAGAACGCACAGACGATGAACGTTCACTGTGAGACGCGTGCACCTCCCTTCCGGTCGTGGGAGGGTCTGATCAGTGATAGTAATGCAGTGTTGTCCTTCTGACTGGGCCCCGTGTGTGTCCTGTGTCAGTCTGAACCCGGCCCTCCAGTACCTCGTGCCAGGAGTTGCCCAGGTAGTTGCCGTCGGTGTGGGCCACGGTGATGAGGGTCTTGATGGTGTCGATGTTCTTCTGCTTCATCTCAGTGATGCCCGAGCTGGCGGTGAGCAGGGTGAACCTGGCCAGGGCCTGCACGTACGCGTCCCGCTCCAGCTACACACACACACACACACACACAGGTTAAACAGTCCCCACACGACACAGCGTCAGCCTGGCGTGACCACAGAGGCGGCTGTAGGAGGAGCTGTGGACGTGGTAGGGGGCACCGGGCACCCCCGCCCTGCCCCAGGAGGAGGAGTCTACCTGGATGGAGAAGATGCAGGCTATCCTGATGGCACAGCGGATGCCCTCCAGACACAGGGAAGCCACCTCGGTGTCGTCACAGTCCTGCAGGCCCACGCTGAACGCTGCCAGGAAGGGCGTCCACGCCAGCTGCACGCCGTCCAGACAGGGTTAGCGTTTCACATCAGGTTGTCTCGTGTTAATAGGTGGGGGGACACACGATAACAAGCCTCACTCCAAATACTAAAGTCAAAGAGAAAAGGACCCCGAAACGAAACACCTAACGAGATCGAGTTGCGTGTATGCGACCTTGAATATGGCTGAGGTGTGTGTGTGTTTAGCGTGTGCGCGTGTCACCTTGAACATGGGCCTGACGTGGTCGAGGTGCGTGGCGGAGGTGAAGGGGGCCTGGACGTGGCTGACTGCCTCCATCAGGGCCTTGGCTGTCTTGGCCATCTGCTCCATCTCCACGTTGTAGAGCAGCCTGCGCTGCTTCTCACTGGCCACGCCTGGGGAGGGACACGGCTCCCATAAATGTACACACACACACAAACACACACACAGGGTCCGAATACACATATCTATACATGCACAGGGCACACAAAACAACAGCTAGACAGATACACATAACAGATGGGACAGCTTGCATACACAAAAAATATACTCCAAACATGCATACATCCAAACAGATCTAGGAACAGGCAGGACATGGATACAGAACAACAACAGGGAGGACACTCACTATGTTTGCTTGATTTGAGGGTCAGTTCCTTCGTTTCCTTCATGGCGATCTTCTTCCCTGCTATCTCGTCGTAGATGGCTGACAGGTACTCCTCAGGCAGGTCCTTGCTGTCGTTGATCCCGCGGTTCATCTTGATGTACTGCTCCTTCGTCATCTTGTTTTTCACCTGTGACACGGAAGGAGAACGAAAAACACACATGACGTTTGGAGATTTTCCAATGATCTTCAAGCCCATCCCTGGGGAAGCTGAGTGAAGCTGAGGTGAAGCGGCCTGTCGTACCTGGGGGCTGTGGAGGTCCGTGGTCAACATGATGATGGAGTACGCCAGGACGTAGGCCGTGTCTGCACTCGCAAACAAGGTTTGTCTGAATGGGTAGAAACATGGGACAGGGAAACAGATGTTAACAACCTGTACGCCTATATCCTGGAATTCAGCTGAGCAGATTCTACGAGTCTAATCCCTGCAGAGGAGCCTAGATGGTTATCATATACAAAAAAGCACAGTAGAAGCACAGTAAAGAAAAGTCCCTATCCACCACTTATTAATAGCAACACAAGGCTTCCAAGACAGACTACCTCTGCCAGCCAGCCAGTCAGCCAGTCAGCCAGGGATCCACAAAGACTCACCCTTGGTTACACTCAAGGTATCTAGCAGCAAACTTCTCCATGAGCCTGTCGATCTTCTGGGCCTCTCCCGGTAGACGGAAGCCCTCCAGGAAGATGCGCAGCGCCGAGACAAAGTCCTTCCCCTGGAAGTCCATCTGGTCCACGTAGGCGTACATCACCTCCTTGTTGAAGCGCTCGTTGTCCCCCAGGAACTCCCCCACTTGGGTCTGACAAACACCATGAGACACAAGCAGGTGGTCACGGCTGCTGTTAAGATGTTTGGAATCCTATTGGTTGAATATGTCATTCTTTATCACGAGTAGAATGCTCTGGCTATTGGCTGCCCTACAGTCAGCTTTATAGACAGTATGATATATTATATGGATACCATTTATCTCCCTGCTATGCTTTATTGTAATGCCCCACCCAACCACCACCCAGGTGGAGGTCCTTACAGAGTCCAGCCTTTCTTCCTGGTGAAGGAACTGAGCCAAGTCCTCCGGCGTCGTTCCCAGCATGCCTTGCTCCTGCAGGTATTGGATCCCCCTCTTTGGCTTCTTGTTAAAGCTACGCAGAAGAAGAGAGGTGTGGAGTCGTGTAAGAGACGACAGAGCGACGACACCACACCCAACCTCACGCTCGACACAGCCAATCCCGATACGGAAGCATCCAGGAAATGATCGAAAATGCAAGGAAACGGAGGTGGGGCTAGCCGGACGTTCCCGACGCTCCATTGACTTACAGGTCGATGCCTTGCTCGATGATCTCCTTCTGCTGCTTGAGCACCTCAAACTGCTCGGGGTTGTCGGTCCCGGACATGAGCGTGGAGTAGCTGCCGATGCCAGAGGACGAGGTGGAGTCCAGGGAGTTGAGGCTGCCATAGCGGTTGATGCTCTCCGGGGCTTTGGGCTCACTGGGCTCCTGCTCCACAGGCTTCTCCTGGCCTGGAGACGGACGCAAGGCAAGGGAGACATCCCATCATAAGCATCAACCCATAAAACAATGGAGTGGCATGGGAATCCGGTTGGGGTTAAAGGGACCACACCTGGGTCAAGTACTATTTGTAAATACTGGACGTGTTTAAGTCTGGAAGTCCAATACTGGTCTTTCAGGCACTTCTGTGCTGTCTCTATCTAGCCTAGGAAGAAGGGGCTCCACATAGGTGCTCCATAATTCTCACCCAATGCTAGTAGACTACAGTGTTGCACATATCATGCTGCTGTTTAACTAGAAAACTAGCAGGGAAAATGATCACCAGTAACAGTCTCTAACATGTCACTAAATGCTCTCGTGAAACCCATGGTAGAAAGTGGAGAGAGAATGAGCAACGTTGGAGAGAGAGAGAGAGAGAGATACAGACAGGCAGATGGATAAAAGAAGGAGTGAGACATCGGGTGTGTGAGACAAAAGCGAGCTCAGTTGTGAGTTGCCTTACAGTGTGTTGGAGTCTGGCTTCAGTAAGTTACTCAGTAGAGAGCCCCTAGGCTAACACACTGCCTCACTGCCTCACACTGACAATGAAGCCTCAGAAGGGCTTTACAACCCCTCTGCCCCTGATTCACCAGCAGAACCCCCCCCACACACACACACACACACACACACACACACACTTCCAAGTTCCCCTCCCCCCCACTTGAGTGTTTGTGATAGCAGATAGCTAGCTGTCTAGCTTTCTATGGAGACCCAGTGGCCCCAGCCAGTGGCCCCACGTCTAAAAACAGACCGTGTGTCATGTTTCGGTGACGTCGCCCATCCCAGCACCCCAGGCCTGAGGGGGACGTCTTACCCAGGCTGGTCTGTGAGTTGGGGTTGACGTACTGGTCCTTGCTCCACTCCACCATACACTTGAGGATGGATACTAGACACTCCAGACCCTTCTTTCTCAAGCTCAGCTCCTACAAAGCAACATCGAGTCACGGTTGTTATCGCTTAGCAGGGACCACGCTAATCAAAGCACTGAACGAACAAAAAGGGTGAACAGTAAGTGTCGGATTGAGTGGTGGTGGATTTTCTGCTGGGCTGTGGTACGATGAACTACATTCATGGATGACAAAAGTGGACATGGGGTGGAGGGGACCAGGGTGAGCAGGGAGCCTAAAGCGCAGGTCTGGGTCACCTGAGCAGGCGTGGTGCCCAGCTCGTGGCCCGCCCGGCCCTGGGCGATCTTGGACAGGTCGTTGACGAGCCTCTCGAAGATGTTAGCAGCGTTCAGGTCACAGTCGTAGTTGACATAGATATCGACCACACTCTGGGCATCTGTGGTGAGGAGGAGAGGACAGAGTGACCAGGCTGTAGACCCCTGCAGCTTATGGAGGGCAGGGTTAGGGATAGACAATACACAATGGAATGATACACAATACACACAATATACAAATCCTACCGACAACCGTTTGTTTCATAAATGGAATTGAACATTATGCACTATATGTTAACAATACTGACAAAGCAATCAAATCAATAATGCCATCAACAAACTGAATAACTGATGTGGTATATTTTATGAATGTTTTGACTAAAGCTCTGCACCTCCCGATGCAAACCACAGTACCTGCACATATCCGGGTCAGGCTCTGAATGACCATCCACTTGTGATCAAAGGAACTGGTGGACGTCTCCAAGATGTAGAGGAAAATCTCTTTGAAAAACACCTGAGAAGAAAGAGAACGTGTTCACTTGAAGTGCTCTGATAACAAACGATAACCGTTTTCACTGGATATTTGTATTGAACGGATACATTTCAAATCTCTGGGTCAGTGATTGATTGTATTTAAAAAGGCATCAAGGGTCAAATATCAGATTTTTAATAAATATACCGGTCCATACCTCAATCTGCATCTTGAGGTGTGTCTTGAAGTGGGACAGCAGGGTGAGGAAGATGGAGAGGGAGAGCTCAAAGACCTCCGGCACGGAGGACACCCCGTTCTTGGACAGCGCCACACACAGGTACTGCTTGATGGCGTTGATGAACATCTCGTTGGTCTTGAAGATGGGCCCGGCGTTCTGCAGGATGGACATCAGCAGCTGCAGGGACAGCACCTTGGAACGCAGCTCATGGGACCTGGGTAGACAGAAGGACACACACACACACACACAGACAGACAAGCAGACACAGCCACGTCAAACACAGACACACATTCTAATTGGACAGTCTTGATCCAGTGATTACGTTCAGGTAAATACGGTCACAAACCCAGTTGAGTTTGTAAAGTGAAATCTCTTACTTGGGATCTGGGGGTCCATCAGAAAGGGGCTTCATGGAGAGTTTGCAGAGGGAGCGGAACACCAGGAAGGCGTCCTTCTGGAGGATGTGGGAGAACTTAGCTACAGGGGAGGAGCCACTCGTCCCCCCAGACTCCTGGGACAGAAGGACCGAAGAACATAAGATCTTCGACACTGAAGTATAGCATTTCACTTCAAATCGACAAGATCTGGGATTTTAGCTGTTGAGCATTTGAGGCGCGGAGCTGACGATGCCATCGAGGGGGTGCTGGAGCCGGGGGGGGGGGAGGGGGGTTACCTGCGTGTCGTTAGAGGAGACAGAGAGCCTATCGTCTGTCAGGGAGGGGGTGAAGCCTGCAGATATGGGGGTGCCAGGGATGCCGTTGGTGTGGACGTTCTCAGTGTCACTGCCCAGGCCTGCCTCCTCCTCTGCAGGGAGCTCTTCTGCACACTCACTGGTGCTGCTGGGCTCTCTACTATCTAAAAACACACACACACGCACGCAGCATGTATACTTCATTATACTGATTCACACAGGAACACACATACTGTATAGATAGGCAAGCACCCAAAGAGTAGGGGAGGGGGGATTAGGTAGAGATGCTACACATCAAACGTCTGTAAGCGTCACATCCCATTACCTCTGACCACTGTGTTGACCACCTCCTGGAGAATGTTCTGGACTATCTCCTGAGCCTGCTCCTCGTAGTTGACCGTGTCGTCCTCGCCCTCTCCCGAAGCCTCTTGCCTCATACAACCTGGGAAGGGAGGTCAATGGTTACTTTGCCCTGTGTGCCTCGACCAAAGCAGTAGCAAGTTTCACACCATCAGGTAGCCGTATAGGTGAGTCCACCTCCACTCTGGGGCTAGGGCTGGGGGGGGGGGGGGCTGGAGGGGGGCGGGGCTGAAGGGGGGCGGGGCTGAAGGGGGGCAGGGCTTGAGGGGGCGGGGCTTGAGGGGGGAGGCGCTTACACTGTGCAGCAGCCGTGGCCTGGTCAGCCTCTGTCTGCTCGTTCTCCACTCTGCAGAACACGGAGCCGTTTTCTGGCTCCGGGTCCTCGGGAAGGTTCTGCTCAGGCACCTGGCTGGCCTCCTCAGGAGGGGCGGCGGTGGTGCTCGGGGTGAGGGCGGGGGTCGGGGTGAGGGCGGTGTGCTGTGGCTGTGGGGAGGCAGAGAGGTCCTGGTGGCTGCCTGGAGACTGCTGCTGCTGCTGCTGCCTCAGACGATCTTTCTCCATCTGCTTGGCCTCCTGGAGCTGGGGAGGGAAACAGCACACACACACAGAGTGAGACAAGGCCTCTTGGAAATATAAATCTCAAAACAAGACAGGTCAAACTGTCTCCCATGCATTGTACAGCCAAGCATACCAGCAATCCAGCAATGGGCATCATTATGGAGATAACATATATTCATTCATGTCTTTTCATAGCAGAATAGTACAATACTTATTCAGACCTCTAATGCCATACCATGGAGTAATTTATGGATTAACAACATTGTATGTTTGTGTAAATATGGAAGGTTAGGTAAATGATAACCATTTAAATAAACTAAAATAGCTGTTAAGCTCGTGAACTGGTAAAAGTGCAGCACTATCCATTGTAAAATACATACAGTTTCACAGTCTTCCACAATGCAAAGAGCTAAAGTTAAATTGACCGTTCACTCCAAAACCAAAGATCAATGTCAAGCCACCATGCTTCAAACCTGAGAAAAAAAATTAAAATAACAGAAAAACTAGACGGTGCTTTTCCATTCTTTGGGGGCTTAAATATACGACAGGACTGCACTTCCCTTGAAGTTTGAAACCATTCGACAAACTCAACATAGGTTTGAGAGTGAACTGTCTCTTTAAGTTTGCTTTCCAGATCGACAGATCAACTCTCATGAACCAGCCGTGCCAGCGGAGGAGCAGTCCCTCCAAACCAGGCGTCAGTCGGCAGACACAGCAGGGAGGGGCCATGCCAAGATGCACATGTCTGACAGAGCGACTGTTCACACATCAGCCATTTCCAAATAACAAGCACTCCATATCCTGTAGCCCGCTTTACCTGACGCGTTCTCTTTCTGGATGACTGAGACACACTTATCCTGTGATTTGAATGCTGGATACCGGTGGAAAGTTAGAATAATGGACTTTAAAACTCACATCACTAAGGGCTGCTCCCTGCTGTTATTGAGCAAAACAGATGAAAATCTGGCCTTTGGCTTACACAACAACAATGCATGGTACGCTATTTTAGGAGCAGCCAGATGCCGATCCCCCCTGTACTGGACTCAGGCTGACCCTGAGTAAACACGGCCGACGGCATCTTTCGAGAGAGCGGCGGAGGGGCTTACGGCCTGGTTCTCCATGCGAGCGAAGATGACGTTGAGCATCTGGGTGAGAGTGGCCTTGGCAGTGGTCTGGTTGATCAGGTTCTTGCTGGCCAGGTAGATGTTGTAGCAGGTCCTGACGGGCTGCAGGACGGTGCCCTCGTGGATCTCTATGTGCTGGGAGGTCACCGCCGTCAACAGGGCCTGCAGGGGGAGGAGCCACAGGGGTGAGCGTGTGACAATACTGTGACGGGCACATGTGAAGATCCTTCATCTCTCATTTCGACCCGGTCGTATATTCCCAAGGTCTACTGCAGCTGTTAGCGACTGGATCGGTCGTCGGATGCGACCGCGTACCTTTATGATCTGCAGCTGAACGCCCTCGTCGGTCTGGGGTCCTTGAAAGCAGCCGCATATCGTCTCAATGATTCTGTCTATCAATCTCTTCCCTGGCGTGGTGTTGTCCGGGGCGTTCCCCGTGAGGTGGCCATAGGCTATGAGTTTCTGGGGGGAGAAAGACGACTGTCACGCCCCAAGACCAGGCCCATCGACATTGTAGATGTGCTTGTCCCGATACAGGAAGCGGACCCACTCACTGACCTGTAAACAATCCAGAGACGTGATGACGATGCGTGGGCATTTGGACTGGCAGGCTAGCTCGAATGGCAAGAAGTATTTGTCGGCTTCGATAAAGTTTTCCTTGGATTTAACGGGTGGGAGAGCACTAGAATCTGCCTGGGTGTCTCCAGGCGGGGGGCTGAGGGCGGGACACGAGGAGGGAAGAGTTCATGGTTAAAATACATGTTCTGGAAAGCACAAAACAACACGTCAAAGGGATTCAGACATGTCATGTGATGTGATTGTTCCCTTAGCAAACAACTTAAAATCATAAGTCCACTTCATAATAATCATAAATAGTATGGGAGGTAGACTAATCAAAATGACACAAGCCCCGAGGTGATCTAAAAGAATTGGGTATTTGGAGTGGACTATCCCTTTCCCTATCCCTACAAGGTCCACTGTTAACTGTCGTATGTGAACCATGGTTACTATTGACAGCTGAGCTCCGGTTTGGTCTTGTGGAGCTGTGAGCGTGTGGAGAGGTATAAGGGATGTCAGACTGGCAGTGCTGGTCTCCAAGGTGGGCGTTGTCACAAAAACTATTCATTAGCTGGAGGAAGCTAACCCCGAGCTCCTGTCACTTTAGAGTAATGCTGATTCACTGCACTTCCCTTGGCTTGGTGTGAGGGGTCGATTAGGGCACAGGTGTTTCAGTGAGAATATTTTTCTTTCACAAGGCTAGAGCTGTACGGGTCACTAAGCAGCACTGATCATCGGAGCATCAGGGGGAAAACAAGCAACGGTGTGGCAGAGGACAACGCTGTGGTGAGAGGAACGAGGTCTGGGGAAGCAGGCATCTAAACAGACAATGACACCATGGCATAGCATACACACCACACACACACGAACATACATGAACGTGCACATTCTCTCCCTTTCACACACACACAAACACACACACACACCAATATACCATATATATATATATACCAACCTCAATTTCTTAACTTCTTCTTTAATTTCCTCTGAAAAAAAGAAAACATCAATCAATGCAATGAATGGTCAACATTTTGCACACACAAAAAAAACTACTACTTTGCTAAAGTAGAAGAAATAGATAAGTGTCCAGGCCGAGAAAGAAAGTGCAATAAAAAATATATTGATATTGATCTGCTGGTCTTCAGCAGAGCTATCGACTATTATCCAGGGCCAAACATCGTCAGACAGAGTACATCCCTGGCCATACACATGCTCTGTATGTGTATGGCCTATATGAAATTCAACATGTGACATGTGTCTCTTCCCTTCAACAGGGACAGAGACGCACAATCAATTAGACCATAAAGATGGAATGGGGGTCATGCCACTTTCTCTAAAAAAGACGCCTTTATCGCCATAAGTAAGGCAGGTTAATGAAGTGGGTACCACAAAGCTGGGTTCTAGAACGCTTCTGAAACTAAAGGGCTGTGGGTGAGAACAGAAGAGTCTTTGTTCAAGTTTAATACATCTCTAATCAATCAACTGGCAACAATGCCTATTCAGAAATGAGATTTGCCAAGGCATAGCCCTGCAGGAGAAGGCTTAGTATTGTCCACAAACACAGCACTGTCGTATGTAGAGCAAGGCCATGTCACCTACACTCAAATACTATCACTATTTCTGATTCAATCTACATTTTCCACTGGCGGAGCAATGCAGGTCAAGCACAGCTCTGCAAAGCCTTTCTCTCCTAAGGTTAGAGTCATTCAGTTTGCTTGTTTTAACATGCATTAGATTTCAGGAGATGACAGAGTTTATAGGCTTTAGCAAATAGTGTCATGTAGTTATTACTTTAATTGCAGGTGAATGACGATACATGTATAACTGGAACTATATTGAACATTTTTCATTATCCATACGTGGATTTCTGGTTTTGAAAAGGCAATTGAATAATATGAGACACAGTTCTCCTAATGATCTGATATGGAAACTTCCCGCATGAATGGCTTGACTCCTGTTAAGGCATCTGTAAACAGTAAACGGCAACAGGGACTATGGGTCAGATTAAAATTGTCTGACATATTCATTTTATATGATCCATTATTTGAAACATATCTTGTGTTCCATAATAAAATCAAGTGGGTGCATGGCACCTAGAACACAAACACAACCTGTAGAAGCAGACAGTGAGTCTGAGACCAACAGTTTTTCTATGTCTGTGGTTTCTCTGCTATGACGATTGTAATGTAGCAGGTCAAGTTAACATGTCTTGAGTAACACTGTTCTAGATTGGCTCATCCTCAAGTACCATCAGAGACATACAGATGGTAGGTTCGCAAGTAGCCTATTTCACTAATGTTCTTCATCATTTTTGCTATGGCAAGACGGGGGTATATCAGTCCTGTAAACAGCTGCATTCAACTTGTTCCTAGAAAAGGATTTCGTCGGATTTTGACAAAAACAGCAATGTAGCCTACTTTCAAAAAACATTCAGTCATTTCACTATTCGAGTCAGCTTAGTAGCCTGTGTGTGTTTCAGCTTTGGAGGCACCGTGCCATCACGGGATGCTGGTAGGATCAAAACAGAGAACCCCTCCCAATACCTGCAACCTCCCGCACTAGCTACTTTTATTTAGGACCCTACCAGCTAACTGTATACACGTAATTTGGTAGGAAATGGTTCAAGCTTAAGAACAAAATTAGCATAATAACCCTAAACGCAAATATTAGCTACATTATTAGACAGTATAATGTAGCTAATTATGTTATACAACAGTGTTGTTGCTGTTCTTAAACTCCCTGGTATTGGGCTGTAGCACGACGTTAACAAAACAATTGACAAATTGTAGAGAAACATTGTCGTAACATAGGCTACTCACCTAATGCCACCTCACAGGCTTTGCGCAACTGGGAATGGTGAGCTTTTTTCACCTCCTTATCGGCTAAAATCTTCTCCAGTGCTCGGGTTAGAAACATGTTTTTCGTTTTACTCTCATACATGACGTGAGGAAATCGTATAGATGGTGCTGTCCCGTGGACAGAAACGGGTCTTTGATTTCTATTCGGCAAAGACTGGTAATCATGTACTGTCACGAAACATATAAATATCCTTTATTAAAAGGAAATCCCACCGTTCTGTTAGTAACCTGTCAGCGCCATGTTGGAAGGAAACAACGTCATTCCGTTGCCTACGTCTGCATTGTAACGCAAAAAAAAAAAAAAAAATACACATGACTATCATAAATGTGCGGTGTAAATAAAATACCTTACCTTTGCATTATTACACAGTTTATTTATATTATTTGTCGATCTAAAACTGTTCACATCAACCAAATTCAAAACATAGGGTCTACGTTTCACACCAGTTTTCTAAGTAGTGGTATCTATTTTTGTTACTGTTACAGCAAGCTGTAAACCTATTTGTTTACACGAAAAAGGTGCAGTATGAAAAATAATGACTTGTATTGATTGTAGTCTTTTTTTTTTTTTTACTCTATCCCCTTGTGGTCGTTCAGTGGCACAACACATTAAGTATATTGGAAGAAACACATCTTCTATTCAGCTCACAATACTAATTAAATCAAATCAGCATTTATTTGTATGGCCCTTTTTAAAACATCACAGAGGGCTTTACATATGCCCACATAACTGTCCCTCAGCCAACCTAAACTCTCAAGCCCCAACTAATTAAAACTCATTCATCCAAAGGCACATGCATTTGCAGAAGATCTCAAAGTTCCTTCTTACAGTGAAACTGAAAGTGAAGCTCAAATAATTTATATATATATATATATATATATATATATATATATACACACAGATTTCATACATATAATCATGCTTCGAATCATGCTAAGTAAAAGGGGCTTGACTGGCTTTCTTAAGCTTTGTATAAAGTAAATGTTTCCAAAGTATCTTAAGTACATTTTTCCACAATCAACAATTCGACAATTATCTGCGGTTACATTCACTTAAATGCAGATTTCATAAACAACAAACTCAACTGTACTTTTTATTTCATGTTTTTATTGACAGAAGTCAGGTATCCAAGGCATTTGTAAACAGTGTGTTCACAAATAAACTACATTTTGCTTCTTACCATGACCATATAATGAGGCATTACCAGTTAAACACTGTCATCTTAAATTAAATACAATACAGAGAAAAAAATAAGATAAGACTCAAATCTACCAGAAACTTTTCAGAATGATAGAATCAAAGTCAAGTCCATGTTTCAGTCAGTCTTCTTGATGTCACATACATAGAGTGAGCACTAGACAGGGAGGTGAAACACTGTCCTTAGGCTCCAGAGAAAGTGGAATTACATTTTTCCAAGCAAACTTGGTTGAACATTAGGCAGAAAGTAAACCAAAATGACGTAGCCTCAGTTGAAATTGTTCCACAGAAAAGATCCTTCGTTCAGGTCTTTGAAGAACATTCTGCCAGTGCTCAACCCCAATCAACAAAAGGACATGAAGGTTAAACAGTGGCGAATTAAAGTAACTCAACTGCAATTATTAGTGGCGTTATGTAGTAGAGTATAATACTAACATTAAATGAATTAACACTAGTTAGAATCATTGATAGAATATTAATTGGTGGTTTTTATTGAATGCACTCATTTCCTACTGTTTAATTTACATGAAATGGAATGTGTTCAGTGATTTCTATTCTAATATGTGTCTTTTGTTCCATAATACAAAAGTCATTGCATGCATCAATTTGTTTATCTGTACTTTTGGCAGCAGATCGTTTGCAAGGTTTTTCTTTAGATTAGCTTTTTTTTTTTTTTTCTACGAATAATTTTTATCACATCTGTTTTTAATGAGGAACTTTCGTCCCATATTTTTTGCAGAGACCGGTGGCTCATTGCTTCAACACCTTCAGTGTGCAACACAATTTCATTTGCCCAAAGCACACAGGTACATAGAAATGTTTACTTCAAAACACAACTCTCATAATTAACCTAAAAAGCTATGTCAATCCACCAAATCCTTTTAAACTCACTTTAGAAAATACCACATTGCAACATAATTGTTTCTTCTTTTTCTTTTCAATATCGCATCCATACCACATATGACCAGCAGGTGTCCTCAAACACCATTGAGTAACTGACGCAGCAAATGTTCCTTGAATATTGCATGTTATACGCATTTATCACATAGTTTTACATCACTGTTTAACCATTTGTGTTGCACTCGAGTTCAACTTTGTTGAGGAAGTTCAAAACCTCACAGGCAGTCCAAGCAGATAGCCTTAAATGTCCTTCAGGTTAATACAAAACAGTTGTGGGAGAATGTTACACAACTTCTGTTCAAAAAAGCAACGCAAGTACAAACTCAGCAGCCAAGATGGATGTCAGTTAGACAGTTGTTGATTATAACAGCACAAACAGAAAGGTGAAGATTTTGAATTTCTATAGTTTTTCCAAATAGTTTGGCTTGGTTATGCTGAACAAGTACCGCAGTGCCAAATACTCATATGTAAAAACCTTTATGCTTGCTTAGCCTAGTACTAAATAAAGTCAAATCTTTCAGGTAAATCACACATTACATGTGAGTCGGAGGCAACTCTACAAAGTACAAATTGAAAAGGTTGGGAGAAGGCAACACTTTTGTTGCTGTATCTTTGCTAAAATACTCAGTGGAATTCTGTTATTGTGGAAAAGCAAAACCTTGCATGGAACAGTGTTTTGTTCATGCAAGCCAAGCTGCTAAGCCCCGCGTTACCTTATCCTATTAGCTTCTTTTGGATGAATCAAACACTAAACACAAAGCAATTAAAGGATAGTCACAATTTTCACATAGCACCATGCCATCGGTTTCCAGTTCAATACCATCATTGCGATCGATATCGATACAAAAGGTCATTTCCACATCTTTCAAACAGAGAGGATATGCATGATTTAGGGAGCATCCACATTCACTTCTTCATGTAAACAAACAAAACAAAGATAAAGAGGTAGCAGACACACACACCAAAGGAGAGGGGGGCGGGACTTACTCTAGTCTGAGGTTTCCATTCAGGTGACTTCTAACAAGCAGGACCTCCAGTGCCTGGCTATGTGTGTGTACGTAAGTGCTTCTGTGTGCGTATGTGGAGGACATGTACACGTGAGAAGGGACAAACTGAGAAAAAGGCACACATTTCCCAGTCTTGACGGGCGCACAGTTGACCCCCCTTCCCCCCCCCATCGCCCTCTCCTTAGACCCGGATTGTGACGTGTTCCAGCGAGCGGGCCGGCACGGGCGCGGCGGCGGCCAGGGGCGGGGGCGGCGTTATCGCTTTCAGGCCGTTCCCCGGGCAACTCTGAGTGCTGACCCCCCGATTGAGGACCCCGGAGGGGATGAGCACGGCGTGCGGCTCGCTGCGGGGGATGTTGACGGGGCAGGAGCGAGTGCGGGCGTGGCCCTTGCGCCCGCCGGCGTGGCACACGAGGTCGCCCACCGTGTCGGCGGTGGAGAGGTGGCGTTTGAGCCAGCGCTCCACGCGCTCCTCCTTGTACTTGATGGAGTACCAGGTGAGGAAGATGAAGAAGAAGCCCAGGAACTTGAGGCTGGCCGCCAGGCCGAAGTAGACGAAGCGGAAGGAGGTGACGTCGTACTCCCAGCAGGAGCCGTGCACGCCGCAGTCCTGCTGCCACAGCATGCAGGTGGTGTCGATCACTGCGCCAAAGTAGATGGGCGTGGGGATGTAGGCTGGTGGGAGGGAGGGAGGCAGGGAGGGGCAGACAGGAGAGGAGGTCGTTACCTACTAGCGGTGTGGAAAGTCCATGGGGTCTGATGTAGAGTTGACTACATGTACAAGGTTTGAAATGGAATTGTGACAAATCCTAAACTAAAGCATTTTGCTACCCACCGAGGGTCCTGAGTAGAACAAACTGCATTCCCAGAGCAAAGGGCCTCTCCTGCTCTGCCACAGACCTATAAGACAGAACCAGCACACACACTCAAAACCAAGTCAGTCCTATCCAAGAAAGCTGCTTTATGTCCCTTTTACAGCAGACAAAGCCTTACATACAGCTCTGGAAAGATTGGAGAGACCATGGCACCTTTTTCTTTCATTTTCTTAAAAAGATTGACAAGGACAATTTTGAGTGAGGAACAAAAGGATAAAGATGTGCAGTGGCCTCTAAAATTGCACACATCTGTTCCTCACTCAAAATTGTCCTTCTCAACCCTTTTAAAAAGATGACAGAAAAAGGTGAAGTGGTCGATTTTCCTTTCCCCAGAGCCCTACAGCGCGGTGGTTTGCGGCACAACACGGTACCTGAGGGTGACGATGATGGCCGACGGCTGGGCGCAGGCGGTGATGAGCGTGACGATGAACAGGAAGATGAGGAAGGGGATGAGCGTGCTGCACGTGCGGTCGCACTTCCCCGACACGGCGTAGCCGTTCTCGTTCAGGTAGGTCTTGACGATGACCAGCTGCAGCTGGTTGCCCTGGCCGCCGGACGACGGCGTGATCACCTGCCGGCTCTGGACGCAGGCGCAGTCCGAGTAGTTCCTGATCTGAAGGGTGGGGTAGGCGCCCAGCACACACACACACACACACTCACAGTTGAACAATACTGCACTGTACCTACACACATACTTCCCATTTCCCCATCAGCGGATGTGTATGATGCCCAGTACATGCATGGTGCTCCGTGCACCAGACTCACTCCAGTGCTGTTGGTGGCCACGCTGCTGCAGCCGGCCAGGCAGGGGTTGAAGTAGGTGATGCCATCAGAGCCGCACACTGGGGCGTACTCGTGGATCTTACAGCCACAGTTGACGTTGCAGCCTCCCGTCAGGTTCCGCTGGGTCATAGTCAGAGTTGGCCTGAGGACAGACAGAGGAACGTGAAGAAAAAAAAGGTGGTGCCGGGGGGGGGGGGGGGGGGGGGGGGGGGGGGGGGGGGGGGGGGGGGAGATAAAGGAAGACTAGGCAGAGCCACAGAGAGAGAGAGATAAAGAGAGAGCGAGAGAGGAGAAGTGCTTATTTCACTAGCAGGGGGAAGGGGGGGGGGGGGGGTAAACAGAAGAACAGGGCAGGAGATAAAAAGAGAATTCACTGTACTGAAATAACCCCCCACACTCTTCTCTCTACGAACAGAACCCGGAGGACAGGCTCCCTCACTGTCGATGAAGTTGCACACTCCCTTGGCCAGGGCCACCATTTTGCTGTCTGAGCAGGGTAACAGACTGATACCATACTAAAGGCTGGCGTTTCTGTGATCGTCCTTAGGGGCTTATTTAACACACGGGGATTAAAATACATTCGGGAAAACAAAACAACCTTTTAAATAAAAACATGGGGCGCATGTTAAATCATTTTGGGTCCTAAATGTACATGAGCGGAGCCCAGTGCTTGAGCCCGAAGGTGACCCTGGCGGTGGGAGAGGAGATGTGTGAGTGGGATGACCAAGTCATAACAAGGGCCTGGCAGCGTCACAGACTGGGAGAGCAGAGACACAAGGCCTTAGGGGTGGACACAGAGCATTCATCAGGCCACAACAATAAAGTGCATTCATCTAGATCATAACACGGTGGGTGTGTGTGTGCGTGTCTCTGTCCGTGTGTGAGAGAAGGAGAGAATGTGTTTGTGTACCACTATGTGTGCGTGTGTGTGTCTGTGAGAGAAAGAGAGAGAGAGAGAGAGAGAGGGAATGTGTTTGTGTAACACTGTGTGTGTGTGTCTCTGTCCGTGTGTGTGAGAGGGAGATAATGTGTCTGTGTACCACTATGTGTGCGTGCGTGAGAGAGGGAGTGAATGTGTCTGTGTAACATTGCGTGTGTGTGTGTGTCAGAGTCCTCCACTGTGGGGACACCGGCTGTGGATGTGTGCTGAGGTGACAGTTAACACAACAGCCACAGGGGCCCTCCCTGCCTTTTCATAAAGTCCCAACGTCCCTCACCTCCCCCATGATCTCATCACCCTCCCACACACACACACACACACACACACACATGCAGCATCAACGTGCTGGCTGTCCCGTACCCGGTGGTGTATGGGATGTTGATGCCCCCCAGGTTGATGCTCTCGCAGCCCACAATGAACAGGGTGGAGAAACACAGCAGGGACACGCCGCTGCAGATCATGGCCAGCTTGGCCGACTCCCGCGCCCCCAGCTTCAGCTTCTTGATGATGTAGCCCCCCAGCACGATGCCCACCCCCGCACTGGGCACGATGATCACCCCTGAGGAGCAGGAGGGAGGGGAGGGAGGGGAGGGAGGGGAGTTACGGAGGGGGGGGGGGGGGGGGGGAGGGACAGTCAGAGTCTGTGGTGGTGCTGGCTGGCACAGTGGTGGGTACTTGAAGGAGGGGCAATCATTTACATGAAGGTTACATTAACTACCTTGTAACTACACAGCAATAGTAACAACATTGTAGGTATGTAGGAACTGTTGTGTAGTTAAATGGTTTTTAGTGCCAAGGTTATTCTTGGAACTTCATTCAGGTGATCTGGATAGATTTGAAATGCATGCATTGACTGGCACACCGTTGACACTTTGGGGAAAAAAGCAAATCCTTCCTGAAAAAAATCATCCATCATCTGATCACATTTGTATAATCAACGCATGACGTTGTTCTGACAATGATATCTTTGGTCCCGGCCATTTTGAGGACGCAAGAACCCTGAAACAGAATTAAAAAGAGGTGAGGCATGGAGACTAAACGGCCGACACACAAGGATACATCATGAGGATGACCAGGTGAATGGCACAAGCAGGATACTGCTTTCATCTAAGTGACAGTGAGGAGTGCGCCGTATCCTGAGCAGCTTTCCACACTGTGTTCACTACATTTCCCAGGTGCCCCTTTGATTTGAGGAACCAGGGTGTTGTATAATGAATAACTGTGGCTCAGTTCCAACACGTCGGTGCCAAGCTTGTCTTAAAGCACCCTTTGGAAGATGCTGGTGCTCTGTGGATGGTGTGTGTGAGAGCAGCACGTGAAACGGGGATTGAAGTCAAATGCAAACAGTGTGTGTACTAAGCTGACCCACTTGCCTTGATCTCATCAGGCAAATACATTCCCTTAAGCACTTCTGTGGCTTATTTGTGCAGAGCAGACTATCATTATGATTTCATAAATTGCCTCTCTTATTATTTAAGACTGATCATACTTGTGGCTTGGTGCGTTTCAAATCATGATGAAAAGGACAACCTATGACACACACAGGCCAGCTATGAAAACTGTGTGTGTGTGTGTGTGTTACCTGTATAGATGCTAGCGGCAGAGGCGGGGATGCCAAACTGGGACTCGATGAACTTGGGGATGAAGGTGATGAAGGCCGTGACGATGGCGCTCTCGGCCGTGTACGACAGACTGACGAACAGGAAGGTGACGTTGCTCAAGATTCTGACCGCAGCCTTCGGGAGGTCTGAGGACAGGGAGGGAAGTCGAGAGACAAACAGAGGGAGGAGAGAAAGAGAGACGGGGGAAAGAGAGAAAGAGAGATGGTGAGAAAGAAAGAGGAGAGTGAGAGGAGGAAAGAGAGAGAGGACAGCAAGAAAGAGAGAGGAGAGAAAGAGAGAGAGGGGGGGGGTGAGGGTCATGCAGTATCTTTCAACTTTTAACCCACCTGCTACTCTGGGAAGAGATAAAGGCATGAACTAGCCTAGATTTGTTGCACCTTATTTTGATATGTCCATTTTACCCCTCCAAACTGTCGTTATTCACCTACGACAAGGTCAACTCGGTTTCGCATTCCATCAGCCCTTTAAGGCGAGCTTGCTCACCTTTGATGTCCCTGCCAAAGCCCATGGAGGAGGTGACCGTCTGGCTCTTGCTGTTGTTCTTCTCCCGCATGACGTCGTCGTCGCTCGACATGTCGTCCAGGGTGATCTTTTTCCTCCTCTTCTTCTTCTTGTGGCGGGGGGGCAGCTTCTTGGGGAAGGTGAACATGGGGAAGATGACCAGCAGCATGGCGACTGAGCACAGCAGGAACCCGCTCCACCTGGGGGAGGGAGGGGGGACAGCTCATTATCCAACCACAGAGGACCACACACACACAGGACCACACACCTGCTTCCCCCCGGACGCCGTCACGGAGGACGCGCTGTGGCTCACCAGTTGCCGATGAAGCGCGGGTCGCTCTGGTCGATGTTCACCACGGTCTTGGGGTCCACGTAGAATCCGATGAGGACTCCGCCCAGCAGGTAGCCGGCAGCAGGCCCCAGGGCTCCCATCACATACATGATGGCTGTAGACACAGAGGGACAGGTTCCATCCATATCCTGAGGACCTACTAAGGATCTAACCCATCTGCCACCCCCCCCCCCCCCCCCCCCCCCCCCCCCCCCCCCCCTCTTCTGATGTTGCCATCTTACAGGAAGGGAGGCCGCAAACTCAAACGTAATGACTGGTTTTTCAATGAGGTGGTGTGAGGACTGGTGTGCCTTCCTTTGACTTCACCATGTGGCATGGTCATATCATTGAATCACTGGGATGCCTTTAAACCTTATAATACAGTCTAATACTGTAATCCAGAGATAAAGCAATGCACAGTAGGCCTAATAGGTGCCACCGGTCCAAATAGCATACCAAGTTACAGCTAATGATTAGGTTTCCAGCGCTTTTCCTATAACAAGTTGATCTTGCAGAGGGCCAATGTGTTATCCTATTTAGATATACAACACTAACTGAAGCAGCAAAGTTTCAAGGACCATCCTACTTCCTGAACATGATGTTCTTTCTGTGAGAGAAGAGAAATCCCAAACACCTAACAACATCTGCGACAGAAACAAAACACACGCACGCCGTAAACCGATTCACTCCCCCAATAATGCCAGACACATTCAGGAAGTATGAGCCCCGTCCGATTGTGTGTATTATGCTCAGTTGACCAAAGCCTGAAATAATCCCTTATCTGGCCGAGTGATGGGGCAGAACACTCTTAGCTCTGCTTGTTACGCAATGCTACCCAGCCACGCAGCAGGAGGCCTGGGGTCAGCAGGCAGGGGCAGGCACACAGGCCAGCCTGTCGGGACAGACAGCAGCTCCTCTCTGGACCACACAGCGTCTTAAGACGCGGAGCTGAAACATGCAGCGTTCCCCGGGAAAAAGGCTTTTCTCGTCTTTCATGGACGGCTGACTGCAGTGCAGTGAGCTGTGGAAAGGGTGGAAGGAAGCAGGGGGTGAGGGAGGAGGGGGGACGGGGAGAGTCTTGCAGATGCAGACAATCTTCCTGTTGACCAGCCAGGGAGTGGAAATATGGTTCCTGAATCTCTGAATGTGGTTGCCGTAGCACTATTTGGCTGAGTGGGTGGGGATTAGAGTCGTTTAAAAGAAGCACGGGCCAACACACCAGAGCCAGGGAGACGGAGAAGTGGAGATGGCTACGGCTTCAAGGTTTTAATGGCTGTGACGTCTGACCCTTTAAGTACAACAAGGGTTTAGTCAGTATGGGGAAAACCACTGCAAGTGGGAATACATTGAGAATGAAGAGTCAACTGTTTCCACACCTTCCTAATCACTGCCTCTTGTGTGGGTTTATGATAGGGATACTGCAAAACACAGGTTTTGCTATATAAAACCAATGGTTTCTTGAACAATTGCTAATACAACTTGATTTATTCATTGCCATTGCCCAATTACAATTGTTGATTTTGAGCCAAATCTTTTGGATCTGGAGTAGTACATGAGGCCAGATCAGCAGAGAGAAACATACATGCCCATAAAGGTGATTGACTGCAGCGATCCATAACAGTCACTGAGGGGGCTGGCAGTCGGATCAATGTGCCCAGCATGCGACCTTGCAGTGGAAGATGGAGGTGGCAGGCCGGGGGACAGGACGGCACAATCACATGTTCTGGGATGACGGCATTGTCATGGCAACTGCTGACACAGCTGTCTCCAACTTCCCAACCTACTGCCCCACCATCCCTCCATACTCAACCATGAGCAGGACACACACACACACACAACTACACACAGAAGTACTCCGAAAAGCCAGCTCATCATTTGCTAGAATGTTTTGTCTGGGCAGAATTTCGCAATTGCTAATTACAGGACACGCTCAACAAAGCCTCTTGTACGTATCACTATACCATGTAACTAGATGCTTTTTCTAGGCTAGCTTTGGTTTTAGTGCCATTGGTGTTCAATTTGACAGCACAGAATTCTCAAGCCCAGATAACCCCCAAATGTGTCAGGAGGACTGCTTGAGTCAGCAGTTTTTCTTTTCTTTCTCTTCTACAAAGCAGAAGCTTTAGTTCCAGTATGAACACTGATGAAAGTATCAGTTACAGAAAACCTCTTCAATTCCACATCTGAGAATAAAAGAGTGTAAAACAACACCTTGTAAAAGAGGCCTAAATGTCCACCCAGAAATATGAACCACTAACTGGATTAACTGATAAAACCAGGCCTCTGAATGTAGAAAGCAGATAAGCGAGGGAGTCCTCGTGACCTTGAGGTTTTTTTTCTTGCGTTAAGGTTTGTCTCTTTAAATATGGACTAAAATAGCTCATCTATTTGAAACTACCAGTGAACTGTCGACTGAACATGAAGACTGCTGTCCTCCCCACCTACCGCAGGTGTGTCCTCAATACCTCCTGACTGGGAGCTTTACTGCCTGTTACAGGAAGTGATCTGCCACAGACAGGAAGACTCGACTCCATGTTTCCCTTGTTCTTCATTGACAAACTACCAAAATGTAATACTGATGGCTATTACAATTAAATATGAATGAATGAATGAGGCCCTTGCTGTGTCTCCAAGTCTAATCACTACTTTAACTACTGACAGTAACTAACCACTTCTGTTAGTTTCCAACCAGCCCCCTTACATTAAGGCAATTGTACAACAGTACCCGATGGTGCCAACGAAACTGTGTTGTCCAATGATCAAAGACCTGTTTCATTTGTTATCCCAGCGGGCTTTCAACAGGAATGTTGATGGAAAAGCATGTCGACTAGGAAGAGGGGGGGGGGGGGGGGCACTGTGCCTGCTATAAGGTTTTTTTCACAATTCTTTGTAGCAGGCACCAGCCTGTTTCCAAACGTGTTCAGTGCCTGTTGAGGATACTGATCAGGGTATTGGGACAAAAGGTTTTACAGAGAGCTTTGAATGGGAGAGAAGATTGTTCACTGTTTGAGGTCCAAGGTTAAATTCAGAGTTTTCCGATGGATAAGTACAACTGTGTCTTTCAGCAAGAAATATAATGTAACTTTGAAAAAACAAATGCATCCATATGGCCATCCTCAATCATGTTTTTTTGAATTAAATGTACGGAATCTCACCGTTGAATGACAATAAAAGTTGAAGACTACTTGTTTAGCATTCAGTTCTTATTCCACCTATTTGATAAGAGTATATTTGAAGACAGATATTCATTGTATCTTTTACGACATAATATCTAACCAAACATCAGTGGACTAACAAAATGATATTTTTGCTAAAAGTCAATAGGATTCAGTGACTCTCTTCTCAAGGGTGGGTAAGGGGCTCTTTCAGCATGGACTTCAAAAGGAGGCTCACGCATCAAATTAAGTCAGATAATGCCTTCATGGCACTCACCACACACACACACACACTCACACACACACATGCACTCACACAAATGCAACAAATGCCACAGCTATTTGCTTTGACATCTCAAACACAGCACACAGGTACCTACCTAGATACAAGGAGGCATTCTCCTTCTTGACGTTGTCGTCCAAGTAAGTGGGTCCGAGGGTATAGATGGGCGTTGACCCCATGCCCACCAGGATTTGGGCAATAACAAACAGCGCCACATACAGGTTGTGTTCGTTGCCCTCCTGGTCTCTGGGACAGGAAGACACATCCAGGAAGTCCCGCCCACTCCCATTGTTGTTCATGCACAGGCCCTCGTTTCCTCTGGATGAGTTCACTTCCTGGATTTGGTAGGGCGGGGAGATGAAGTGAGGTAAAGAGAATAGGGCCGCCCCCACTGCAATGAAGACCCCACCCACCGCCAGCCAGCGAGGCCTCTGTCCCCGCCCTCCAAAGTAGCTAATGAAGACGACGACCACTAAGCTCCCTATGTCGAAACAGCTGACGAGCAGTCCAGACTCAGAGCTTCTCAGGCTGTATCGTTTCTCTATGGTGGTGATGACGCTACTTAAGTAGCCAGACACCATTAGCGACTGTATAAATGTCAGATAGCACATACAGAACAAAAAACAACGCGAGTCCTTTAGAATCACACTCATATATTCCCGGGTGGGCAAACGAATGCGGCCTAGACTTGAAACGAGGAAGTTTGAGTTGATTATGCGTCTTGCTTTCTGTCCGTCTGAGTTGAATGAGCTACTGAGTGCCACCACTCGTGAAGTGGGGGGCTGGAAATTAGTCCTGGTGGGAGACTCAGGTTGACACAATTCGGTCCTTTGAGGGAGTTGGATACATTCTGCACTCTTATCCAATATTGTGGAGGTATGCATAGTGCTGGCCAACAAGGTCTCACGCTGTTGGGCTGAGTCATTCAAGACTGGTAGACTTTTAGATTTGAAACTAGGATTAGGCTCTTCAAACTGACCAGACAAATCATCTACTTTTTGAAGAGCTTCTGAAGGGTCACTTGCTTTATCTTCATGCTCACATGAAGCCATCGTGTTGCCGGTTACTTAGTCTATCACAAAATGTCCATTCACTTTCTACAGCAACTGTCACCACGCAAAATGTAAATTCATTCAAGCGTTAAAGTGCTTCTTGTTGTAAGCGCGGATACATGGTTTATGGCTTGAACACTTGCTTATCTGAAGAAAAAAAAAAAACGTTTCCAGCACCACCGCATGTTTTGTTTTTTAGTCGTATCACGTGCACGCGGATGAGGTGCTTGCTGATCTTCCAGAACTGTTCCTGTCAGGCAAGGTTTATTACTTGACAGGTGCTTGCAAGAAGAGCAAAATGAAAATGAACTTGCGCAGTTGGCTAACAGCCTTGACATAGTCCTTGCGTCATTCCTGTCATAGAACACAGAAAGATAAGTTAAAGATAAAACAATATGTATGTTCTCCCAGTGTAGCAACAAACCCTTGATCACATTGATGATAGGAAAACGGACATGAGCCTCCCCTGTCGTACAGCGAACGTTATTAAGTAAAGCGTTAACATAGCGTTAACATAACGTATACTGAAAAATATCCTTAATAGCTACATTAAAATAAATTGCTGTATAGTGAGTGTCTCTGGAATCAAATATGATTTCAGAATAGCTTGCAGTTGCAAACCATAATGTCGAACAGAATACCATCTTGTTGCATTTTAGACAACTGATGGAGAAGGACGCTGCAGTGCAAATCCATCTGATTGGGAAATGCAAGATAGCTTAGCCACCGTCTGCGGCTAATGATTAGTCGCTAGCAGCTAGCCAGTGCCAAAGGGTGAGCTTGTGGTCATCTACTGTATGAGCCAGATAGCTGGCACCCAATTCATAAAATAAATAATAATATAACATAGTAGCCAAGCTGTCAATATTACGTAACAAACCTGATATTTATACGCCATAGCAGAACCCTTCATTCCTCTTCACAAGTTCAGCAACTGCATGAGAGAGGAAAAAGACAATGACGTCCCATAATTTCACCCGTGAAAAACGGGAGTTGTTTACCACCACGAGCCGGGTCTCCGCAGCGCTAGAGCATCCTCAATGGTTCGATTTTACTGGGGCGGAAGTGTCGTCTTGTTCCTTTTCATCAAGACAAAAACACACAAATGTATGATAAAAAAAAAGAAACATTAACAATATATCTAGCTAACCATAATTTACTGGGCCTAACCATTATTTGAAATATGAAATGTTTTGCATTTAGCCAATTATTAATTGATGTATTTATTACTAGCCTGTATCAAAAGTCACACGCGTTAAGAACTGAATTAAAATACGTTGATTTCTAACCAAATAAATACATATCCAAATCCCATTTAAAATTAATGTCATAAATGTCTTAAAATGCTATATCGTTTTCAATTTCCGTTTTTTAAGGTTAGTCATGGTTTGAGGAATTGAACGTATGCTGATAGTAAGCTTTTGATACAATGGATCGATATGATTGTGAGAGATTTATTTGCCTTGTATGCTTGTTATAAAGAAATCAATTGCTAAGCAGTACTTCATAAGTTGCACCACCACTCTGTATCTTATTTTTGACAGGGTTGCCCCCTGTGGTTGGTGGGAGGATATTACACCTGGGGGACTGGAATGTCCATGATGACCTGATTGTCTTTGGCAGCACCAATGAAATTCGATAGGTTGTTTAAGGCTTACCTTATAATTATAAAGTGGGTATTCCATAAGTGCTATTTTGCCCTTTGCACATGATTGATGTAGGCACTTATTCCATATATGATCTCAACAACAACACAGCTAGAATATAACATGTGATCGGTTATAATATTACATCTATTACAGCCTCTGCAATGCAGAGTTATCATTCTGAGTGAAAATGATTGATACAAATCATTTTTAATTATATTAATTAGGCCTACATTTCTGTTGTCCATCTTTTTGGTGGATTCGTGTGTATATGACCCTAAGAATGGTTATAGACAAAGTGAAGACAGTTACACTCAATAAAAATAATTTATTTACAATGGCATAAATCATAAATTAGCAAGCAGCATTGGCGAAAGCAATGTCAGTCAACAGCTTGCATAAGGTGTGAGCTTGAAAGTTGCATAAAACGCTCCAACTGATGCACCTCGCTGAGGGTGGATATTTAATATGAACATCACACCTGGAAAAATACATCTCTGAACCGTAACACTGAGCTTTTTAGACCAAACTGTTTTTACAAAGTACATATTGCAGATTTTTTACCATTGTTTTGTGTACATACTTCTCTTCTCAAAGAAAGTCATTATGAAACAAACTGTACAAAAAATACACATGACAATGATTGAACAAAAAAAATGCTTGTAAAACTGTCAAGACAAACCGGTAATACCATGGGGGGTGTAGTGGTCTGCTCTTGCCGCAAGACAATCACACTGAGCGACGATGCACCATCTTCACTAGTATTATCTCACTATTTGATACGACTGTAAACATCACAGTAATACACAAGACAGAAAAACAGATCTAAGGCATTATGCTATGTCTTTAGCATGTTACGGTATGCATGTCATTATTTACCAATTAATAATATAGCCATCTATAAATTAAGAAACATATTTAGGCTATCCCAAAACCATTTGTGATCATTCAATGTTACAGATGTTTACAGTAGCTGTTGTTTTATAGTCCAAACTAAGATAATAGAATATTGGTATACTCTCTTTCTTTGCATCTTGTCACACATTGCCAAATCCTTTTCTTAATAGCGCTGCACAAAAACACTGCATGTCTTACATGGTTGTAATAAATCTTTGGATTGCAGAGAGAGAGAAGTACATCCATTCTAAAACAACCATTTTGAATGTGAATAAACTTGAAACCTTCCAAATTGTTAAACTCTGATCAACTATTATGCAGAAAAAGGTAAAATAGATTGAGAGGTTTGTCATCTTAAAAAAAAACACATTAGTCATTGAGACCAGTAGAAAAACTACAAAATAGATTATTTTTGGTCACACATTCACACACACAATTAAATATCTTGAGCCAAACTTCATTTCATGATTTCACCAAGCAGACAATTTGTCTTTTTCACATTCTTCTCCTAAAAATACATAATAATACAATTCTATGATACCTCTTTACTTGCTATGTGCTTAAAGACTATGAGCCAATACGAGAGCCACACAGAAACAGGGTTTCAACATACATAATAGTTCTTGGTTATTTTACATACACCAACATAGGTTTTTATTGTATGTACAAGGGGCAGAAAAGCTAAGTCTTGACAGTGAGCACCCTTGAATATTCAGTTTGGCCTGATCCATAAACCTGATGCACAGTTAAACATTCCTTTGTGGGTGAACCCCACAGACAGACTCTGAGGACTGGTATCCCAGACACCTTGTCCCAGACTAAAACACATGCCCATGGTGAATCCCTATTGAAAGGGCTCCTAAGTCTTGGCTGGAGTAGACATCATCTTTGTCTAAGAAACCAATACTGTAGTCACATGTTTTAGAGGTTGTTTACAATGCTAGGCTGGGTGAAAACAGACAAACCGTAAGCCTAAAAACATATGTACAACAAAACAACATTCACCTTCATAACAAGTACAGCAGTATACATTTGATCTGAAACTACAGGACCTAAAATATATTTTCAAATATACACAGAAAGCTAGCTTTTTATTTCCAAATCTCTTTTTGTGTCATACAAAGAACAATTCTAAACCTTTTAAAACTATAAATACCTGCAAAACATTTATATTATAAACCTTTCAATTAACTACTTTATCTTTAAAATATAACCATTCAAGAACATTGCTCTCGAATCAAGAAAATCAACTCTTTAATACATTTAAATCATATAAGTTCTCACGTGCCTGGATGCAGACACACACACACATGCACCCACGCGGATGATTACTTTAGACCTGCGGAGATTTGGGAGAATTATGAGAGGAACCCAATGTCTGATTTCTGCCCCCTGATGGGAATACATTCATCTGACCATGAGCCTGCTGGTAATGACAGGCAGGACAGCGTTGATGTGTGTGTAAGTGGGTGTGCGAGAGTGTGTGTGTGCTCAGCAGGGCGGAGGGAGGGAGGGAAAGGGGCTAAGTCACACTAAGGTGAATGCGGCTCAGGGACTGCCAGAGAGTTTGTACAGTGTTCTTCATTGGGTGAGTCTTGTTTGTAATCCATTCACGCAGCGTGGGGCTACTTGACTGGTCCAATGCTTTTGATGGATTACGGTTCCAACAGCCAACTGTATCTACCCACAGTTTACCAGCGTCAGCAATAATTCTGAAAGAAAAAAGGGTATAGGGAATGTAATAAACAAGGTCACTGCAAATCCTCAAGGTGGAGCAGAATCATGCAAATCCTATACTTTTTGTACAGTTTGGTCATTACATTAACTTCATTATATCTAAGAAAATTATCTTTAGCTGCTCCTGGACACATCATCTGACATGTTTCTGTGTCACAGGGGGTTTTGAACATCTTGCATCCTCATCTAGGTAACCCAGCCAGAGGTTCAACAGACCCAGGCTTGTGTCCAAGCTGCACTACACTGAAGAGGCTTCATGTGAAAGGCACTCATCAAACTGGAATGGACAGGCACTCTATCCCTGAATGTGAAAAATAAAGAACCTAAATGATGATAACTGTGATCGGTTTGTACAATACTTTTTGTCCCCCGTCATAAAACCGCAAAACTTTACTCACAGGAGTGGCTTCCCCCTCTTGTGTTAACATCCCAGCCAACTCCTCTAGAGTGAGGCTATCACTGCTGAGGCCATTATCATTCACCTGGGTCCAAAACACACAGATATGGAGTCCATGTTTAAAGTCCCAGTAATGCTACACTACATCACAACACGACCCGAGATTAGGAGCAAGCGGTTGCCAGTGAGTTGTGGTACATGTCTGTAACTGATTAGCGTACCACAGGGGGAACACGCCAACATTAGCATTAGCATTAGCCCTCTCGCACCTGCTCTGTGCCCATGGAGGACATGCCAGCTCCAGGCCCCACTGTCATCTGTCCTGGCATTTGGTTCATGTTGCTCATGCCACCTCCGCTGGTAGCCATGGGAACACCCATGTTCATGTTGGAGTTGTTGCTGTTGTACATTCCGCCATTGGGTTGCAGTTGTGCATACTGCGATTGTGTTTGTTGCGAATACATGCTGCGATGGACACAGGTGGGAGAGAGAAAAAGGCAAATTTTCACCAGATAATTTCACGTCAGCGGTTAATAAGGCCCTATCTATTACAGAATGCTACAAAAGGATTGCGTTGACTAGACGCATTACACAGCTATAATCTATCAGATTATTATCACCACGTATTTGACCCAGGTACTGCATCTGACACACAAACAAGTTTGCACGCTCCACTTCCACCGACAATGTTGCTAAACCGGCCAATCAAAAGCCTCACCTGTTGCCCTGAGGCCAGCCGTTCATGTCTGCAGAGGAAGGCTGGTAAGAGGGGTTGGTCTGAGCCTGTTGCATCATGGGGCCCTGTGCGTGACTCATCCGAGGGGACATGAGGGGACTTTGGGGGGTGGTGGCAGACCCTGTGTAGCCTGAAACCGGTTCCTGTTGTTGGTGGCTCATACCTAAGGGACGAAAGGCAGGGGGAGGAGGGGCTTGTTAGGGATCGCCGTCAGTGCTTTCAGTCAACCATGACACAATGACATTCTGCAGGGCTGGAATGCTGCACAGATTTACTGATCTTAATGCATGAGGAATTAACTCATTTCAAAGGTTTTGAAGGCATAGCGAAGACGTCTGTAGATCTGTGACTTCTGTGCAGCATCTCTCATTCATCCTGAGCCTCTCACGAGAGGAAGGTGCTTTCCATTTGGGATGAACGTATTCAGGAAGACACCAAAGCAAAAAGAGGCCAAACACAAATGCAGCACAGGCAGATGTTCCACCATGACAGAGATGGAAAAAGGCGGGATGGGAAGGAACAGCTGGGATTGACTGCATGGAATATGGAATTAGGCTGATTTAGCTAAATAAATAAATATAATGTGATTGTCAATTTATCAATGACACGAAGGAGTCGCACATGAGAGACGTGAGAACACCACACCCAGCATGAGTCAAATTAATTACGTTCCCATGCTTTAATTGTGATTATGATGATTCAAATAAAAAAAATAATACATGGAAAGCCAGTACACCGTCACATGATCTGGGCCCAGTGCCACACCCACACACACACCTGTATCGAGGGTCCGCTTAGCTAACAATACCTGGGCTGGGGAACTGGAAGGCACTGTGCTGCATTTGAGGACTCCCTACCGCTCCAAACTGGCCGCCTACGTTTCCCATCATGCCCTGGCTAGCCATCTGGCCCATCTGAGAGGAGGCGTGCGGGAGGTGGTGGGGGGAAGAGTGGGGGTGGAGCCCCTGGTGCTGGGAGCCGGGGGGCAGGCCAGGGGAGAGAGGGGAGGAGAAGGGACTGGTGGAGGGGGGAAGAGGGATAGGAGGTGAGGCCAGACCGGTACCGTAGCTGGCCGGGTAGGGGAACTGCTGGGGGTTGCCCTGGGGGATCCGGGGGTTGGTGCCCATGGCCGCCGAGGGAGCCGTGGGGGCACTGGCGGCCATGTTGGGTGGCATGTTGATGCCCTGTGCTCGCATCATCATGGCCCGCTGGTGCACATGCTGCTGCCGCTGACGCAGGTGGTTGTTTATGTACTCCCTCTGTCTCTGGGCCAGCATCTGAGCGTTCAGGGTCCCCTGGACACACACACACACACACAGGTCAAACACAAACACAGGGGTGTTACACACACTTGCTGCTACACAAAGACATTTTAGACAGGCAGACACACATTGGCCTTCATACAGGACTCATAAAGTCTTAACTCTCTTTTAACTGACCTGATTTGGAACAGCAGCTCTTAGTGGTAGATTCATGTTGGATGCTACGGCCATCTGATTTACCATTGGTTGCCGGTTCTGCAGAGGAAATTCAAAAACATTAAGAATGGTTATCAAAGTCTATTAGACTAGTCATCACAAACGGACACTCTAAAAGACAAAGTTAAAATGTATTGAATGTCTCTTTTTTCATTGTGCAACAAGTTTGTCTTTTTGGATGTATTGTTGTCTGAGGAACCCCAGCAGGTGGCAGTAGAGGCTGTTCCTAACGAGAGCCAACACAGCGTGTAACATTTCCTCGAGTCCACCTCAAGGTGTTTTGGATAGAAGCACCATCGACGAAAGACTATTTGTCGCTATGCGTAGCGTTCGTTCTAGTGTTACCGATTACGCCGGCAGGATTCTAAACGTAGACACACTGACGCTAACGTTAGAATCAGCTTGCTTCAGGGGTTGGAGCCAGGGTGTGTGTCCTACCAGCTGGGACTGTAGTCTGTGCTGGAGCTGCAGCCTCAGGTTGGTAGGCTGGCCGGGCACTGGGCCCCCCGGTCGTAGCCCTGGCCTGGCTGGCATGCGGAGGATGGGGTAGGCCATCCGCTGGCCCATCTGCCCACCCATGCCCGCGTGGAAGTTGGGATCCTGGGGCATGCCTCCGTAGCCCCCCTGGGCCATGTTGCCAGCCTGGGAGTAGTGGCTGTACATGAGCGGCTTGGAGCCGACCGTCTCCGGACTGGAGTACTGGTCCTGCTCCATGGGCTGACCCTGTGGATGGACGCGTGCACACACACACACACGAGTACAGGTCAAACAAGAAGGAACAGAACAAACAAAGGCCACAGCAGACCTTTTCCTTCTCTGATGACTAAATGCTACCAGAACTCCCAAAATTATTTTACAAAAACAAAAAAGCCAGAAAATAGACAGAATTCTGCCAGAATCAATATCCCAATTGATATTTAACCAGTACTAAAAACCTAGTGAAGAACACAACTAATGGTGTGGCTTTAAGGGATGGCCTGACTGACCAGTGTTGGGATGCCCAGGGCTCGGTCGATCTCCTCCAGACCCTCAAAGTCCTTCAGGACGGAGTAGAGCTGGTTGAGCAGAGCCCCCTCGTCTGACGGGCCCTCGCCCACGCTCACCGCGGGACACCCCCCCTCCTCCTGGGGACCTCCGTAGCCTTGTCTGTGAGGGAGGGACACACACACACATCGTGAGAGCACTGGTACCTTCCCGTAGCCCGTGTTCCAGAGTAACTCCACGAGTGACAGAGAGAAGAACCTCAGTGGAGTACCTGTTTGGATTCCCATAAGGCCCGTGCTCGACAGGCATCATGCGGTCGGGCCATGGAGCAGTCTGATTGGGCGGCGCTTGCTGCTGGGGGTAGGTAGGACCACCCATCTCCATCTCCGATTGGACTGTTGGGGAGGAGCAGGAAACAGCTTCAGAATATGCTCGGTGACGGTGCGTGAATGAATGGCCATAGACATTGGGAAATGGTGAGTGCGCTTTGAATATGTGAGTCAGCGGCAGCGTGAACAATGGTGTGTGTGTGTCAGGGAAAGCGTGTTGGCCAACTAACCGTTTCCCATCATTTGCATAGGAACCATCTGCCTCGGCCCGGGCTGGCCGCTCGGCCTCATGGGTACTCCAGCCGTGACATTGGGCACCATGCGAGGGTGTCCAGGGCCCACGCCCTGCTGTAGTCCCTGGCCCATGACTGAGCCTCCGGGCCCCTGGGGGCCCCAGCCCTGAGGCATGCCCTGGCGGGGAGGCCCCCCACAAATCATACCTGAGACTCGGGGGGAGAGACAGTCGGGGTTCTCATGATATTGCTCATCCACTTGAGCTGAAGACTGTTGAAAATTGGGTTTTTGTGCAGTCCCGTACGACTCACCTGTGTTTCCCATGTTGGGCATCCCCCCGTGGTTTCCCATCATGCCTTGCTGTTGCATGAGGGAGTAGGGGCTGTTGTTCCTGGGTGGGGGGAAGGGCCGGGGGTTGGGGTGGGTGTCCAGAGACACACTGCGCCCAGAGGGTCCTCGACCTGGCTGGCTCATTCTGAGATTGTTGAAATCTAGGGAGCAAAGGGGAGACTTTGATTCCAGACAAATATATTCACCTACTTTTTCTAAAGCTTGCCTTTATTTGAGCAAGCTGCATGTGGAACACCAACGATCTTACACAGCCTGAATGAGCTAAGACGGGTCCACCCAACCACACACAGTACATGTGTTTTCATGTCGGCAGCAACAATATACTTTGACGTGTGAACTCCTCCCATGCTGGCTCTCCAGGCTGTCAAACCCCACGCGCCCCCACTTTTTCCATCTCCAGTAGCCGAAGTTCCGCAATAATAAGAATGGGTGGGTTGGGGGTGGGGGGGGTGAACTCACGTCCGGGGGCCATGCCAGGGAATGCCCGCTGCTGGGTGGCAGTGCCCGTGGGGCTGTGGTTGTTCTCTGTCATCTGCAGAATGTCATTGATGATGGACTGCTTGTCCATGGAGGCAGGAGGGAGCGAGCCGGGCCGGGATGGCTGTTGCTGACCTGAGAACAGCTGCTGGTTCTGGAGGTGGTGGTGGAGGTGGTGGTTCCCCTGCAGGTCATCCAAGATGTCCTCCAGATCACTGGACTGCACGGCACAGACAGACAGACAGACAGACAGACAGACAGACAGACAGACAGACAGACAGACAGACAGACAGGAAGACAGTCAGACAGATACGTTTTATACACAAGAGACAGGCGTGAATCGCGGCTGTCTGTATGTGCCACTTGGAAAAGTGAAATATTATGTTATTGTCCGCATGGCCTAATTGATGTACTGTGTCTTTAAAAAAAATCTTACATGGTCACATTTCACACTAAAGGTCTGAAAGTGAAGAGAACGCTGAGAAGAAGCTGTCTTTGGTACCGAATGAGACTTGAGGTTTATGAGAGAGCGCACACAACATGCCAACAAAGTGATTGATCGGTCTCACACAACACATTAGAGAGGCATGTCGATGGGAAAAGCATCAAATGGCCTTTCATACAGGCGATGAATAGAAAGAGACAGAGGGAGGGAAAGAAAGAAAACGGAGGGAGACAAAGCGAGCCGGGAGATATAAATAGAGTGACGAAGCTAATGAGGTCATGTGTGATGTAAGACTCTCCTCTGGCCCTGCTCACGCCTGCCCTCCTCTCTGCGTGCACACACACAGGGTGACCTGCTGGTAGCTATGTGGTCCCTCGACCTCCTTCCCCTCTCTCTCCGCTTCACCCCCTCCTCCCCTCGTCTCCCTTCCTATCCATTCTCCCCTATCCCGTCAACGAGTGACATGTTCCGGAAGCTGCCGGCGTGAAACCGCCCCCTGTACCGTCCACACAGAGAACTTGACCGCTGACCACGCGGCTTGTCCGAGAACATCTGGACTCTCAGGTATCTTTTCGAGTGGCTCAAACGGTGTTTGGAGGCTGGTGGAGCTCCGGTGCGGAGGCTGGTGGTTAATAATTTAAGGCTTTTAGCAGGCTAATGCCAAGATCTTACTCAATCCCCAAATGTGCTTAGTCTGCCCCACAGACACACCAGGCACACACTCCAGACAGGCCAACTTGCCTTCCTCTCATTCACTGCTATCGGAAACCAAGAACTTGTTCCACACCAAACTAAGTTTCACACCGACCGCTTCTCATATATAATATATATATATATATAATATATATATATACATATATATAATATATATATACATACTAAATACAACCAGGAGATGTGTTCAGTTTTCAACCTGCCATCACATCCATTACTGGAGCAGAGCAGAAGTGGGTCTGTTGTCACAGCATGGAGCCGACCCTATGTTGATCCTTACTGACAGACTGCCTCATGTCTGCAGTGCCTCAGACGAGCTACCATGCTTATCCTTAATCCATACGCCACACCAACGGCACTGCTGGGACACCAACTGCAAGCTTTGTCTTAAAGGGGCACTTCGCCCAACATACGTTGTATGTATATGTGTTTGTATTATGCATGTATGTACGTATGCTATTGATTTAATCTGCTGAATGTCTGTGCGCTTGCTGTGCGTAGCCCCAGCTGTAGGAGGGGATGCAGCCTATATGCACAGTATCTCCGTCTGCAGTCTACAGCACATGCGACACAGATTCTGGATCTTTTCAGTGAACCATGTCACTGTGTAATAACACAGGAGGCTCCTTCTCTGTGGGCCAGAGCTGACTGGAGAGAACCCTTGCCAGATCATTCATCCAACAGGATCAAACTGCTGCCAGATGGTCTCACCTGCACACGAAAATGTAGTTAACAGCTTATTGTGTTTTAAGGAGATCAACTTGTCACCTTACACTTAACAATTCAAGACAGCAAGGTAAGAGGATTCCATGACAACAACCATATGATTTTGGTCAGAGGATTCCTAGCTTCTTTACAAGCTTTACACCGTCCAGGCCCACTGATGCCTAATTTGAAAAAAAGAACCGACTTCATCCAGTGTGTTGTGTCTAGAGATAGATTTAAATGGATTCCGGCCTCCTCACCTGGTCGCCCATGTTGTACCCAGGGTCATGTTTCTCAGTCTTGACGTGGATTAGCTTCATTCCTTCCCCTGGCTCCATCTTGATGCCTTTCTCCTGTGCGCTGTTATCGTCCTTATCCAGCAGGTAGCGCAACAGTGCGTTATCCTTCTTCTTAGGACTGACAGGCTCCTGCTTGGCCGCCGCTGCTAGCTCGGCCATGCCGTCCCCGGAAGACGACTCCGGGGCGTCTTTCCCCGTGGCCTCGGCGGTTAGCTTGGCTAGCTCCACGGGGGACGTGCTGTTCTGCAGCAGCCTGTGGAGGATCTTGTGCTTCTCCTTCAGCGACGTGGAGTGGTTGTTATGCCCCGCCATTCCCATGGCGAGCCCCGCCGCGCCGCCCACTCCGCCCGCGGCGTCCTTGTGGGGGTCCGCGCCCGCGTTGCCGTGAGGGGAGCCGGGCTCCGTGTGCTCGGACTTGTTGGTGAGGAGCTGGAGGAGCTTGGTGTGGCCTTTGCTGTTCAGGAGCCTGTTCTGGGCTTCGGTGAGTTCCCCGAGGACGCCGACGCCACTTCCACCCCCGGTGAAAGGATCCGGGGTGCCACTTTTTCCCTCCTCCTCTTCATCCTCCCCCTGGGACTCGGTGTGAACCTGCTCCCCGTATCTTCTCAACATATGTGGTTCGCTGCTACCGCTCTTGGGTGGCTGGCCAATGTCGTTGCTGCTAATGCTAGCACCATGACTGCCAGAGACTGGACTCTGTAAGGCTGGCTTCCTGTCAGGCGACTGCCCCTGATTCGGGCCCTGGGAGACCCTGTGGCACTCGCTGAGTGCCTGCAGTGCATTGAGGGAGCTGTTGCCTAAACCGTGATTGGTCCCTGTGCTACTGCACATGCCCGGTGGAGAGTGCAGGCTACTGGCCGTCGCAGGGGAGAAGGGACCCGAGGGAGGGTGAGGCACGCGGGGGCTACCGCTGCTAGCCGCCGCTACGCTAGGGCTCTGGCGGTGGCGCGGCGAGAGGATGGCGCCCTGGGGTCCTGAGGTAACACTGGGGCTGCCGAGCACCTGAGAGGAAGGGCTGCCCGTCTTGAGTGCATAGTTGCTTCCCTGAGGGGTGGGGGTCCGGCTGGCTGCGCCCGGGCTGCACCCGTAGCGCATGCCTTGGCCCCCCATGGTGTTGGCGGCAGCCACGTTAGTGTTGCTGCTGACAGTGGCATCCTGGCCCTGGAATCCCGGGGAGGACGAAGGGCCGCCCATGGTGGGCGGGGTCGTGGACGAGGCAGCGGCCATGGACTTCACGTTGCCTGGGCCGCTGGGCAAGTCTTGGTTCATGCTCTGCTCCCTGAAAAGACCAACACAGTTATGGGCCATATTTGTATAGGCTGCAAACATTTAAAGTGGTTTAAAAGGATGTCCGTGATTGTATTACTCAGAAAAGAAAAAACATTCTGAGATGACCTAGGATAAAAAATGTTGAACACTTCGAGGGAGCCAAGTACAACAGACTACGTCCACTAAAACATATATATGAATATGAATATATGAAAGACTTGCCATTGTATTTATTGTCATTGTATCAACAATACAATACTCTGTTCTCTCCACTAAAAAAACGTTGACACTCCAACACGGCTTTAGACACAGCACAAACACAAAGACCTCATTGAGCTGCTTCACCATCACAAGTGTGACAATGATGAGGGAAAGGTTGTTGATCCATCATGGAGATCTGACTGATAGAGAACCAGATGCATTTTCTCTTCCACCAGAGGAGGGAGAGACAGAGAGAGAGAGTGTGAAAGAGAGAGAAAGAAAGAGAGAGAGACAAAGTGAGAGAGACACATACCTCTGGAGGATGTGGAGGGACATGTAGAGCTGCGGTTCGTTGGTAGCAGGGGAGCGCACCAGTTTGCTCTTGGTGTGGGCCGACACAATGGTGCCGTCAGACAGAGAGAAGCGGTACAGAGGGCTGAATGCATGGCCCTGTCTCAGGACTGGAGGGCGAGAAAGAGCAACAGAGAGAGAGAGAGAGAGAGAGAGAGAGAGAGAGAGAGAGAGAGGAATCACAATGAGTGGCAATTTAAAGCCAGACACTAACGGTCGAGCCTTACCCCGCCCTACTCTCAGGGATACCCAGACCCACCTTCCTGCTGGTGTTTCTTTGCAAAGGATATCTCCCCGTCGTTCTGCAGGTGGAACCTCTGGATGCACCTCCTGACCAGGTCCTCCCAGCCCGGCTTCATAGAGGCCCGTAGCTGGCTGGTGTCCAGGGACGTGATCTTACCTAAGGGCGAGGGGTCACAGTTTCATATTTCATTCATTCAGCAGATTCTGTTATCCAAAGTGATATAGAAACATACAGAGAGTGCAGCACGAGATCAAGGATTGGAAGTGCACAGTTCTAAGAGTATCTCGGTAGAGAAAACCGAATGAACTGTTGCTACATTCCAGTTCGCTTCCCTGCTTTGTTGGACATACGTCAATGATATTTTAGTTAGTCAACACTGAATGCAGCTTTAGTGTTCACGAACATTGGCATGGCTACCTGTATGCCGAGGTGGTCCTGAAGGGTTCCCTACCTTGGAGGTCCTGTCTGGTGGTGAAGCTCTCGTAGCTGGGCAGCGCCGGCCGCTCTTTGGGGACTCTCCTCGCCACACAGATGAGACACGACTGAAAGTCTACAACATAAACAACACGAGAACCAAAGGAATGTTTAGGACTGGCTCCACATTCCCATTGTCCTTTTCTACTGTGCTGCCTTCCAGCGATCCCTGTCTGTTCTCGGTATCGAGAACCAAAGTGCGGGCGTTCGCCCTCTTTTCCTCCCCACGAGGTCTTCCTCTGGCTCCACTCCTCGTGTGCCATCAACACCTCCTAATTAACCACACGTCACTGATGGATTTTCAGCCCCTGCCGCGGTTTCAATGTCAGAGGCGAGAAATTTGGCAGAATATCTGGGAAGCTGGGGACTAAAATTAGACATTAGACATATTTCCTCCCGAGCTCAGGGGGAGAAGGGAAGTGACACACACTAATTAGGATCCCTCGTGGATGGAGGAGGGGAGGATGATTGCAATCTGAAGGAGGACAGGGCACACGAGAGAGAGAGAGAGAGAGAGAGAGAGAGAGAGAGAGAGAGAGAGAGAGAGAGAGAAATAGTGAGTGAGAAAGAGACATCCAGAGAGAGTGGGTGAGAGAGAAAGAAAGAGAGAGTGAGTTAGTAAGAGAAAGATAGATAGAACGAGTGTAAGAGAGCGAGTGAAAGAGATAGAGAGAGAGAGGGTGGGGGGGGGGAGAAAGACAAGTCCAATGCCAAGGTGAACCTCAGGTCTGAGCACCAGACTGTCACGATTTGAGATTGATTGGCGCCGACCGCATCTAAATAAAAGGCATTCCTCGCTAGAACACCTGAACAGCCTGGGGTATGCGAGCCGCAAGTGCCCTGCCCTGCCGGCACGCACATACCTTCTCCCTCCTCTCGGATGGACTTGGGCTCCGACACGGCGAAACACTGCATGGTCTCGTACTTGAGCGGGCTCTCCGGCCCGCCCTCCGCCTGCTCCTCCTCCGTCTGCTCCCCCTGCTCCTCCTCCCCCTGCTCCTCCTCCCCCTGCTCCTCCTCCGCCGCCCCCTGGGGGTTCACCAGCATGCGGCAGGTGAACGTGTGGCTGTTCCTGTCGGGGTTCTCCCCAGACCTGGGAGTGCGGTTCACTGTGGAGCAAACACACACATGCAGACACATACTTAGACACGTGTGCGTTCATAGACAGCCACACACACACACACCTGTAAATGTGGGACGTGTGTCTGCGCGGCGTGGACGCTCGTGGTGCAGCTGCTGGTGTTGGGGGCGAGGGCGGGAGGGAGGGAGGGGCTGTCTCACCCAGGCTCTTGGGCAGCAGGTTCTTGATGAACTCGGCGTGGTCGCCCACGTGCAGCACGCTGTACACGCTGGTGTTCATCAGCTCCTCCTGGTGGTAGCGCAGGTACTGCGTCACGTTCTCCGACACAAACACGACGTTGCCCTCCATGTTCACCACGAAAAAGAAGCCGTCCAGGGCCTGGGGGAGAGAGGGAGGGAGGGGGAAGGGTTGGGACCATACTGGCTTTGCTCTTTGTGTTTGTGTCGAGCAGCCATTGTTCTGGGACATGCACTTACATCAAGTCATGGATTTTCAATAGGATTTTTGCGTATGATCAGATATTGACACTCTTTTCAATAAGACAACGGTACCAAGGTCATAAATCAGTTCCAAAATGGAAGTTGGAATCTTTGAATACTAGTAGTAGTTTTACAATAAATTGCTTTTTGACATGAACTAGATGGCCTAGATTTACTCCTCTCATCATCCCAGTGAGCTAGATACTGTAGCTTGGAGATAAGGAACACACACACACACACACACACACATCAGACACTGGCATTCCTACAGGGGTGTGATGAGTGTGTGTCTGTGGGTGTTACCGTAGGCTTAGCCTAATTATATCTCTAAGCTGAAAACACAGGAGGATTTCTTTTTTCCTCGCACTTCTAACATTCCATTTCCACTATGACAATAAGACTTTGAAGTGACACAGACACTCTAGGTAAAGAATGACAGCAGCGGTCTCAGAAATGTCCAACATGTAACTCCACTCAGCCAAAACAACTCATACTTTGAGACAAAAAAACAACAACAATGACAAAAACGTGACAAAGGCGTTGTGTCATTTGTGCCGGCTCAGCACTGTCCTCTCCCACAGCTCTGGCTGTGAATTGTCCCAGACTCTCTCCACCACCTGCCTACCCAGCCCAGCCCCGGCCCGGCCTGCAGCAACTACTTCCTGCAGCTCAGGCAACGTGCAGCATATATTTAGCGGCTAGCCTGTAGTGTGTGCTGTGACGTGGTCGGAGACCTGAGGAGGTTTTAATACCTCAGTGACAAGCCAGATTAGACAGGGGAGCTGGAAACCACCCAGCTCAGACCGTCAGCCACGGGACGACAGGTGACGACAAACAGGAGCAGATCATGGAGCCCCTCTCGCGTCACAGTACCACGGGGCTGCTAAGGCAACTCAAGTTGCTATCATGGGGTTTGAGGTGAAGCTTTTGTCCGATCCACGGCTTGCCCAGCCCGGAGAAGGCTCTAGATTTCAGGGTTTCGGGCCGTGGGAGGCAGTGAGTGACACGGCGGATGTAGGCGGGACTTGAAATGATCTTAGTGGCTCAAATGGCTCCTACCTCGAGCATCATTGGTCCAAGGGCCTCTTTGTCGATGACGCTCTGGGCCGTCGAGGACACGTCCGCCTTCTGGACCTCCTCCGCGTTGGCGGGAAGCGTCTTCTCTGCAGGAGGAAGAGACAAGGACGTTCAGCTCAACAGTTCACGCGTTCACTCGCACGTCGTACGAGGTATGCAGCCCTAACCGACGTCTAAGAACAAATACCGTCCTATGACACGCTTTCTATAGGTTTGGAAATCTATATAGGTTGTTGTCAATGCCGTATGTCAAATCGTTCATAACGTCATCAATAATGAAAGAGAATTGATCCCGCCCTGGACCGCAGCGCAGGAGTGTGCTCCTGTGAGCTTCAGAGAGTGGAACACTGCTCCAGTGGTCGCCTCCCCGCCCCCAGGGTGCAGCAGTGAGAGAAGGAATGTTGTGTTCATGCACCACTAGGCCTGTCCTCCCCTGTCATGCTCCACACATGGAGATCCTAGGCCCTCACCCCCCCTCCACACACAAACACACACCTACATACACACACACACACATTTCCCTCCATCGCTCCCCTTTTTCCCAGTGTATAAATGCAAGCAACTGAGCACCTCGTTAGAGCGCATAGCTGACATGCCTGGAACAAGTTCCGTCCACAAACACATGCCCACGCACAAACACACATTTGATCAGAATGAAAGATTGGGGTAAATTGGCTTTTTCGTCGGCGTCCATTTCTGTCCCTTCCCACAGGTGTGTTTGGCTGAGAACAGGTGGACAGGTGGACTGTTAATGTGACTCAGCTACTTAGGACGGGGCCACGTCACAATGCCACGTCACAAGGACCAAATCATCATTACTGTCCCTGAGAATGTCTATGTGACTTATTTGTGAAGTACAGTTTGTCATTACTGTGAGACTAAACTCCAGGAGTGTCCTGCCCTAAAGGAAGTGTTCACCAACATTAAAAGCTGGGTAAATTGTAAAAATACACTGGATGGATTTAAGGGGCGCAACTCTTGTTGTCGTCAACTATTCCTTTAACATGGCACTGTACTGGTTTTTGAAATGAGGTTCCGCAAATCCCACAGTAAACAAGCAGCACGTAGAAAAGCTGGCGTAATCCACAAAGTGCTAGGCCCTAGCTGCAGACTACAGCCTCAGATCAATACTATGGATCTGTTCTCCCAGAGCTACACACTGTGTGAAGCTGACCAAAACCCACCAAAGTCCCACAACACATCATCCACTTTGACGTTGTGCACAACGTTGTGTTGCGACCGTTTTCTCTTGGAATGAAAATGATGAAATCATCCCATATCTCTGGCTGGGATGAAATACTTCCTGATGGCTGCTGTGAAAGCAAGTTTTCCTTTCGCATGAGTGAGTCGGGGGGCCATCGTTGGCCGACAGGAATCCAAAAAGTTTCATCTAGCTCTTACATCACATTGTTGGGTATTACATAAGCCTTTCTGTCTGCGAGTCCCAAGCAGACTGCTGCGTGGCCGGCTTACTCACTGGCCTCGGTCTGCCTGCCCTCCCAGCCCTGACTTCTATGCGGGCATGTCCACAGGCAGCCTGCCTACCAGACGCCTTCCAAGCACACGTTTCACTGAGTCATCCACCCCCCACCGCACACACACACATCCCTACGCAGATTGCAGTAGTGCGCTCTCTCTCTCTCTCTGTCTCTGTCTCTCTCTCTCTCTCTCTCTCTCTCTCTCTCTCTCTCTCTCTCTCTCGTACACACACACACTCACACACACACGCCTTGTGCACGCACAAGCACGAAGGCAGGCAGGGATTACTGTGAGTCAAGAAAGGGCTGCAGTGTTCAGGGAGGAACTAAGCAGCCGATGTCAACAGACGACTCACCCTGCTCCTTGATCTGCCGGATCTGCTTCACGGTTTCTTTCAAGATGGCACATTTGTCAGGCTTGACGTTGAAGTTGTCCATGTCGTTGATGTTGGCGAAGATCAACTCGGCGAGCTCTTCGATGTATTTGTTCTCGTGGTCCCGGTTTCTCTTGTCCGTGCTCCTCTTGGGGCTGCGGAGGAACAGACGTGAGGAGGGGGTCCAGGGCCGCCAGCACGCTGAGCTAAAGGCTGCCGTGTTGCGGTATCAAGCCGAACCATGGAGATAAGGCCCACAGTTCAACAGTTCAACTCAACTTAGTCCGCAACTTTGTGACTAGCCTGCTTCCTCATGACCAGTACAAGACTTAAGGACGGACATGACCTTGTGATGTCATGGAGAGGCTGGTGAGCTGAGAAGGAAAGAGAGGGGAGGGGGGGGGAGGGTTCCATACCTGGGCCCTAGCAGGTCTGGGGGGCAGTCTTTCCTCTTCAGAGACTCACCCCTCGGAGGCTCCAGGGATCTGTCCCCCCCACTACTCATCTTCAGCAAGTTTTAGCGCCTGCAGAGAGAGGGAAGAAGAGAGTGATGAGGGAGAAATAGAAAGACAGAGAGAGAGCGAGACAGAGAGAGAGAGAGAGAGAGAGAGAGAGAGAGAGAGAGAGAGAGAGAGAGAGAGAGAGAGAGAGAGAGAGAGACAGAGAGAGAGAGAGAGAGAGAGAGAGAGAGAGAGAGAGAGAGAGAGAGAGAGAGAGAGAGAGAGAGAGAGAGAGAGAGAGAGAGAGAAAGAGAGAGAGACAGAGATAGAGAGAGAGAGACAGAAAGAGAGAGCAAGAGAGAGAGACAGAGAGAGAGAGAGAGAGAGAGAGAGGGGGGGGGTGAAACCTCTTATATAGGACGCTGACCAACAAAGTGCTCAATGTTTACCCCCATAAAACGGCTGTGTGCTCGTGCTACTGTGTGGATTCTTGAGGCCGTGTCTCGGTCACATGACCGTCTCCACACATGGTGGCCTCCTGTGGTGTCTGGTGGCCAGCTGAGCCTAGAGTGAGCCCTCTGTCCACCCCCACCACCCCTCCTGTTTCATACCCTTCCAATACGCAGGCAAGGACGTTATACCCCATGCATAAACCATGGGAAAACTCAACATATCAAACCTCTGATTTTTTGGTATAAGTCTCTGATCTAACCTAATTAGCTCATTAATTGAAAAGCAACATCGAAGCAGAAAAAGAAACGGGAAGTTATTTGATTGAAGAGAGTTCACTTTGCTTCAAATACTAGGTTTTCTTCCCCATGCTTGTATTCTTCATGAAGTGTTACATACATCATACATTGTAAATGATCATGGAACATCAGGAATCAGATGACAGACTATGTTTAGCTATGTACCGTCCCAGCTACTTCTCTGGCCTCTCTTGGGTGTAAATAGGCTAACATTCTACCACTGCATTAATCAATGCATGAATAGTCCTGTCATCAACATGGTATGTATGGGATAACACACACACACACACAAAACAAATAAAAAAACAGCTGACCTATATAGACTGCCCTGATTGAAAATGCCACAGCTTCACTCCAGATTGTGATGTGCTGTCACTGATTCCCTGCATTCCTCGATTCTCTCTCAGGTCTTTGGGATCTGAGTGGTGAACAATAATGAGCGGGCCGAAGCCGACCTGAGGGACGAGCCCCACGTCTAGAGCAGAACCCCAGCGGGCTAACCTTTAAGAGGCCTCGGGCCAGTGACCTGCTGGTCTGTAGGGGCAGAGTCAGCAGCGACCAGCCAGGCTTGGCTAGCAGAGCGAGCGGGCAGGCGGGAGCTGCAGGGAGGGGAGCCCACAGCACGCTGCCAGGCAGCAGGCACACACTACACTCTGGGGTTTTAAGGCCCCTGGCGGGCTGCCGTGTCACCTGACCATTACATAACGCCGCGGACGGAGGGAACTCTGGACCTGCCGCTGAGGGGATTGGTGGGAGGGGTGGGGGTTGTGGGGTTTGGAGTTAGAGGAGAGAAAAGTAGATTGTAAAAAAAAAAAAAAAAGGCTGAATGAATAATCAGCCTCGAGATCTCTGCTGGAGTTCTAATCACCGAATCCCACTGCAGGAGAGTGGTGCGAGCGGGGAGGAAGCAGGGGGGGAGGGGGGGGGGAAAGGAAGAATCAGGGGAGAGGCAGGTGGATGGAGGGGACACAGAAAGAGGGAGTGAAGAAGGGATGGTGTGAGTGAGCAGGAGGAGGACGAGGAGAATGAGTAACTGGAATAAAGGAGAAGGGAGTCAACTCGCGAGTAGATCAGAAACCAAAGATTTCTCATTTAAGTCCATGACCAACCGCAATGAGCAATATCCTTCCCCTACATGCTCTTTACAGTAACAAGACACTTGACCTCTCAACCACATCAACAGTGCTGACCCCCGGTTGAGCCTTGAAAGCCACTGAATTCTTACGCATTCCGAAGAAGATTCCATTACAGGTGAAAACGTTCAAGGAAAGAGTGGACTGGATGACCAACATTCAGATGAATGAGAAGAACTGAGAAAGAAATCCCTCCCACACACACACTTTACCATGCAACAGAACTGGGGAGAAACAGGTCAACATGACCCTGTGGCGTCTGAAAGTAGACACACATCCATTTGTCTGGAATTCATAATACAGTGTGCTAGACAAATCAGCCTGTCCGACGGATAGAAAACAACAAGCCTTACCGGCTGCTAGGCCTTCTTTAGAATGAACCCCTTTACTAACGAAGGATCCTACAGAGAGGGTTGATGAAGGCAAGTTCAAAAGGAAGGCATGTGATTGCTGAGGCGACTAGACAGCATTCAGCATGGTGCAAAATAACAACAAACAACACTATGTTAAGACATGACATCCTACCACAGCCAGTCAGGACGTTTCCCATCCTCCAGCGCTTCACATCCTCAACCGCCGGCCAGGAACAACAGTGGTAATGGAGATGATGATGATGATGACATTACATTTAGTCATTTAGCAGACGCTCTTATCCAGAGCGACTTACATTAAGTACATGGACATTCCCCAGTAGGGTGAAGTGCCTTGCCCAAGGACACAACGTCATTTGGCACGGACAGGAATCGATCCGGCAACCTTCTGATTACTAGCCCGATTCCCTAACCGTTCAGCCACCTGACATCCTATGTTGATGAGACATATCAAACCCTGAGTAGGATGACCTCACAGCTTTCTACACCTAACCCCTTCAATCCATCTCACAGGTGGGCACACTCACTTGATGAATTACCAGTAATATTAGAGGCCGTTTCCAAAGCTTACAGTCGTGGCGGCCTCTCCTTCCTGTCCAATACTAACCGCATTAGTGGAGGCAGGCTTGCACAAAGGAAGCCATTTAAAAACAATTTGGGCCGAACGTGGAAGAGAAGAGGTGACAGGTCAAACCCAGCAGCCATTAAGGAATTAGGCAGCAAATTGATCTCAGCTTTCTTTAACTGAATTTGAATCTGGGTGACAGCATCCCCCTTGTTTACCTTTGGGGGATCACTTGTGTTGTTGTTAGTCCTCCACCACAAAAGAAGAACGGCCGCCCTTTCCAAACAATGCCGAAAGGAAACGGGTCGACCTGGTGAAATGCAGGAAAATGGAAACGGAAATATCGAATCTTATGTTTTTTGGGGGGGGGGGCTACTGAGGTTGAACTGAAAATCTATAGCTTGAGGTATAGTGTTCCATGAATTCGATGTGCAGCTGGCTGACTTCAAGAAGCTTTGATCTGCCTCAAATCTTGGATTTCAGAAACACTGTTTGGAGGACAGTGCCCAAACAACTTTGTCTATCCCCTCCCAGATGAGTTGTCCCAGGAGAGCATCTCCACTACATGAGTCGAGTGTGGATACCCCATGCTGGGGCTGATAGGGTAACCAGGGCTGGATTCACTAACCAGGGCTGGATTCAGACATCCACAGTTTCACGTTCCCTAATCCCTGTCTTTCTCTTCTTTACTGTCTGAATCAAGCGAAACGCCTCAGTCACAGACTGGAATATTCCCCTGATGGATCGCTTTTTATAGATTTCTACATCGACTCAGCCAATCCTTGAGGGAGATGCGAGTGAAAAACACGACGGCGCCCGCCGTACTCTACACGAGCACACGTGAACGGTGATTTCACCAAAAGCTTTTTCAAATCTACCGACTTGTGAGTCATGAAAGACAGTCTTATCATTGGGTTAGGGTTCAAACTCATGGCCAACCCATGTTAAGGAATGAGCGTGCAGTTCTCAAACGACACTGTTCAAGACTGACACATCCAGAACCCGCCCACTGATGTCTAATCCTTGTATGGACGGAAGCGTAAGCCTATCGAATATCCATGGTAACCATAGCTGAAACCCCTTCACCAGACATTCAACACTAAAGAAGATTGAACCCCTGCCGGTTCAGTACGTATGGATTAAAACCCATGTCCTGTCCCAGGCTGTATACTGTGCAGCACGGCTGTTTGTGGAACATCCCAATCTCTTTGTTTATGTCTCAGATGTTGTGGCTTGTTGGAAACAGCAGGCTGGTGAGGTGAAAGCAGAACATTCCAGTTGCAAAGCTATCCAGCCGGTGGCTATAAGGCATAAGGGCCACTGAATCTATACCGCACAGAGCAAAATAGCTCAGAAGATAAACAGATGATGAAATAGATAAACCAGATTTAGAAAAATGTCGAAATAGCACTGCAATATGGTTGTCAAAACCTGAAAGATGTGTGAAAACACGCTTTAAAACAAACAAAGAATCAGCGTATAACATGAAAGTTATAATTGTAACATAAATGAAAAGGAAGCGCTCTGAGATCCAACGAGCAGGCTAATAGGCAGTAGACTGAAAGAATCAATTCCACAAGACAACGAATGAGAGCTGGAGCCAGCCATTATCAGGCCGGTCCCTCGGGTCAAATTGAATCCCAGCTCCATCTTGCCTCCTTCACCAGAACCAGACACCCCTCAACCCAAACCTTCAACCTCCACCCCTCAACCCCGACATCCTTCCTCCACCTCCTCACATTGGCCGATGTGGCATCCTTAAAAACTAGACCACTATTTAAGGAGAAATGGTTCCCATGGTTCTCTTCATTACTTCTGAGGGAGCCCACGTCGTTGCCTCGGAAATATCTGCCACTCCGTGCTACTAAGCAGAAGCAATTGTCTCCGACTTTCAATTTAGCTTTTCTCGTTTTCCAATTGCTTTGTAACACTTGTGTGGTGGAATGTTAAGCAATGGGCTGCCTGTCTGCTGAGACTGGGGCTGTCATAAAGCCCAAGTGGGCCACTACTCAGTGACCCACTTCTCCTAGGTCCTCAACTACATTTCAACTAACACTTTCTCTCTGTTCAAATACAGTAGGCCTCATTGCTATTCAAATACAGTCACATAGGTCATTTTCATTTCTTAAATAGTATTTATAAATTAAATCAATGATGGGTTTCTATGAACAGGCTGTGTACTCAAATGTGCCCTCACACTGATCCAAGTGGTCGGAAACACAAGCCCCGATTTACTCATTACAATGTGTGTTTCGACGTTCTACTCAACAATGCAAGTATTCATTGATTGTAGATTCGGATCATTAACAGTGAACATGCCTCCCCCCATGGATAACTCATTTGCAAACAGACAGAAACCACATTGTGATGTGTGGAGTGTGTGTAAAAGAGGTGGAGTGTGCATGTGTCTTCATGTGATGGAGAGAAAGAGAGAGGAAGAGGCAATGGTAGCCCGATCCCAGAGACTGGCAGACGAACACTTGTTTGTAATTTGTTTACTGTCAGTGGCAGCTTCCTGTAACCATTACGCCAGTGTACTGTGCCAAAGAGGGCCATTTCCACCTTGCCAATCCAGCCAACCCTCTACAGAAGTGAGGATGTCTCCTGACAGGCACTTCTGAGTATGGTGAAAGGATATCACTTAGCAGAATTTCATCGACCATCCACATAAAGAGAGCTATATATGGCCTGTGTTGGGGGGGTTATTATTCTTTTGTATAATGGCTAAATCTGCATCTGAAACGTGTAATATATATTTACATGTTTTATTATACCTTGTGATGATATTTAGAAGTAGGAAAATTACGAAAGTTTACTGAAAACTAGAAATCAAACTGTTCTCTTTTTTTGGTGTGAATCCGACTCTACAGACTAGCGCTATCTTGCCACCTTGATCGTCCTCGGGGTCACACCAGTGAGGCTACGACTGTGTTGACACAGTGAGAGTCTTAGGTGACAGTGGAACCAGGGACGCTGACAGCGTCAAAGGAATGTGTGGCTATCTCAATGATTTCCCGCTGGTCGTGAAGTTTTCCAAACCTCTATAAGAGCACACAACAGCTAATTGACTTCACTGACAAAAAGCACAGTGCCCAGTGAAACAAATACTACTACTAACAAAAGCCACAACACAGACAAGACACTCAGTATATAGAACATGCTCCTTCCCCCTTCATGACTTACCCTCACTGTCACCAAACTGTCCATAACAAGTCCATTGCAACAAATTCCTCAGAGAAAAGCCCAGAAGCCGTCCTGTCACTGTGTAGAGCTATAGGTTAAGGTATTCAGCTGGCTAGCGCACTTAGCGCTTGCTCCCTGTGTAGACAGAGGCACATGCTGTGGTGAAGGGGGGTAAGGGGGAGGTGCCGGGTGCAAAAACAGCAGATTACCTCCCTGTGTCATCTGCTCCTAATGACAGCTGACAAACTACAGCAGCGCAAATCCTCCCCGAGCCGCCCGTCAGCCTCCAATCCCCTCCCCCCTGCTCCTCCCACGACCCCGCCTCCTCGGCAGGGGGAAGAAGGGAGGAAGAGGGACAGAAACAAATAACCCAGCCACTGAGAGAGGAGCAGGAGAGCGAGGAGGAGGAAGCGGAGGCAGAGGAGCTCCAGTCCTCCAAAGTTATAACAGCTAGCGGTGTTCGGGGAGAAAAAAAATAATCATTTGGACGTTTTGCCGCAGACCCGGCCCCTGGTGAAAGTGCTTTCCCTTTTCTCTTCCACTCTCAACTGAGATAATGCTCAAGTCACATGATCCTAAACAAGCAGCCAAGGTCAGGGACATTCACCATGGGCTGTTTTCGAAAAAAAAGGGGAGAGACAGACACGATCAGAAAGAGTGTGTAGAAAGAGGGAAGTAGAAGACATGAGAGAGCTCCGTTTTATGCACACAGGAGAGGAAATCACGCACACACACACACACACACACACCCCTCTTGTCACTTTCACTTTGCAGCTTGTTATGTAAGCGTGTGGAAGTACAGGCCTTCCGAGAGCAGTTATGTCTTTCAGTGGACCAGTATACCAGTCCTCTGCAGTCCCATGTGAATCCAACGGGCTATGGACAATCACACCCCCAAGACCATGGCAAATGCATTCAAGCAGGAACAAATGGTTGGATTACACACCAATAAGTGGATGGGTCGAAGCTGGCTTGCCTAACTCATGTGGACTTGGAGACTGCTTCAACAGTACCTAACAGAATGCGAACAGAGGCCCCGGGAATATGAGGGTCTGGTCACGTGGCTGAGTTGGGACTCCCCGGACTCACCTTGGCTCTAAATGAGAAGCATCCTCTGTTGGCCTCTGTTTGGGGTACGCCTCTAGGCATCACACACACTCAGCTCTGCGAACGACAAAACACAAGCAGAACTGACATTCGATTGTGACACACAAGCACAGGATATACACGCGAGCCTGGCTGGCGCGGGGCGTAACCCCCACACATGCCCCCACTCGGGTGTTGGAGGGCGTGCGCGTAGCGCTGGAGCGGGTCACGTGACCGCGGGTCACTCGTGTGTGCGCGAACAACACTGAAGGGAACAACAAAAAGCTCCTACTATCGGACACCGTGAGGAGAAGAAAAAAAAAGGAAGCTTCCTTTTTTCTCGCTGGCGAGAAGCTAACTCTAAACATCTGTTGGTGCTTTCCAGAGAGTGTGTGGAGGAGGAGGAGAACGAATAGAGTGGGAGGTTTGTCCGGGTGGATGACAGGTGCTTCTCGGCCAGCTGGAGGAACAGAAGGGATGACTCCCTCGCCACCAGCCACACTAGGAGGCACCTGCTTCCACACACTGACACTGAGGAGTAGGAGAAGGCCTGTGACCTGGTCCGACTGAGCAGGAAGTAAAACATTGAGCCCCATGACGAGTAGTTGGAAAAAAGATCAGGATTTCATTGCCAGATGCGACTATTTCGTACTAAGTATTAGAGTGAGTATGGTGACACGGTCACTGTGGTTAACACTTTTTCTCCGGCAAGAACACTGTGTGTTTTGTGTGTGAGAGAGTGAAATACTGGACTGTAACAACAGTGTGTGTGTGTGTCTGAACACATGCATCTCTGTGGCGGGTGTTTATGAGTGTCAGACCGAGAATTAAAGACACAGACCTGAGTGGAGCTGAAGTTCATAAACATAAACATTTAAGGGGAACCATTCCAGCCGTTCAAACAGAGACTTCACGACTTAGGTGCCCCAGACACCAGCTGGTAAAGTCTTGCATGGCCCGAACAAAAGCAACCAGTCAAACTGGTGTTGGGTTTGCTGCTGTTCCACACACTTCAACCAAACCCTGTCAGATCCCAGACACACACACACACATGGATTCTCCACAGTCAGGAGCATCATGTGATGCTGTTTGGCATGGCTCCTCTCCTGGTGACCTCCTCCACTGGGGGAGGGAGGGAGAGGGGCAGGGAGGGAGGGAGGGGGGAGGGGCAGGGGGAGGGAGGGAGGGAGAGGGGGAGGGAGGGAGGGAGGGGGGAGGGGCAGGGGGAGGGAGGGGCAGGGGGAGGGAGGGAGGGAGAGGGGGAGGGAGGGAGGGGGGGAGGGAGGGAGGGGGGGAGGGAGGGGGAATGGGCAGGGGGAGGGGCAGGGGGAGGGAGGGAGGGAGGGGGGAGGGGCAGGGGGAGGGAGGGAGGGAGAGGGGGAGGGAGGGAGAGGGGGAGGGAGGGAGGGAGGGAGGGGGGGAGGGAGGGGGGAGGGAGGGAGGGAGGGAGGGAGGGAGGGGGAGGGAGGGAGGGAGGGAGAGGGAGAGGGAGAGGGAGAGGGAGAGGGGGAGGGAGGGAGGGAGAGAGGGGGAGGGAGGGAGGGAGGGAGGGAGGGAGAGAGGGGGGGGAGGGAGAGGGGGAGGGAGGGGACAGGCAGCTCCAACACCAACTGTCCTGAAACTACGTGTTCATTTCCCTCCCTCATACATCTTGGCTGACGTTAGCTGTCATTTTTATTTCAACGGGACATAAAAAAGATATCCAAGATCAAGTTCTCTAAACTAATGTACACCATTAAGGTGCCCAATGTTCTGCTAATCCTTGATCTGTACAATGTATTTTTTCCTTTAGAATGTACCGACGGTTTTGAGATAAATAGCTTTACAAAAAGTAGAATAGTAGAAATAGAAAAGCAGAAAATGGAATAAACTGTGGCGGTCTTGCCTTTTCATGCACACACATCTGCCATCACTTATTCACTCACTCACTCACTCACTCACTCAATCACTCAGTTCTCCATCAACTGCACATGCGCAGACACACACGCACAAACAGTGAAAGACCTACTTCACAACTATGATTCATTCATGTTACTAAGCAACCTGCAGAACAACTCACTGAGCCAACCAAATGTCGTCTAATTCTATTAATAAAATTCACAAATTATAATCTTATGACATTGTCTCGCTTTCAGCCTTGAGGGAATCCATTCTCCGTTCTATTATTGCTATTTTAAAGTGAGACACATTGGGAAGGTATCGTTTATTAAGTACAGCACCTTGTTCATGAAAAGGAATAGCCTCAACAGTGAGTCATGTGGATGACTTGCTGTATAAACCAGACAAGGGGGCATGAAGGCATTGAGTTGCTGTACAACTGAATCACAAAACGATTGATCTAAGGGACTTAAGAGGTGGTACTATGATCGCCGATCGTCGTTTCCAGTACCTCAGGGAAGGCCACCGACTTGGTCCTTTACACATTTTCTAAGGTTGAATGGAAATGGTGCTACAAACTCAAAATCAACCAATCAGGGGTCTTGTGAGACATAGTTTGTTGATGAGGGAGGTAAGGGTTAGAGCAAGAGAAGATTGTGACAGCTAACAGCAAGTAACAGCACAGCCCAACAGAATGAAGAAGAATCCATATTGTTCTGGAAGCAAAGAGGGTCTGAACTGATGCAAAATATGTGTATTGTACCTAGATAAATGTGCCAGTGTATATCACAATATTACATCGCAGTATTTTGGTATGGTACTTGATAACTGCATCCGCAAGTCAACACCACTCTGACCACCAAAATGGTCAAACTACACAACACACATTATGACTTCATTAGCACAGATATAAACACTCAGACCAATCATGGACAAACACATAGCCCAGATTCTGATTGGGCAACATATAGCATGTCGATAACCAACCTAGATGTCCCCCCTCCTGATCCACTCCAGCTTCCAAAATACAAACTGATACCTGTCAAAACCTGAGCTCAAAAAAACACAATGTGAAGCGCCAGAAGGTGTCTTCTCAAGTGGCGTGTGCTTTTAGACAGGGTCTGACATGGAGGCTGTTCGGTTACGGTCACCAGAGCACTGTCACAGAGCTGCAGAATTATGGCCACCGCTAAAACCAAATTAGCACTTGTTATGCAAGCCCTGGACTTGGCTCCCTATCCACCATGTCATGCTACTGTTTCACTCACTCTGTTTGTGCAGTGCAACCTACCAACTCAACATACTTTGATTAGAGCGTACCGAACAATAAAGACACACATTTCTCATGTGAACAACCTGCCTGGTTGTTCACATGTGCGAGCAAGAGTGCACTTGTGAATTCCTTTTACCTGAATTTAAAAGGAAAAAGGAAATACACAGCATCGAATCCTGATTGTAGCCATGTTTTCCAGTGCATGTATGGTGCGGTAGTGAACAAGCACTGCAGACTGAATTCTTGATCTGTCAATGCTAGAAAGGACAGGTTAAATCAAGACAGACAAAGCTTAAAAGCAACACTGCTTCAAAAAAACATGGGTTTAACTAATATAGGCTGACTTTGCTGGTTGACTGACTCTGATTATCTGAATGGTTGGCTGAATGGTGGATTGACTGTTAGAGGACTAGATGGCCAGGTCAGTCAATCTTTGCCCGTGGCCAAGTTAATCAGATGAAAAAATGTTGTAGAGGGGGTCGGGGACCAGGATCAGAATGTTGACACAACTGTCTCTGCAGTGTGACATCCAGATGGCAGCTTTGATGCATCTGTATATGAGGATTCCAAGGGAGTCTCACTTACTATATACACACACACAGCAAGCAAGCACAAATGCAAGCACTCACCTGCAAACAACTATCACTTGACTGTACATTTTTTCTTAAATAAGGATTAAAACATAGAAGAAGAGCTAGTGTGCTGTGTTTGATCAAAGGCGGACAAAACTCCTAACTGAACATGACTGACTACTCTGTGGACTAAACAGCTGGGGAATCTTTTTTTCACCACAGAGGTCTCCATTAGCAACATAAAAATTCCAATTCAATATCAAACATAAATATGATATTATTATACTGTAGTATGCCGTTTGATAAGACTGTCATACAAGAAGTAATGTACAATTTCTTATAATCTCAGGAATTTGCGTCCAATTGAAAGAATTCCAGTGCTAAAGCTTACTTTTTATAATAAGTATAGTGCTTATTGCAATCAGAGTGAGCATTGATGTTGCAATTCAATTTTAGAAGGACCTTTTTAATATGGATTTGCAAGTTGGGGATAAGCCTGCAGAAATCTGTTACTATTCAGAAAACTGCTCTGTCAAGTCTCAGACTCCCTCCCCTCTGTTGCTATTGGTCCAGATGCTTTTCCAGCTCTCTTACAGTTAGAGGAATTCAGGCCAGGAAGATCACAGTTAGGGCACACTGCCAAACCCACACATTATGTACCTAGGGCTCCTGGTGTTAAAGATGCTATATGAAAAAAAAGCTAAGCTATTAAAAAGCTAAGTTGGCATTTTCTAAGATTACACCTTTGGGGAAAAGTGGAAATGTGATTAAAACCATAATCAACAAACCAAATCTTTTTTTTTAATTTTTTATCGGAACCAAACAACCATTCATTTGATTCCTGCCCTCACGACTGGAAGGTGGAACCAACCAGATACACTCTTTTATATCCAATTATAACACTTACATTTTTTATTTTATCCAATAACACTAGGTTGAGTATAATAAATATCCAGTATACCACATGCAAATGTAGTGTGCGTGAACTGATACTGATTCCTATTTTCAGGGACCCTTTTAATTTCAGGAACACCATACTAAACTAGAAATTCAAAGTTTCAGTATAATCCTACACGTAGCAGTTATTCTGTATGAAACATGTCCTGCAGCAAAAACATCTCCTGTCCAGTAACATGTACCTATAGGCCTATACATGCAATATATACAGGTTCATGTGTGCCATCAATGTAGCAAGCATTATTCGCACACATATCTAGCCAATGCACATTTACTACTATAGGTGAGACATCTGTGAGTACAGAGTTAGGGAATCTGGTCTGTGATGTGGTGGGGCAATGGGTCTAGCTTTCTAGTTCACTCTGCAACACACCCTTTAACAGTAAAGGAACAAAAAAGATTAACAATGCAATTTCACTTTGAGTGTGGATGTTGTCTTGACTTCAATATTTAGAGTAAATTAGATTTCACCAACATCAGTAGGCCTCTAGTTGGCATAGTAATATTGTGCATTCCAACAGATTCGAATGGTATTCAGACACAATGAATGACATTTGGCCAAGTGGCTCCGATTCAGTACGCTATGACGTGTATCATGCAAGAATAAACTTCGAGTAAGATCAAGTTAACGGACCTGTAGCCTATCTAGTAAATTAACTTATGTCCAATGAAACTTTGCTTATTACGAATATGTGAGTTGTATATAAAAGAATCAATAGCGTTGGCCAATGTGAAAAGCGGGACACAGCGACATAAGTCGCACAACTCTGCTGAGGACACTTCTGTCACGTTCCCCCAAGCTCATGACGTCACTGTCAAAGGTTGATGAACAGTTTGTCGAGGAAGTCAAAGCCACATTAGTTGTTTCTGTGAATGTTACAATTACTTTGTTGCACTTCTAAGCTTGCAACAGTGTTTGACTATAGAGATATAATTTACAGACGGCTTACGTTATCCACAAGACTGAAATAAACAGTGAGAACGGCAAAAATCCTCTTTAACAGTCGTAAACCACAATGACGTTTGTTGCTCTTACAACTGAATTTATTTGGGTTTCAACGAGTCTCTGAAGAACTGAACTGCGGTATCTTACCTTTTATAATATTTACTGCTTTGGCTATAATTTTCTTATCTCAGATATCTTCAACTTTTCCTAACTAAACCCTCAACACGATGGATAATATTGACAATATTAGTCTATTTTTAAAAATCACCCCATGAAATATTAATGTTTCTCAAACTAATTTAAAGAGATAGCTCTCTTAACCGTCTGTCATACTCAAAACAAGTCATCCCGAACCACCTAAAGATATTGTTTGCTTTAAATAAGCCTATAGGACATCGCTTCCCATGATGAAGCTGACGTTATGAATCTTCTACGTAAACTAACAGCCCCAAATTGAGCCACTTTTTCTAAATATGAAGTGCACAACAGCCAGTTATTCTCTGTGAACTTACCTTAACTTGTGGTTATCGTAAATGTAATGTGCTGTGTCAGAACCTTTGGAATCAGGAATCAGCACTGATCAGCACTGCCGCCGCCGCCATATTCCTGTGATGACTGGGTGCTTGTTTATCTTACGAATAGACCTCCCCCACACGCGCAGGGTAGCCTACTAGTCCTCATTACCACAATGGAGTTGCTGTCCACAATGATGACACTGCAATGGTGTCTTACCTGTCGTTTAGAAACTATAATAGACGTTTAGAAATTAAATGATAATGAAAGTACCCATGACTATCCTTTCTATTTCGTATGTATTATTGGCTATCATTTAAAACTCAACCTCATTTGGTGGAAGTTAGAGAAAATGTATTTGATTCCATTTTAATGTATTATTATTTTATTTGTTATATTCCTTTATTTTGATGCGGTTGAAAGGTCTGTAGTCTTATGTGGTATTTCTTGATACCTAATTTCAACATTAAATGTATTACAACCATTAAGGCTGTCTTAAATGTCTTAAAAGAAATGTAAGAAATGTATCAAAAGTGCCTCCATAGTTAATGTTTCAACTACAGAATATTTCATACAGTGTCTGTGAAAGTTACTGTTACATATCAGGTGGCAGTCATGTGGAGGTCACAAGATTGAGAGCAGCTTTGTATCACACACAGTTTGAAGCAGCATGTCTTTAAGATTCACAATTATTATTGGAGTAAATTACAGGTTCTGTTTATCTTAGCTATTGGCATGGGAGTTATGATTAGAGAAAAAACAAACTGGCTAAAACAAGAAATGACTGTTCATATTCAGATAAAGATGACCACTATTAATTAACAAACACTGCCACCTGGTGTTTGCCTTCACAAATTACATAACTGAACTGCAAAATCTGCTTAAGTGTGGTCCATGTATGTATTATCCATAGTGATCAAGTACATATTACACATATTTATTATTAGGTGTTTAATTTCTCAATTCCAGTCCTACTTTTTCCTCATCATGAAAAGTGCTGCATATACAAAAATGTTTTGTCTTATCTTAATGTTTTGTGTTATCCAGTGCACCCAGGGCAACCTTTTTTAAATGCCAAATACCTTAAATCAAGGTCTGTTGTTGCTCTATATCAGTTGTAGTTTCTCTCCATTGCCCAAACTATGATGAGGCTTGCAGCATAAACCTTCCATCACAAACCTGCACAAATACATTTCTGTTTTAAAATATTCTTCCACTTTTTCAAATTAAGAATACTTGTCTACAACTATAATAAGGGCATCTCAAATGCAATGGGCAAATCTATCTTGAATGTTGTGTGTGAGGAAATCGAGATGTTAGTTTGTCCATCCAGCGTAGTTGTAGTCTATATTAAATCACAAGTTACTCTTCCATTTGTTGACTTGGGAAGAATCATCTGCTGAATGAGATGTATAGAAATAACATATGTTACGATTCGAACATGTTTCGGTATTATATAACTTGATATGGTTTCAATTATATTTTTTATGTTTGGTAGACAAAAATTCAATTTCAGACATACCAATAGATATTTTTCCCTCCTTTTCCAGTTTTGTCAGGTGATGTACAAGGTTGACTTCTGCTGCCCTATGGAGATGTACTGGGGTTTCCTTTTGCAGAGAAAAAGATAAATGTAGGTGTTATTGATTAAGCTTTTGGGACAGGACATAGATGAGCTCCACATTTTTGGTAAATATGCTCATCAGACCAGTACACTGTATCAATGCAGAGTATGAAAAGAAGGATGGCTACTTTATGACCCCCACCTTGTAAACAACTTTCACCAGCTCCATAGAGGAGAACGTCTTCTGCCCTGCCGCCTGGAGCACTGCAAGGATCTGTTTCTCCCTCAGGTTTCTGTGTGTGATGTACTCCTTAATCTTCGAGCCGGCATTGTGGACCACCGGGCCGTGACCTGCCGTTACCCATTGTAAAAACGTTGATGTGGTTCCTTTCGTATCAACATTCTAGCAATGCAAATTAACAACCACTTGTATTGAAGTAGTTTGAAGGATAATTTTTTTTGTATTCGGGGGGGGGGGGGGGGGGGGGGGGGACGACACAAGGGGGAACCTTGTGTTTTGAAGTGATTTGTATATTTAATCAACAGCAAACCTGGGTAAATCAAGTCAGCACTTGAATCTAGTAGGATGTGTAAGGACCTCATGTAGTCGTACAAGTCTTCAAACACAGCGGTTCCTTCTCCTAGGATGCAGTCTCCTGAGAATATGGCCTTCTCCTCCTCCAGAATTAAAGCCATGTGGTCATCTGTGTGACCCGGGGTGAACAGGACCCTGTGTGTACATGTGTGACCACAAACACATGAGATAGAGCAGATAGGAGAACTGGATTTAGCCGCTGACATCAAGGTGGTGGCTTGTACATAATGCATCCCGATAACAAAGGACCCAGCCTCTTAATAACTATAATAAATTCACTTTAATGTAGCCCCCTCTGTTTCTATGACATCTCCATCTTTCAGATAAGTGTATGTCCTTTCAGATCCTATTCTCTCGTGGGCTGGTGGGGAGCGAGGAAGTTTGCTGACTTGTAACTCTGTGGGGAGAAAACAAGAAACAAACGGTCAAACTGCGGTGTAGCATCCTGACACAATTACTCTCTCCGGTGTCAGTCAGTGTCACAATCTCCTGCTCCTCACCTCCACTTATGTCCCTGCAGATGTCAGACACGCCACCTGTGTGGTCATGATGCCAATGGGTGACAATGATCTCCTGGATGGTGGTGTTGAACTGGCTCAAGGCTTGTTTGAGAGAACTTATATACTCTGGGACTGAAGGCTCTCCTGTGTCTATTAACACTCGCCTAAAAGCAAGAGTTACTTATTTTGGTGTAACATGTAAGTTTCACACAATTTACTTTGATTGCCTTAGCCTAAAACTTCACTATAATGCTAAATAAAAAAAGAGAGTTCTAAATTCAATTACATTTTCCTATTACAATGTGTAGACCAGCGGCTGTTTAATTAATTACATGTGGAGATAATGCTAGTTCAACAGTAGCCCTCATAATCAGAAAATAAAAGCAATGCACCTTTTGCCAGTTCCAACTAAATATGTGTTGGTTCCTTGCAGTGTCATTGGTCCAGGATTACACCCAAGAATTCGCACAACTCTGGACGACAACTGCTCGATTCGAGGGATTACTGCACTCATAGCTCGCGATTCTCCGTTATGTAGAAGTATAGAATATATGTTTGTGAATAGAGTTTATAGAGTTCAAGTGTCAACTCAAAACGCTGTAGAGTAATTACTAATCAAACATTGAACAGATTAACGCCTCAAACTAATGACTTTTGAACTGTCAACGAAAAGGGTCTAACATGCAAAACTGTAAACATGACCCCATGTGTAACACTATTACTTCCGGTATGACATTTCATTTTGATTTCAATATAAAAGTCTCTTTTGAACGTCAATTAACCATGATGTTTTTACTGTGAATAAACCAAACGTATACAGTATCAAAGCATTGTATATATATATACCATATCACGGAGGAAAAACTGTTATTCAAAAGTCAAACAAAATTCTAAATGTCAGAAACAAACACGACGTGGTTACCAAGATTTGTCGGGAGGTGGGAGTATTGTCAAATATAAGCAGGAGGCGTGTGGTAATGTATACTTAAACCCTTTATTGTCCTTGTAAATTCATGTCTTGATTGGAGCACTACAATTACAATACACTTTGCTTTATCTTAACCCACTGTTTACTTTGTGCGTTCTAAACTGTTCAAAGTTAGCCTACATACATAGGTAAATGAGTGCAAAAGCTTTCCAATAAAAGGTCCTAATAAAATCATGAAGGGATAATGATAAAGCTAGGCCTACATTGCACAATAGGGCCAATTCATTATTATTTTTATTTGTTTGATATTTGCCTCCAATAAATTATGATCTATAATGATAGGACTTTACATCTCCATATTCACATGAGTGTTGAGAAGTAGCGGAGACCTTTCCTGAAATGGAACGGATTCCACATTCTGGGTATCTGCATAGGCTACTGTTCTTCTGCCTTCTCCCTTTATAATCACACAAATGGTTTCTCAGTCTACCCGTAATCTCACATTGTAATCACTCCGATATCCCCCCACCTCGCTCTCTCAACAGTTGCAAATTCTATATATATGTAAATGACAGAGGGAAAGGAAAATAGAAATATAGAAATCTTGCCGTTGTATTTAGCCTACATTTTTTATGAATCTGATGGCAGAGCGCAAATAAGTAAGGAAAACCAACCAAGGATATGGGCTTTGGTTACAAATCACACAATGTGCACCTGTTCGTAAGGGCCATCAAATTGGTCCTTCCTGAGATATTCTTGAGTGAGTGTGACACAAACCTACATTGAAATAATGTTGAATTTATATGGAACAGTATGCTGTTGGTAAGATTTCAGACCAGGACTGGTTATTTTCCGTTATGAAGCCTATTAGGGCCTAATCTTTTCAAAGTAGGCTATGATGTGAGAGGAATTATTTCCAACATTAGTGTTCAATAAAACACAAAAAACTCTAAAACATTCAATTGAAATAAACTTCATGAAGGCAAGAATATTTTCAGTGATTTGAACTTCCTCAGTCTGTTGACACACTTCCAGTAAATTGGACTGCTCGAAAAAAAACAGCGTGGAGAATCCCATTAGAGCCCTTATTCACCAAGCAATATTTAGGAGGGATTGGTCCAGCACAAGCGTTTGAAAACAGGAGGAGCCCACTTAGGTGTGATACTTGAAGTCATGATTTTTTAATTTAGTGTTCCTGTGTTAGACTAATGTTTTAAAGTGTTTATTTAAGATGATCATGGTCAATTCTGAGTGGCTTTAAATGGAACTCAGTTTGAACTCATATCAAAACATTATTTTGATATAATTTTTGTGACCGAGAAATGGAGAGAGGCCGGGTGAGGGGTGAGGGGGCTGATAGAGCACTAAAGTTCAGATTCAGAATCTGATTAATGTTATCATGATTTATTATAAAAACTTTTTTTTAAAAGCACAGTGTAATTAAGTTTCTCATCTGGAAACGTAATTTTACAACAAATTAAATGAAGGTAGAGTTAGAGCATGTGTGCAAGAGAGAATGGGAGAGGGACAGTAGGAGAGAGAGAATGGGAGAGGGACAGTAGGAGACAGAGAAAGGGAGAGAAAAAGAGAAGGGGGGGTGCCCATTGGGCCGAGACACCTTTCGTTAATTATGTATGACCGAGCAGGTGTACCGGGATGAGAGTTTTAAATATGGATTATAGATAACAGCCATTTTAGGATAGGTTCCTAATGTGCAATCTCTCCCCTGTCCTTCAACACTTTGCTTCAATCTTCACACATCAATATTTTATGGGAATAGTCACAGATGCTGAGTCAGAATGATCTTTTCAATGTCTATGTTGAGTGTGTTGGCAGATTTGTATTATACAGATGTAGCCCTTCAGAGGCCTATAGTTTATCCACACACAGCAGATACAGTAATGTTCTTTATTTTTTAGTGAGAAAGATGGAAAGAGAGGGGTTCATGAGAGCATAGATGTACACATGGCAGTATATGATGAAACATGGTAGATCTTGTGAAAAACAATATTTCAGAGAAAAATGTAATATTCAGAGGTTTTCACAAGATCTGTCCAACAATTGTTCTTGAGTACCTCAGCGTTGTGTTTACGTCCCCACGGAAGGGGGGGACGTCAAATTGTAATTTTCCCGCCTGTGTGTGGTGAAGGTTCTCGGTGGCTTATGGCTTCTGTCACTTGGTTGTCAGTAGAGGTGAGTGAGAGACGCATGAGAGAGCTGAAGACAGGAAATACTTCCCATACATTCTACAAAATACAAACTGCATGTATCTACTCAAGTCGCATACGTTCACAGAATCAAACACGTATACACATACATACATGTCTCTCACATCTACCACCTTGTTTCATGTGAACGTGTGAGCACACATAGAACAAACACACTGAGACACGGACACACACACATGGTCAGACACATGCACACACACACCACTACACACACACACGTGGATATGCACAAGTACACACATACACATACACACCCACACCCACACCCACACACGCACACACACACACACACACACACAGACAGACACACACCACACACACACACGTATGCTCAGTGGGGACTGAAAAATCACACCAGAAATGAAATACCATGATGTTATTGAGCAGTGTATTATTGGACACAGCACCAATCAATGCATTTGTATAAAAGACTCTGTATGAAACCTACCATAACCATTCAATCAGACAGAAAGTAGGACATAAAGCAGTCAGACAGACAGACAGACAAACAGAGAATCATTTATTTCCAACCTGTTCAGACATATCAAGTTAGTCAGCCAGCAAGTCAGACAGACGTCCAACCAGCCAAGCATGGATTCAGAAGAGTAAGTCAGCCAGTCAGCAAGCCAGTGGTCTAGTCACATTAGCATTCCCTATGACTTCCTTGGCAGCTTGCTCTTAGCTCTTCACTGAAGTGGAAGATCCAGATAGAGAGATGTCTTAGTAATTAGGTTAATTAATACCATAAATGTAATCACTTTGATCACATACAGAGAGACAAAGAAGTATTTTGTAAAACATATCATTGTATATTGTATATTTATTTTCTGCTCTGAATACTAACTATCCTTATGATTGAGCCAGAGAGGGCTGTTTGGGCAGGATGGAAATTAATTGACAACTTGTGTTTTGTTCCACCCTGTTTGGGTGGCAGTCATAAAGCCATTGTAGATAGCTTATGTAGCTGTTTATATTTCATAGTACAAACACATATAGATATAGATATAGTATGTTAGTTTGTTATAGTATGACTATCGATGGGTATAAACATGGTCTGTTAAGCTCTATTACGTAAAACTTTAAATGGTGAAAGGTGGTACTGAATTGTGCACTGTAGGTATTGCATTATGAGCAAATAGACGGGCACCGAAATGTAATTTCCATTTTTCGATCAATATATCATTCATACGATGTAAACAACACACATTTGATGCATGAAGACTTAGTTTATAGAGTTGTTTCCAAACCCCTCACCCCTCCTCCCAGACTGAGATGAGCATGTAAAACAATGCAAATCACACAGCCCATCAGCACACATTTTTGACAGAAGCAACTGTATCCATAAAATTCATACCTACCAAAAATACATGTTTGTGAACAGTTGTGTACTTCTTGGATTTGTACAGTTTTCAAAGCTTTCATCTTGAATTCCTGGATCAAACTGTGTTATCAGCATGACTTGATTGTTTTCGTTTCTTGATTACATATGCAGGTATGCTCATTTGCTGTATGAAAAAAACAAACAGAAATCAGCTTATGAGTGTGAAAATCTTCTGTGTACAACTAGCGTGTGACAATTTAGGACTTAATAGTTGTGTGTGTGAGTGTGTGTGTGTGTGTGTATGTGTGTACTTGTGCATATCCACGTGTGTGTAGTGGTGTGTGTGTGCATGTGTCTGACCATGTGTGTGTGTGTGTGTGCGTGTCTCAGTGTGTTTGTCTTATGTGTGCTCACACGTTCACATGAAACAAGGTGGTAGATGTGAGAGATTGTTACTCAGCAGCTTGTATTCCCTCAGGACTAAATTATGGTGGCAACATTTGCCAATATGCTGATTCACTGCAGACCAGAGCAGAGCAATCGTCTCCTCTCCTTCGTCTGATTTGGATGGAAGCCAACTAGGGGGAAACTGTCAGACAGCTGCAGGAAGCCACTGATTAATCTGAGCAGTCATGGAGAAAAACAATCCTGAGGAGAGAGAGGGAGAGAGAGAAAGAGAGAGAGAGTTGGGGTAAAGAAAAGTAAGGGGATGAAAAAGTAAGAGTAGAGAATAGATTATGTGTGTGAGAGAGATGGAGTGAGAGAGAGAGAGAGAGAGAGATACAGCTGGAAAAAAGAGACCTGTCTGTGCATACATTGTTAAATTGTTAATAAGAAGACCTCTGACTGAGGCTTTGGGCATAAATTGGTGCATTCCTTTATTCTGAAGTCAAATCATGTAGCCAAGTGTGGAGGAGGCTGTTGGGCTGCTTGGGTGCATTCTATATCACAACATGATTTATAGATAACAAATCAAACAGACAAGCAACTCAACAGAAATAGGTTGACGGTTCTTATCTGTTCTTAACAATTAAGTGTTGCTTTTTTTTAACCCATTTGTAATCTTCCCTCCCCTCCTTGAAGTGATCAGATATGTGAAGGAATTGGTCGGAGTTTGTAGTTGTCTATGCAGTTGTATTTAAACCTATTATATTGTGATCAGTGACTTACCAAATGAAGGTTTTGCTCAAACGGAATCCAATGAATGTCATACAGTACCTTCTGCCTACAGGTCCTTATCCAGAAAGAAAGGACTCGGCCAAGTCATTGAAAACTCTCTAACAGAAAGATGACCTGACAGAAGGAACAAACTATAGGCCTACTATCAACTGCTATGTTTAGAAAAGGTTCAATGTTGGCTAGCTGGGGTTCCAAAAGTGATCCGCGCTGATAACATGGATCAAGGCTGTTCCTTCTCCTGTTCTATTTAATTTAGCGAAGATGATTCCCTCGCTCTTCCATAGACATGTGGGCTGTGTTTGGGAATCACTGTGTTTGTGAATCACTGACCTTTATTCTACAGTGAGCAATAGAACTCACCTGTCGGGCCAGGGACCCGCATGTCAAAGGAAGTCTTAATCCATGTTAGCGTCACTCATTCCTGTGCAATGTTCTTAATTGGGTCTCTTCCTACACGTTGTCACATTTTGCTTTTTTTTTGTCACACACAGTCTATGAATAAATGCAGTCTGAGTTTGAAAAGGGCCAGATCCATCTGGAAAGAGGCATCGTTTTCCGATACCTAGCTGTGTTAGGCGTTGACGTGCTACAGCCTAGCATAGACTAATGAGAAGGACATGTTATTCCTTGACCATCTTGAGAATGACCTTTTTCATTCACAATTGTTTAAAATATTGTCAAACCATTTAGGTGAGAACAGGTAGAATGTAATTTCAGTTATTCATATTTGATCTCACATTAAGCTTTGCCCAAAATATTTACTCAAAGGCTTGTATGAATTCATCAAATAACTTTAAAATAAAGGTGTCCGGTCAAGAGAAAAATACTGACATCGTCAAATACATGCTAGGCTTTGATGGGTGTCAAAAGAATATAATTAAAAGAAAGTGTGACTTCTGTGACATTAAGACAGGACACATACTGTTTATTGTCTTCCAGCACTATATTTTCTTTTTTATCTTCTAGCATTATGTAACATATAGATATGAGACTGTCATCTCATTTCTCTCATGTATAAAATACAGCCTCTATAAATCCTCATACGAACCTCTTTCTTTCTGAAAAGAAAACATTGAATGGAAAGCTCCTCGGTCAGATTGACCCTCATAGAGAAGAAAGCCATGACTGACACGTTTGTCTTTTCAAAGCACAGGTAAAGCCTTCTCTTTCATTCTTAGGATTAAGCCAAAGAATGAATCGAGAGATAATACCTACTTCTGATTGTGGAGAGAAATGACGATGTTGCTGTCAGATGCAAAGCTATATTGAATCCTGGATAAGACTCCAATGTTGTTAAGCTGTTTTCAGGTTAATGGATAGGTTTTTGGACTTGAACTATATAGTTAATCTCATTATGTGAATGGATTTATGCCCTAAGCAATACGTGTACAGTAAACAGGAAAGTCTTTTTAGGTTTAAGTGCAGGTTGAGAGACCAGACAGCTTTAGCTGAGTTGGTAAATTTTGTAAGTGTGAGTACTTGTTTATATGGCCTTCTGTCTCGTCAAACTGTTCTAAATAAGAGTATGGTCAAACCTGAATGTAGATAGATAGATAGATAGATAGATGGATTGACAGACAGCCCAAATAAGTTACATGCTCTCATGTCTGATACAGTAAATGTGCATGAGCATTTTCTTACATTATTTCTGCTAATGCTGTACATTATTTACTTTATTTTTAATGTTTCCACAACACAATTAATTCTCTTTTTCAAAAATAAGTTATTTTTCAGTAGAAAGTGTCCACCCAAAGAACCCTTTCTGTGATACAAAACACCCATGCACACCGTATACACACAAACATGAGTCCAAAAAGAAGTATACTGAAGTTGATCTGTGATAGTGATGGATGTGGAAGTTACAGTTAAGCATCTCTGGTAGTTTTTGTGTTCCTAATATGACAGGAGCCAGTGTGCTATATCTGTTCCCACCTGAAAAGATCCTGGAAAGGTCGTGGCTCTGTGGTGGCCCATGTCCATCCAGCTAGGAGAGGAAACACATCACTTTCCCTCACAGTTTCTCTCTTTCTCACCATTGGTTCAATTGGATCAGACATGCAGGTTGTGGATAGGCTGAGAGGTGAGGGGGTGGTTGTTGCTGTTGCTAGGATTCTGTTGCTAGGGATCACCGCTGTCGCTAGGCTCGGGTGGGGGAAACATGTAATGCATTATGGATGGTTGATTTTCTCATACAGGCCTCATCTGAAATGCAGATGAGTTCAGTTCGCCCTCATTCCCCGTTTCCCTCATTTCTCTTACTCCTTCCTTCCTGGTCTCTCTATATACACATACACTTTATTCTGGGTTCATTAAAGGAATCAAGTTTGGGGATTGGTGAGCCTGCTATTGTGAGAAGCCAGTTACTGCTCCTCGGACTCAGGAACATAGATACTGTAGTTGTTCACATGCAAAGGGTCAGTAACAGTGTTTTTGTGCATGGGTGGGGGAGGGGCTTGATGCAAGATTGTCATCTCATAAAAATCAACCTACTGCTTTTAGGTGAAGAACAGAACAATGAAAGACCATTTTTAACACAAGAACAGGAAGAACCAATAGTGGTCTTGAGATACAAAATGAGAATCCCTTCTTCAGAGGACAAACTTGGTGGTCAATGTAGCATTTAACCATGACAACAGTGTATTCTGTTACATTTCAGAGTGACTCCTCATTCATGTACTGGTTTATGTTTAATTATTATCCATATGAATACAAATGTGGTGAGGTAAACATTCTAGTACATAAATACTTAAAAGATACAAAGAGTCCATGAAACAAACACATCAGGCAAGTTCACTTCGTCATGTGAAAATTATTCTAATTGGACTTGAACATTTACATTTACAGACATAACTGGATAAACTTATCTGGCTCATATCGCTGGATGTCTTATTGCTATGCAATATAACTGAATGAAAATACTACTTCAAACCCTATTCTGGGCAAGTACAGCATGTGCAGTCTCTGTCTCTCTCTCCTCGTGGCTGACCACACTGCGGAATGTGTTTTTTACAGTAACATTTATTATCAGCTGTGTGCAATACCAGTTCTTCCCATTTCATTGCTCTTCTCCCTCACTGTGGCTACATGATAGAGAATCAGATAAAGATTCCTCTAGAAGTTTCAACCGGAGAGTTCAGACTCAAAAAAGCTTCACCTGTTGGGTGTTTAAACACCCTTGACAGGCTTGAAGACTCTCAATACTTTCTGGGTGCCTACATATTCCAATGTATAACAGATAACCCTGTTATCTGGATTAGTGACAGTACCTCTTGGAATATGATCAAAACCATTGACTGCCTAAGTGCATGTTTTCATCGAAGGTGAAAAGTAAGCTGGCTTCATTACGTTGTGAATAGGGTTTTTTATGGTACATTGCATGTCACAGTTTTGGTTGTAAGTGATTCAGTGTGTACTGCCAGCAGCGATGGGTGAGTCCATCGCAGTGACACTGCGGATACTCCAGAGCGAAAGGTGGTATTGCCAGGCTCATCACCAGACCTTAGCACAGGCATTAAGACCCTGGGCACTGGCAAGCACAAGGATAGTGGAACTAGGACTGGAAGATTAGTTACAGCTAAAGGAAACAAGCTCTTCATCGCTATGATCTTTCTCTCAGTTGAGAAGAGAAGCGTGTCCAGTGAAACACCTTATGATAAAACTTTGAGTCGACTTCTCGAACAGTCACTTAATAGCTTAGGGTCATACCTAACCTTTTTCACTTCGAGAAAAAAAACAACAACCATAAGAGGTCAAACGTATCAATAATACATACAAACAAAATCCCTCAGTTATTTATCCGATTATTACATGTCTTTCATGCACTCCCTTTTCAACACAGAGTTCACCAACTGTAGCCCACTGTCATACCAGGTCCTCTCAGTTTCTGTCACAATCACTTTCATCCTAATACCCCAGTACAACAATTGTCTGGGATCACCATATAATTTGTAATTATGCAAAACTGTCTTCATGCCATGTGAAAGGAAAGCAATTTTTGCATGCAAATGCTTAAATTCCCTCGGAGTATGACGATTGGACATGTGCTGATAAACCCTCTAATGATGAGTGACAGAAAGCAATATTGGGGTCACTACACGTGTGTGACACTGATGAAAATGATCAACTAAATGCCAGAGGTGTCCATGCAAAAGGAGATTGGCGATGAAACAGAGTGGCATGTTGGAGTCACAGCTATGCCTATTAATAACCCAGTTCAATTGGATTGTAATGAGAAAAGATCTTCACAGTGAGGAATCAAGGGATCTTGTCCAAAGATTTTGGCTCCTGTGGCAGTCATTCCGATTTGTAGTTATTTTACTCAAATCACCTCTCTGATGACCTAACTGACTCATGTTCAGTGTTTGGTTACTAACTGGTGTAGCACACTCTCATAAGCTTAATGAAAGGAATTCTTTATGGCAGGAGTGTGCTCATAGCTAGGTGTAGAGAAGTCAAGTTGGGAAGTCACTAGGTCCAGGTGAGTCCTGTGAATAAGCTCCATTTTAAAAGGACATTTTAGACCTGCTGAAGTACATGGCAATATTCACTGAAGTACCTTGAGCAATCTGATTTCATTTGACCATAGACCTTGACAATGTTGCTCTTATCAAGGATTGTTGAGTTTGTTAGTTTTCTTTCACACAGTGTCTTCTAGTGTCACAAGCACACTTGTGTGTGTGTTAGATTTTGGTTTTGACATCTGTACATATATTCTTTGGTACCTTGAGTTTTTAAAGTTCTGAATAGAAAAAGCAGAACCATTTAGGATAATTAAAGCAATTTTCAATAGATTCATATAACAAATGCGCATAAAATCACCTATACTGCATATAACTCTGACATCTTAACATCTACAAATACGTTGATTGACATATCCTAACATTCCAAATGCTAATTTAAAATGGTTACATGGTTACACCTTCTATCTGGGTCTCTGTATGAGGGTGTATGTTTACAGTTGGTGGGAGGCAGTAGCTCATGTTCCTGCATGTGGCAGGAAGTGTTGACACAGACAGCATCATTTCTCTGTATATTCCAAAAGCAGGATGGGTCTGCTAAACCATGTGAATCACCATGCAGATTGAAGGGGGATCAAAATAGCATCAGGCCATTTGCAGCCACTCTAGCTGACAATGAGGTGAGATTGGTAGGGGAGGAGAATGCCAAGCCCAAACTGTCAATCAAGGAGATGGAACTGAGACATTGCCCACGATTGGCCAATTCTACACCTCTAATGTTAGGTTTCCCTGTCAATATTTGATCTGTTATTGCTTACAGCTCTGCTCAAGAAAAATGTGGGCTTTACCAATGGGGTCTACCGGGAACCAAAGAGGACTTATCAACTCTTTATGGTTTTAGAATCAAAAATGTAGATTGTGCTGTATCTATCTTTCAATGATTTATAGTTTTGGACTCTTAAATATTGTAACATGCATGTGGAATTAATTTATTTTCATAAAGTAATTGATACATTACTCATCACATCCCATACTTTATTCCCAAAGTTGGGACTTGTTTGTCAGAATAAGTTTTCACATACTCTACATCTGCTAATTCATCTGAGAGTTATGTGAAGCACAATGTTTTTCAAAAGAAGCTATGTTGAGCTAGAAGACAAGCCTCAGACTGCAAATTTAAAGGCTATGACTAAAGGCTAAACTATTCAGATATAACAGATCAGTTCTCAAAATTGTTGTTCAACCAGATATTTGCCACCTACTCAGAATCTAGAGAAGACATGAAGAAAGCTTTAAAAGGAGATAATGAAATGTTGAAAATAACAACAAAGTTTCCAAAGCACATACAATGTGTTCGCAATACAACACTCCTTTGATAATTGGGACTTTATTCACAAGAGCTATTTTATCTTACTGAAAAAAAAACATTAAAGTGTTTTTGACTAATATGTACATACAGACTAATGGAATAGATCAGCAATCTACAAAAAAAAACTGAGGTTTTCTAGAGGACAACAGGAAAAGGATATTAACATCATGAGTACTAGCTTCAGTTTAGGAAATTCATAGATCAAATTACATTTCATTAACTATCCTTGGCTTGTGCACAAAAAGTAATACTATGACTTGTTTTGCCTGAAATATGGAAAAAACCATTTCTAAACACAAACACAAACACATGGAAGATAGAAATACAGCATACACAAATTTGACAAAATAATTAGTACTGTACTGACAAGTAGTCATTACCAGTTTCTATAAGCAGTTTCCATGTGCGTTTTCCATGAAATTAAAACAATGAGTAAAAACTTTGCAGTCAAGTCTGATAAAAATGTAGTCTGTGTTTTATCCCACTGATTCAAAAGATACATAACAAAGCATGCCTATAGGGCAAACTAATAGATTTAGTCTTTCCATGCTACCTTGGCTTGACATTGGCTGCTAATATTCACACATAAACCATTTATGCTACATAAATAAGCTGCTATAATAACAGAAAAATACAATTTCATTCATAGTACTGCTTTATTTAAGGCAGGCATTAGTACATTTTAAATCATCATTTGTTTTGTCTGTAACAGCTAACCAATATAAGCATATTGTAAAGGTCTCAACAGTGAGAGGAAACATACACCTTGTGTAGTTACTCATAATTGCACAAAATCATCATGTTCATAATCTAAATCTCTCCATAGTATAATTGAGTAGTTATAATTTAGATATGTTTTTGTACATCTCCAGTGTAAGAAATTAGAAGATACAGAATATGACATTTAAAATCTGACTTGGCTGAATACTCTTTTTTGTTTACAGAAAGGGAAGAGGGGTTTGGACAGATCATATTTTACAGACACACTTGTATAAATATCTAGAAATAATAATTCTATGATAAACACATTCAAATCTATCACAGAGAGAAACATTGGTCAATCAGTAAGGTTGTTTGAATGCAATGAATCTTCAGTTTGAAATACAAGCTTCATAGGGGATCAACTCTTAATATCCAGTCACGGTTTCTGGCACAATGTTCACAAGAAGCAACAGGAAGAGGAGAGAAAAAGAAGGAGAGATGAAGGAGAAGGAGGGAGCAGAGGACAAGTAGAGAAGAGGGGGTAGAAGATTAGAGGAGAGAGAGTGGGCGTGGAAGAGAGGGGATTGTGGGAAACATGAAGTGTTTTGGAGGAGAAGAGGGAGGGAAATGTGGAAGGGGGTGGAAGAAGAGCGGGAGTTGAAGAGGGTGGTATGAAACGAGTGTGTGGGGGGGGGGGCAGAGGGGAGTTTCAGTTTGGGGAGGAGGGGGCGGGGGTGTGCTGAGGCTTGGCCACTCTCATTGTGGCAGAGCTTTGAGTATGGCATTCACCTCCTCCGCAACAGCTGTCAATGCAAACTCAAACTGCTCCTGGGAGTGGAGAGAAAGAAAGAGAGAGAGAAATAGGGAAAAGAGACAGAAGGTTAAGCCATACAGAAACATCCCAAACCTAAAGGTATGAAACTTCAGATCACAGTTGCCGCATATCATTTGCATTTGCCACACATTTGCTTACAAGTGTTCTAATGTTGATAACCAGTAGGGGGAGTGAAACTGTAACCTATTCATGTGTGAAGTATGTGTTACAACCATGTAGACAAACTAACTGCTTGCTAACTTGTCTAAAATTTGTCCTGGGACATACCCCTATATTTTAAATACTAAATATTATGTAAAAAACGACATCACCTGAACAAAATAAAAAATGACCACAGGTTTACACTGACATCTCAATTCTCTGCTCAGTTCTGGAGTATATAGCCAAAAACTAAATTACATATGACATGCAGTATAAATACCTTGAAAATAAAGACAGCTTCAGCAGTGATTTAATCGAGTGAGAACGGGTCAACTAAACAACAATTGACTGTCTAATCTTTTTAAAATGTTGACTGTGACTGGAAAAACACATTCAAGTGACCCCCCATGAATATGACAAGGGAACGTGTATGAATCTATGTACAGTATATTGGTCTGAGAGAGGGAGAGACAAAGAGAGGGTAAGCAGAGTGGGAGAGGCAGTGTGTGTTCATCCTTATATTGAGCTTGCCTCACTCTTATAAGTGAGCTCACCACCTTGATTTAAAATAGTGAGATAGGGGGTTAGGCAGTGGCAGCATAGAGCCACACCCACTTGCTGTTCACAAATCAAAGGCTGTCATTAAAGCTTCCCCAAGTTGAAAGAGAGAGGAGGGGTGTAGGGGTGAAAGAGAAGGGGAAGAGAGAGAAGGAAAGAGAGGTGTGGAGAGAGAGGTTGGGACAGAGTGAGGGAAAGGAATAAGAGAGAGACAGGAAGCAATACTTCGAAGGTGAGACAGACCTGAGGGAAAGGGAGAGAGAAGGGGGGGAGGGAGACCAAGAGAGAAGCATGGAGAGACAAAGACAGAGAGACAAGGACGATACCTTGGTCTGGACCATGGCCGCTCTCTGGTCCCTTAGGTGCTCCAGGGTGGCAGCAATATCGATCTCCTTCGCACCTGCAATACACACACACACACACGTACAGACACACACAGTTGGACAGAGTTCAAAGACCAGGAAAGATAATCCGAGCCAGCATCTGTCATTCTGCTTTTATATACCCTCTCCCTTTGGAACAGAACGTTGTTGCATTCATCTGAGTCCACACACACACACACAGACACACACACGGATAACCACCGACACACACACGAGGTTCAGATTGTTTTTGTTGTTGGGATGAAAAACAAGGGGATGAGAAGGAGGAGCAGATCCAAGGGAAAGAACACTAGACTTTGTGAAAGTGTCGAGTGTCTGATTCAGAACCTTGATAAAAGCTGTGTCCTCTGCTCCCTTTCCCATCAGCCTTTTGGTCGGCTCCACTAACGTTCCCCAGTACACCACTTTAATCTTCGTATCGGAGGGGGGAGGGAGGCCCTGTTTTCCACCTGCGTCATGTCAGGTGCCCCCTCTCAGATGCCCCCCTCAGGTGCCTCGATACTTGTCACTGGTAAATACCAGGCCACCTTTCGACTGTACCAGTGCCTGCTCACCAGCATGGCACCATGCCCGTTTGTTCAGACATGGTGATGAAGTTGGCAGCGGGCTGTGCCCCCCTGCCGACTGAACACGCTGGTGATCACAAAGACCAAGGCTATCTGAATCTTGAACTAATTGGGCTAGACTACACCATCGCCTGGACGGCTTTCCGTGTTCACTGTGAAAACCTTGCAAAGGGGAGGAGAAAGAAGAAAAAGAATGTCTCGGAGACAGAGAAAAAGAGGTGCAAAATTGCAAAAATAAAATAAAAGATGGAATTTGTTTTCTGTACTCTTTCCCACTGCAGGCTCCTCCTCCTCCCTGATTTGCACGAATCAAAAGTGCAAACTTTCTGTAAAAAAAAAAAAAGCTGAAAATGAATGAGTAAAGAAAAGCTCATTCAAGTCCTATTCTCTTATTCAAATGACCAGAAGTACAATAGACTCCGTTCCATCCAAGAAAGCCACACGGTTCTACTAGCCTTACTCTACTAAGGCCTTTATTTTGAAAGGACTTAACAACTCATGCTTTTGTGCAGGTTTATAATAAACCACACTTTAGATGGAACAGTATAAACGGGCTCATTTGAGTTCCCTTCTCGTAAGACTCCCTTCCTCAAGGAGAAAAAGAACCAAAGGAGAAGGAAAAAAAAAGAAAGAAAGCCCTGGCCCTTGAGGAAGCCGTGAATAAGCAGAGCTGAGCTGTGCTTACCAGCTGGACACTAGGCCCCTGAAAGCACCCCTGCACTTGTGCATAGGATTCTTAAGATAGAGAGAACATTACAGGAGAGAGATAGATAGAGAGAGAGAGACACAGAGAGAAGCTTTGGGGGGAAAAAAGAAGCAAATAAAAAGAAAGGAAAAAACCCTCGGCATAATTCTCGGTTGAATTTACAATTCATTCCTTGGGAAAAAAGGAAGGAAAGAAAAGGATTGGGGCGGTGGGGGTTGGGATGATTTTGTGTCCGAGGCTCCTGGAGGTGGCTTTGATCAGGCTGAAGGAACGCCGTAGCAGCAACCTGGGGCCTCCAGCTTCTCAGGGGCCAGACAAAGACTGTACCCCACTCCAACCCCCTGCAGCCCTCCCCCACCCCCTGACAGGCCCAGCCCGGCCCAGATCCCTGCCCTGTTGGTCGGGAGGAGGGGGGGCGGGGGGGGTTCTGAGCCGGCCGCACAGTGTGACAGCCTGGGAAAAGCGGCTTCTCAGTGGGGGCAAGGATGGCCACTCTGCCCTTTCATCTCTGGTTAAGGCCAGGCAGGACAGGACTGCTGCATCGCTCAGGGAGACTGCGACAGACACATACCTTCCTGGTTGCGGTCACAAGTGAGGATGTAGCTCAAATATAGTACAGGTGCACATACGCACAAACCCAGATAAACCTGCACACCATACTGTCTCAAATCTACTGTATTTGTTACGGAATTATTTTTTGTCACATTCTTTTTCTCAGTCTCCCTCTTTATGTAACATTCCACAAAAGCCAGTCTCCCCTCTAATGCATTTCTAAACCCATGGTTGAACATTTTTGGTTTGCATGTTGCCATGGCAGCATGTCCAACTGGACCAGTGTGAAGGGAGAACGAATGAATAATACTGGCCGCTCACCTTTAGCCATCTTGTTGAGAACCATGTCAATCAGAATGTATGTTCCACTTCTACCTGCGCCATCGCTGTGATAGAGAAAGATGGAGAGATGAATGGATAAAGAGAGAAAAGGGGAGGAAGAGAGATGCGAGAGATTTAGAGAGAGAGAGTAAAAGAGAGGTAAATTATAAGTATTAAAGCCAAACATAAAGGCCAGCTTCCATGTCTTATGACTTAGCCAACAACATTCCAAGGCAAGATTATTGTACATCTTAAAACGACTCTGTGTTGATTTAGTTTCAGTTCCCCAAAAATGTGACATATTGTAACAGGTGAATGCAATGAGCAGAATTTAATATGTCATGCATATGAGTCAACTAATGCTATTTCAAGGGGATAAACACGATCAAAGGGGCAAATTATGGAACAAAAACGTTATTTATGGTATAATTTTAATAACAGGAAAAAATAGCAAACTGCAATATCCGACTTCAAGGAACAGCTGAAAACGAATTGGATACTAACATTTCTACATGTTTAATTTGGGCATCTTGTGACGTGAGGAAACATTATTTTCTCGTTCAGGTGCTTCCTTTTTTCAGATAAATGACATCAACTGGTGTTGGCTCAGTAAAAATGACCTACTGAGAGACTGTGGTAAATAATACACACTGGTGTGGACGCACCGTGGCATGCTTGAACAGAATGGTCAGAGATAACTGAACACAAGCCCACTGTAGTTAACTGAGCACCTGGAATGTGACATTACTGAGTAGGGTTGAAGAGGCATGATGAACGAAAGCCTGTGTCTATACTTGCCTGCAGTGGACTATAATAGGACAAGAGCGTCCCCGGTAGCATTTGTTGACCTTTCTGTAACAGAAGAGAAGATATGCATCATAAACAGTTCAACCCCACATGAACGTTTAATTAAAAACACAGAATGGCAGTAGGGTATCATTTTCACACTCTACCTTCTAAAATTTAACTAAACATAACTTTTTACTTTATTCGTATGTATTTTTTTACAGTTTGGCATGTATTTAACAGCTTTAGGGCCAAAAGTCCATAAGGTGACATGGAGCCTCTGCAAAGTGAGAGAGTTAAGTTTTTCAACTTGATAATCTGACCACTTTCCACAATTAAATACATAATATATGTGACCAAATAAGACTGGCTATGGTGATCAATAGGTTTGATCTAATGAAGGAAAGAATGTGTGTTCATTGTTATTCTGTTCTCCTTGTAGAATGAAACATGTTCCCACCCCTCATCCACACACTCCTGCTGATGTCCAAGTGTCTGGCAGCTTTCAGGCTTTTAAGAAGCAGATGTTGAAGAGATGAATTACAGAAGTACATTCAACTGCCCAGGAATAATCCCTAGCTCCTTGTCCCTAAACAGCAGAGAGGTACAGTATATATGTATGGAATGGAATGTACGTGAACTCATCAAGATGGTGGTACAGCAAAAAGCACGTTGGAGGAAGCACCACCTTGATTATATTCAAATTGTCCATGTTCATTTAATGAACTCAAACCTCAGAGGACCTTTTAGGCTCAAGTACATGAGGTGCACTGGCTAGTGCAGCTTTCCTGGCATAGTGGAATCAAAGGATTCACTGATATTGTGAAAACCTTGGGAATCCAATGCACCAAAGTCAACTGCACCCCAAGTATTGTGCAAGAAATATTTGATTCAGGTCTGCAAACAAATGTTGAAACCCATTTTTTTGCAGACAGATCTGACCACAGATGCCATCAGCAAGGTTACCATAGGATCTTGGAACAAGAGGAGGAGGATGACCATTGGGTGTAGGGGTGGTCAGGGGTTGGGGGGAGAGGGGTCGGTGTGGGAGCTAATTCAAAGGACAGGAAAGAGGCGCCCCAGAAGTTGAAGGGTCAGACAGACAGACAGAGGGAGAGAGAGAGAGAGAGAGAGAGAGAGAGAGAGGAGGTGGGTTTGATCGGAGGAAGTCAAGCAAATCATCAGCAAGCGAAAGGCAAGAGGTCATTATAGGTCATTGGACACAGAGTAAAGAAAGAAGGAGATGGCCAGAGAGGGAGGGAGGAGAGCTGAGGCAGGAGAGGAGAGGAGGAGAGCTGAGGCAGGAGAGGAGAGGAGGAGAACTGAGGCAGGAGAGGAGAGGAGGGGTCCACGAGGCCCCTCTTTTTGGTTGCAGAATCGCAGTTTCCAATGATCACTTTTGTGACTATGCAACTGGGCTCATATTACTAGCTGCAACATCACAAAAATGACAGTGGCAACCGCTAGTTAGCTTGGCAAAAACAAACGAGAGGGAAAAAAGCCCAATCAAAAAACAATAAAAAACTGGGTCGTTTCACAAAGTAAAGAGTGCCGTTGTGCTTGATCAGAAGGGAGTGAGTTGTGTTAAACACATGCCGACATACAGCAGGAGTGAAATCAGCTTGCAGATTACGGACTCAAGCCCCCAAATCGGATGAGACAGGTAACCCACCAATGCAGTACAATAAAGATAAGATTCAAAGAAACATAGTAATACTGCTGTACTTCCTTCATCATTTTCTCACCCTGTAAACAGAAGCAACTTCTTATCTCCTCAAGAAAAGCTCATAGATTGGTATGTGATAGCTGGCTATAGGGTTTACACCATAACCTAACTCTGGTCCACCAAGAAAATAGTCAACATCTAGCAAGGTGTTAACATGCACCGCAAACACAGCAACACCTGGTTCCATCAAAGACAGACAGGGAGTAAATCCATGTTAAACCTGAGGGAGCAGCAAAGCCGATATTAAGACATCACACGAGCCAAGCTAAAAGTCTTATCACGAAAGGGATAGATAGAGAGGAGGAGGAGGAAGGGGTGGGTGAAGGGAAAAGAAAAAAACAGGTAAGATGGAATCAATTGCGACTGAAGTCGATTTGTTTAATCCAGATTTTCAATTCTATTTATCCGACAGTAGCAAAGACATTATTTGGACTTTTATTTCTGGGCTTACCTGCGGAAGTCCAAGAGTGTCCGGTTGGATTCCGGAACATTCTGGTTGAGCCAGGTTAGGAAGTGGAACTGTGTGACAGTGCGTGTCTCATTGGTCTGCATGTTCTTCAGGTAGAAACTTCGCACCAGGAAGTCATCACACCAGATGTGCTCTGACACCAGGTTGACCTTTTTTTACAAAACACACACACAAACACAGAGAGATGCTAACATTGAATGCAGCCGGAAATACACACCTGGCATATACATTTTAAAATATAATGAATAAATAAAATGCACCATATTGAATAGTAATGTCGTAGAAATGAAATGGAAAAACCCCAGGATGCTAGAGGGGGTTCTGTACCTCGTAGATGTGGTAGAGGTTGGAGCCCTCATCAGGCCAGTAGTGATAACACTGCTTCACCCCGCTCTCTGTCAGAGGAGTCAGCATCACGATGACCACACATCCATTCTCCCACACCATCTGTACACAACCACAACACAACCGCCATTTCGTCCCCGGTATTGGTGTTCAAATACCATGGGAGAGAGATACTGAGTGACTCAATCCCACATTGCTATTCAGTCGCACATTCCCTTGAACTTCACAATCATCTTTTTGATCTACAGTACTTTCCAAAAATGCAAGAGAAGAACATTTGTCTAAGCTGTGAGTCACTCAAATACAGAGTCTGTCAAAAGGAGTACTGCATGACTCAAAACTATAATTGAAATAATTTCTCTCTTCTTTATTTTCAAACCTGGCTGACCAAATGGTGAAATTTATCTTGCTGACGGCTATACCTGTTTTTGCCTATGTCTTGTGACCTCAGGAGAGCCATTGTGCTTGTGTAGAGTGAGAGCTAGCAATAACGGACCTGATAAAACAATACTGTGCTGGTCATTAGCTCATCCAGACGTTGGCTCTGGAGGCCGTCATCCACTGAACCCACAGCAATGCTCCAAAAAGTATTTCTACGATTTATGGATTTGATAAAGTGCAACGTTTGAGCTATCGAACTGTCTATCTTGTCTACATTTTTACCGTCACCATGGCACAATATGTAATACGTTAACGCCCCATGGGGAGAAAAAACGATTTAGGGAGACACAGGACCACCTTGCTAAGACAGTGCTGATTAGAAGGCTTCCAATGAGGGTAACATTCAGACCGCATTATGCTGGCAAGAATGGATGCTACAGAAGCCTGTGGTTCAGCCTGAATATGAAGGCATCCAGACCTGGCCAGCCCTCAGCCTACTTAATGACTGAGACAGGGGAAGGAGAGGAGGGGCAAGAAGAGAGAGAGAGGGAAGGAGAGAGTACAGCCTCATGCTGTGTTGTGAGACCTATTGAATTGGACTATAAGTCTATGGAATGGGCAGGAGGGGAATAGATTGTTGTGTGTGTGTGTGTGTGTGTGTGTGTGTGACAGAATGAGAGAGGGAGTGTGTTCACAACCTTCAGGGATTAGCCCGAAAAAAAGAGGGGGAAGGGGGGTCCGCTGAGAGGCCCAAACTCATACCCCAGTGGCTCCCATGCTGGGACAGGCATTTCAGTCCAGTCCACGGCACAATTCAAGAGCTCTTTCTCAACAATTCACTCCCTTTTCCAAGCCCCTCCATTATCATAGTAGATGGACCAAATTCTTATAGTCGATTTTCCTAAAGATTCTAATCGAATTCAAAAGGATCTCTCCCTGGTCTGAAGACAAGACTGGCCCACTCGGTTTGCGTACAATAAGCAGACATTTTTGCTCAGCATTTTGAGTTAGATTGTGTGCTGGCGTTACATACTGTGGCACTGGTGAGAATTCTAACACTAGCTAGAGATTGCAGTTGTCGTCTGTGACTTACGATGGTAATAACACTGGAGTTCCTTTTTGTTTGAGACTGGGGAAATTATTGATTTTATGAATAAGAGAAGGAGGGTGTGTGTGTCTTCTTGTCTGTGTGTGGCGTGTCTGTCAGTGTGTTTAAGAGTTTGGTGTGTATAAAGTGTAGTGTGAGCGTGTATGTGTGTGTGTGTGTGTGTGTGTGTGTGTGTGTGGACTACCTGCCAGAAGTCAGCGACCGTGGAGGGGAGAGGGCCTTGAGTGGCGATGTAGGCCGGGTTTCTCGGGTCATGGTCCATCTGACAAAAAGAGGGATGAGGGACAGGGGAAATTAGAGGAGGAGAGGAGAAGAGGAGAGAGAGGAAGAAACAAGGAGAAAGTGGGAAGGAACCATCAGTAGAGGTTGCAGTATTATTCTTTCAAATTGGGACATACAAATTCACATATGTTTCTAATAAAATAACTGTAAAACAACACCACTGATTAAGTCATTACTGATTAAGAAGAAAGCTACATCACTCAGCGCGGTTGGTTTTAGCATATGTTAATTTGCCCATCCAAACTGCCATACTGGCAGTGAGGCAAGCACCATTGAGTGTGATGCCAAACCAGGAGGTCCCACTCAAAAATTACTTGGCGGCCATTGAAGCGTTCAAGGTTTCCTTTGGGTTAATGCAGTGTGCAAAATCATTCCAAGTGGTAAACCAAATGTTTGTGGAAGCCAGCGCTCCATTGAGTTCCAAAATGTTGATTCAAATGTTTCTCTTCTTCTGTGGTGCTTCAAAAACAACAAGGAGCTCAAACGTCTCCTGCTGGTGGAAGCCAAAGTTGAAAAGAAAAGTGGGTGTGAAACGTGAGGCGACTGAGAGAATAGGTGATTGACACTCATACCTATTACCATGCAAATAGTATGGAAAATCGAATAATTGGATAGGCCAATTTAGCTAGAAGCAATTATGGAGGGAGACAGATAATTCAGAAACACACACGCACACACAAAATTGTCTTAAATGGTCTCCTGTTCGTTCATAATTCAGATTAGTCAAATCTTTTAAATGGACTCGAGGTTAGCAAAAAATATTACACTTTTAACTGAAATGTATAATGTTGGGGGAAGAAAGGAGCAGTTCTTATTAGGAGGCTTGCAGTTTCAATTAGACAGTACAACCATGAATGCACAGTAGTGTTTGGGAAAGGATGGGGAGGGACCGATTTTTTCCCTTTAATTAAGATGCTATTGATTATGACGGCTTACAGCAAGTCAAAAAGCATTGCTTTGGCCTATGCGAGAACAACCAAAAGAAAAAGCCTCTTAATGTCCCTCCTCTGATGCAATCTCCCAGGAGACGTTAAGCTTTTAAAGCAGACCAATGTAGATCCAATATGGAGGGAGGGAGAGAGGGAACCGTGTGAGGCTCATTTAGTTGGGAGACAGAACAAGGGAGAGAGCAAGAGTGGAGAGGTAAAGGCTGCCAGATGAAGAAGGTACGAGGGAGGGGGAAAAAGAGACAGAGAGAGGGAGAGAGGGGGAGACACACGAAGGGAGGAGAAACAGACAGATAAAGTAGCTGTCCCTCATCTTTGCGCATGCCTTGTTCCCCCCCTTCTTTGTCTTTCTACCTCCCTCCCTCCTTCTCCAATCTCTCAGGAGACACAATGTTTCCTGACACGTCCAAGTGCCTCCTGTCTTAGAAACTGAGATGCGGTGCTAATGACATTCTTGAGTGTGTCTGTGTTTTTGTGGCAGCCAGCGTGGTCATCTAGAGAACAGGTCTGCCGGTGCCATTGATGGTGGTTCTCCGTGAAAACAGTCTTTCACTCCCACCCTTTCACACTAACAAACCTACACCCGCACACCTTCCCAGTCCCTTTATTACCCCCCCCCCCCTTCCCCCCTCCCGCCCGCCCGCCCCCGACCTCACAATTTTAGAAAAGGGATAAGAAAAGATTACCCCACCATCCCCATCCCGCTGCCCAATCAGCAGTGACACAACAGGAGTAATTATGCTCGGTTTTGTTCGGGCTCAGTCAGGGTCCAGCGTGGCGGTGATTACCGACCCCTTTCTTAAAACACCCACCATTACAACCACCTCCACCCCCAACCCGTTGACCGTGCCCGGTGGGCTGCAGCAGCACCGAGCTGCACTCTCCTGTCTGTCACCTCGGCAGGGGGGGCTTCCCACTCTGTCATACCCTTTTGTGTCTGCTGTAGTCTGACTCGCCAGGGATCCTGGAACGCAGTGGCCGCTGCTGTTTTGGTCCACAGATGCTAGCGGCAGTGGTGACTCACGTTTGTTTGGTTTCCCTTCCGGGCGGAGGTGTATGAAAAGGTATTGAAAGTGGACATGGGGAGCCAGAATCCATGAGGAGTTTTTGTCGTGGGTGGGGGAGGGGGTGAGGTTGGTTGGTTGTGAGAAATTGAACGCAACAGCCAGTGGTCAAGAGTTTCCTGTGTTCGATTGGAAGATGTTTTTTTTATGAGTATGTACAGAATATTGGATCCAAATCTTATATTAGTATCCATTTAATAGCAGACACCAGTAAAAACCTCAGCAAAACTATGAACTCTCACAGGAATGAAGAGTACCAGAATTCATGGCGGCAAAGACTCCCATTATTGGATCCTCAAAATGGAATCTTCCCTCGAGAAAAGGAAGAGAAGGAGAGGATCTCTCAATAAGACGTCTCAGTGTGAGAATGTGGAAGAGCCCCATCGGAGGGTGTCACATTCGATAGTTGAGACTACCCTTAGACATAAGATGTTCTCTATGCAGAGAGAACATTTCTAAGACATGAATGGCTGTTTGCACAGATTAAGCATAGTCTAAAATGAAGAGAAACGTTTCTCAAGGTTTTATTATGTCCAGAAAACCAGCCCAGAGTTTTGACGATAATGTGGCAGAATTTCTTAGAAATATCTCCACAACCATGCAGATGCTGTATGGATGAATGCACATGGAATCAGCAGGATTCCAACCTATTAACAAGATTGCCAATGATTTTCCCAAATGTCTTTATTTTCAGCTCTTAGGGGCTGCTACTATGCAATTTCTCTAATACCATGTATTTTAGTTGAACAAAAAACTTTCCACACTTTCCAGACAAACAGTCTCCCACTCGCAAGCATATCATTTGTTCTCTCTTTTCTTTCCTTCTTTAATTTGAGTGTAGGTGGAGCGGTATTGCAGCATTTATATTGCCAACAAATGTATGGCTGTAAATACACCAACCAATTGTCCCCATCATGTTTGTCGGTCGTGATGTTGTGTAGGAAAAGGTCCTTCTGTCACTCACATCCTGCCATTTTTTGCACCATGGAGGGAATCTGAAATGCATGGCTACCTCTGGATCTGGTGATCTGCCCAATGTTAAAATGAAGAGCGATATATTAACTGAATTTGCACTATTCATTCTGGCTCTCCAACATGTACCTGGAGGCAGAAATGAAAGAAACTAATGAAATGTGTTGCTCTGCTTAATGGTAAACATAGGAGTTGCATTAGCATCATTCAAGGTCATCGCTAATGATATCCAGGAATTCACTGATCTATTGTGCTTTTCAAAAGATGGACAGAATTGAGTGGAGCGTGCATGCCCTTCCTCACACCTCTCCCCAGTGAATGTTTGCCTGATATTTCTATGAAACTGATATTGATATTCATAGCGTTACACATAGCACCTAAGCATACGTTTTTACCAAAATGAAACAACCGTAGTGTCACAGTGTATTATTGCACAGCGCTGTTTTGCTGTAGTTTCTTTTGGATTGCTTGTACCGTATATATTTCGCTCAATTAAGTATGTGGTGAAGGTACTTACAATTGGGCTGGCATTGATGTAATCAGAATTGCCTTGACTGTTTTCTAGCTTCAAGGTTATTCTTGAGTGATCATCTGAAATATAAACGTAAAGGATTTAATGACTTTCCTTCCTCGTTAAGGACTTTACTTCCTCTGCTTTGAATCAATACAGGACCCTGTAGTAGTACTAAGATTCTAAAAATACTTCTAAAAATAACATCTAACTAACAAATTAGTAAACAGGACCACGTTGGCCAACAGAAAAAAAAGAACTAAGAACCGTCTGCTAGTACCCATCCCAAGGGAGCTCAGGACCATCTGAGACAGAGAGAGGAGAGGGGAGAGCTTACAGGCCACCACGGTGTTGGAGCGGTTCTTCTTGGCGTTGCCGTCCTTCAGGCCGGTGGTGGAGGCGTTGGGCTCAGCCTGATAGGCACACAGCGCCTCCCACTCCTTCTCCAGGCGGTCCTTGCTCTTCAGGTGGGACTCCATGTACGACTGAGGGAGAGAAGGGGTGAGGAGGAGTTACACTCAGAGCCTGGGATGTGGAAGCGAGTGGGTTCTAGATAGGATGAGATAGGAGTTAGTGTATTTAGTATCAATCCAGCCTTGTTGATGGTGCTGTGTCTCTCTGCATGTGTCTTTAGTAAGGGTACATTGTCAATTCCGAACCCAACTCCCTTCTCTGGATTGCTTCGCAGTTGATCTTTCTCAGTGGTCTGTGGTCATAGCCAGAGTTAGGAATAGCAGTCCCTAAATGACAAGCAATTTAACCAAGGCCATTACCTTCCATACTGTATTCATAATTAAGTAAGGAGCCAAGACTTTGATAGACTGCCGGTAATGAGCTTGTCAAACGTAAATGTAGAACCTAGCAATGTTTTTAGCACCACGGCTAGCAGGTTAGGTATAACTTGACTCAAATGATGGATATTAAGAATTTGCTGGTTTGGTGCCCTTGGTAAGATGCACATCACAGACAAACATGAAGTGTTCTAGAACTGAAGAGAGAGGGGGGGGAGTGTCACACAAAGCTTCATGCCACAAAAAAAGGGAGCTTCTTAAAATGGCTCCTCATTAAATATGATTAATACCATAGGCTACAAATGTGGAGGACATAATCTGGATTCATATTAAGTACCCTTAAAGGCTTAATGGACTTCCACTATAATAAGAGGTCTTTGTTAAAAAAGGAATCCATCTTAGAACTGACACAGTATTGGCTACTGTGTGGCTCCTTCTTGCTACTGATGCTGGAAATTACTCTCTACACACACACACACACACACACACACACACACACACGCATGCACACACACACACACACACACACACACACACACACACAGACAGGTAGGCACATACACATCCTACATTTAACAACACTTAATCCCGGCACACGCCCAGACACAGCCCCCAATATCAAAACATGATTACATTATGAGTCGACACACAGAACAAACTCTCCAACCTACTCCTCTAACTCTGTGTTACACCACAACAGAATATAGCCAGGAACTGTTGGTAATGTAGACCCTTATCACATCTGTGGGACGTTAACCCAATACGTTACCCACCTTTACAAACAGACAGACAGACACACACCACACTAACACCCCCGTGCCAAACTAACACACAAGCGCAGTACAACCACACCCCCACCCCGTCACCTCTCCTGCATCCAAACAGAGAGAAAGAGAGGAGGAGACAAGAGGGAGACACTCTCTCCTTCTGAGCTAATGCCAGAGTAATGGGGTTTTGTAGCTGTGTAAAGGGATTATTGCAATCCAATCAGGAGGTGCTGAGATCACCATGTGTCGGGCAAACACTGGCTAATCCCCTTAGTGCAGGGCTTACAGCTGCCAAAGGTGCTCAATAAAATCAGAACTGGGAGAGAGAAGAAGAGCAACGTGAGCGGCCACTGTGGCTCTGACGTGGTCTGTAGGTGGGCCCATGTCATGGAGTAGAGGGCCTCAATGAGAGCGACTGGGGGAGGGGGACCAAAGTGTGGGCGACATTTTGGTTCTCCAATAGAAGTGGGTGAAAGGCAGGCTGTACAGTACGTTTTCCCAAGCCCGCATTGAATAAGTTGGGTACTGTTCCGCTTATAAGACCACAAAGATACTAAGACCTCACTACGAAGGGTGACATGGGTTACGGCTGTACAAGTTGTACAAGGCTTCCAAAACCAGGGGATGCACTGTTCCTCAACATTCCAAATTACACACACGCACACACACACACACACACACACACGCACACACGCACACACACACACATGCTAGCACCCTTGCCAAGCTAATCTCTATGGAGTCTGCACATAGTATAATCTATAACACTTACTTGCCCAGCAACAAAAGACAAGATAATGTGCTTTATATATAGAGTCAAGTTAATCCTCTTAAGACACAGGCGAGTTTATGCACAGAGTCAGATTCTCTACATGTCGCTTGGGACAAAGTACTACATTAACATAAGATAAGATGGTGGAAGCCATTTCTCTCCCCAAATTAAAATCAGTGGGGGATCATGATGCTGGGATTCCAGGTTTTAACACCAGGCAATTAATTTTCTGTGGGGGACAAAGTAAAAAACCTGCTAAGCAATCATGTTGTTCTTTGACGCCCCGCAATATTACCCACGGAACAATGGACGGATGGCTCTTCTGGGAGCAATAGAGGAAATATCTGGCTTTCGGCTCAGGGACCGTGATAATGGATGGCATATTTCAACTGCCTTCTCTATTAGCCTGGGTCAACCTCTCTCGGTGATACAGTATGGTGAGACACGACTCAGGGCTTTGTTTTATTCACTTCATCCTGTTTGCCTTGTGGTGGTCTCCAATGGACTTAAGATGACCCCTTATGTTTTACAAGGTGCTCCATTGATAACTATCACTGCTGTATTCAAAGTCTCAAGACCTTGGTGAATAAGAGAATTGTGGCTTGGCCAGCTCTTTACCCAGTCGAAGTGAGAAATCATAGCCAACATCATATTTCTACAGGGCTTTTGCGAGACATCTGGAGCTGTCCAAGGTGCTGAAGCCCACCAAACCTGCATTGCTCATGTTGAGCTCAACCGAAATGAATGGGGAGCCCAGAGGAAACGTATCCGTCTGTGATATTCTCCCAAGCTCCATGGAGGAGTAGAAAAGCGCTCTTGAAACGCTCAGATAGAAATCCATCACATTGAATGGATATGTCACTCCAACCATGCATGAGGAATCCTTTGAAGGTCTCCTTTGCACAACTTATATCTGGAATGTTCAATTCCACCTAAATATCACTCTATAGTCCTGGAGATATGAAGCGCTTTGGGCCTTTTTGAACTCATGGCTACGCGGTTACATCCGGCATGAAGCGCCATCACGCATGTACGCCCCGTGTGAGATGATAACGATCTGAAAAGCTTTATCGCAATTACAATAGGACTCAGCACACGGCACAAGGGTTTTCATGAGAGCAGAGGAGCAGACAGTCCTAGACATGTGTGATGACAGGGAGAGGAAGACAGCATAAGAGATGTGAGAGACAGAGAATGACGCAAGCGTGGGCAAGCGTGGGCGTGAGAAGGAGGACAGAGAGAGACGGCGGGAAAAGCACAAAAGAGAGAACAGGACGCCCCACCCCCCCCCGACGGCAGGGATCCCTGCCGAGGGGCCCCTCCGACGCCACATCCTCACCAGTATCATGTGACCCGTGGAGATGTCCATGTTGGAGTGGGCGGGCTTCTCGCACCAGGAGGAGGTGCTGCTGCGGGCCGAGGGGCTGACGGCCGGGCCCCCCTCGCTGAACTGGGACGACACGCTGTTGATGCGAGACTGGAGGGCCTGGAACGGCTCGGGGCGCTCCGCCGGCGCTTTGACCGCCATCCGCTGGCGACACAGCTCCTAGGAGACAGAGATGGAGAGCGACACGAGACGGTTTCAAAGCTGCCGCCAAGGAAACAGGCGCGGTCGTGTCATATGGTTACATTCTCATGTCACCCTTGTCCCATAGGGGATTGATAGTGTTGACTAGGATCAGGGATGAAGTTACTCGTCGATGGTGATTTAGGGTCAGCCTGCTTTGATACTGGTGTTTCCTGTTGTTTGGTCAGTATTAAACTATCTGATAATCGAGCAACTCATTTCTATTTCATCCCTGCTGTGCTATTACAATACGTACCTCCTCCAACACTCCTAACATTGCCGACCAACGTGGTTGGGCCGCATTTCATATAGCGTATCTACAGACATTGTTTGAAGTTTGAATATTATACTGTACGTGCACAACATTAACAATGCCTGGATTCAGACGTAACTCTACCCTACAATTTTCTGTCACAAATGGAGTACAAACACAAAACAGCATTAATACCATGTCAGGCTCGAGAAAAAAGCCAAAGGATAGGACAGGATAATCATAGCAGGTTGGGTAGCAGCATAGGTAGACAGAATGATTACAGTGTATAGGTACACTTTGATTATAGTTTGCAAACCTCTCAAGGTCAGTACAGTAATTGTGGTCCTTGAGCGCCTATATCCATTCCAAGTTGTGAAGAAAAGTTAGTGATGTTTAATACTTTTACACTAGGAAATGCATTTAAAGCTCATTTAGTTGCGATAGTAACCTGTTATGACTCTGTATTGCTAATTGATGTTCAACTGCAGCAGATGGTTAATATACTTGGTTCTCTCCAATATTCTAGTAGAGCATCATCATTTAGAAGTATGGGCTTGGATAGGTAGGCTACATGGTCTAGTAATGATCAACATCCATAGTGAAACAGATGAATTACCAGTAATTAAGTAATAGAATCCCTGATAAGTATCTACACGTGCTTTGATCACAGGAGAAAGGATAATAATGATGCATGCTTGGTGTAAGTGAGAACAGACGTCATCTTGCTGTCCCTTCTGCAGCCGGTCTTACCTCACCATTCATTCTCATTCTGCCACAGACATTGATCTATGGTCAGCTCCAATGACTCATAACCAAGGCAATTAGTCCTCTACCTATACCTCCCTCACCAGCATCCATCCTCTTCTGCACACACGCACACACACACACACACACACACACACACACACACACACACACACACACACACACACACACACAGACACACACCCACCCACACACAGACACAAACACACAGTAGGGATCCATGATCCATGCTGCTCAAGTACTGCCATGCCAAGTACAGACATGGCTGTCTGTCAGGCTTCACTGTAGCATAAAGCCTCAATTTAAGTTGCTATCCTGGAATCCCACTTCTACTGACTGAAAGTTCTATTCACAGTATTACCACGCTAGTTAACACCTACCCCAGCAACCGTTCAGGGTGAATTTAGCAGCTACAGCAATCAGTTGGTGCCTCATTAAAACAGGCTAAGAGGCTAACAATATTTCTCCCCCTGAGAGAATCAATTAAGTTACAAAATAAGCCAAATAGGAGGGAGAGAATGTTAAGAACATTTCGACCCAAAGTGTGTGTTAAATAACTTATATTTACAGCTATAGTCAAGCACCACCCTGGGCCTAGAAGAAATGAGGAGATATGTATCTTCATTTATGGCTTATTGATTTTTATCTTCTATACACACTTAATCATCCACTGGTCTTGGTCCTTTATCTTAGTTTATGGTTGTGGTCCTTAGCTGTGTGGGGCACACATGCTACTATAGTATAATGTAGAACGGGAGAATATGCCCCAGACACAAATTATTATGTCTGAGTAAAAAAAAAGAAACATCAGGCAATTATAACAAAAGATAAGTACCTTCCATTTTCTTGGAATGTTTAGTTTAATTAGCTTTAGATTTGGGATGTGGCATTTGACATAAAACACTGAAAAAATAATAATTGTGCACACCAAAATAAATCAAGCAAAAAATCTTGGAATCGACTAAGACGTCTATTACTCCATTACAAAGGACAGCAGGTTTTAAATTGCTTATTTTTTCTATCAAACACTTTCAGAAAACAGAGGAAAACACCAGTCACAGAAGGACCGAAGCTATGCTGAACACCATGTCTGCACACAGTGTCGCAATCTGTATGCCAGAGTATGTGTGTGTGTGTGTGTGTGTGTACCCTCCGAGTCAAGTTCAGAGTCTGTCTATGTGGTTGTCTGCACCATACATCACCCTGGGCGGTGGGCGTGCCCATCTGGAGAGGGCACCGTGGAGCGAGCGTGCCACCCGCACCACCTAAAATAGAGAGCTAATGGGCCGGGTGGCAGGGGTGGCAGGGCAAAGCTGCACGGGGGCCACTCTGTTGGCACGCCCCACCACAATCTCAGGGGGGGGGCCTCTCTCCATGGTGTGCCCCTCCGTGCTAAAACAAACAAACAAACAAAGGCCCTCCTGACTCAACATGGTGGACGGACAAAGAGAGGGAGGGAGGGTGTGCGAGGGGATGGAGAGAAGGAAAAAAGAGAGAGGGGAAAAGAAAGAAAGCGTGGGGGTTGAGGGGAAGTCAGGGCTGGGCTGGAGGACTCGAGAGATGGAGAAGTAGAGAAGGGAAAAATGAGGGGAAACTTGACGGTACATTCGGGGCGTTGAGAGAGGGAGGAGGGGAGGAGAACGCGTTTGAGAGGAGGATAACTAACCCATATGGAGTGAGAGGAGAGAGGGAGGAGTAAAGCATCAAGAGAGAGAGAGAGAAGTACAGAAGTAGAGAGAGAGACGTGAGCCCTTGTTCGGCTGCCGCAGAATGCCAGTCCCCAGTCTATGATGACGTTCCCATTCCAGGTGGGAGGAGCTGACAGAGATGCACATCCCCCCAGACTGAGCCAAACGGAACGCACTCCACCCGTCAATCAAACTCAACTGTTTCTGTCAACCCATCCAACGTCATACTTGCACGGTGACTGTATAATGGCTGACAACCTGAAGCATTGTAAGGTAAAAAGGATTAGGCAATGGAAAAGGGTAACAGCAGTGAAGCGACGGGCGCGTGTGCGCGTGTGTGCATTTGAGGGAGTGCGTGCAACGCTGCCTCAGACAAAAGCGCCAAGGGCAAGAATCATTAACATGCAGAGCCTGTGCGTATGTGAATATCTAAGTGTGTGTGCGTGTGTGTGTGTTGAAATAGCAGTAGTAGGGCTGTCAAACTGCCCGCTGCTCCCTGCATGCTTTAATTGCATGTAGCTTTTGAGAGTCCCTTGTGCAAGAGTGGTACACACACACTCTTAGCTTGACTAACACACGCACACACACGCGCACACACACACGTTCAGCTCAGCCGTGGGAATCCCTCTCTACACAGCATCACTGACAAAGAGACGAGGCTTATGTCGCTAAGATGTGTACAGCACATCGGGGTCTTTGTGAAAGAACATTAACCACGCGATAGTTCTGTTTTTTTCTAATGAAAGGCATGTTTTTTTTTGTATAGGTTATTTGTTCGACATTAGTAGTTTATACATAGATTTTAAAATACATTTAATGCAAAGGCTAAAATCAAAGGTATACTGACAACAAAGAATTAAAGAGAATAGAAAAAATTGTATACAGGTGTTTGATATAAACAAGGAGATACTTGATTAGACTTTACACTACTGTGTGTGCCCTGACATACACATTTATTTCAGCAACAAATAAAACGTCAGTACTTACTGTAACAGCACTGTGCTCAGTACTCATTATATTATCAATGCTCAAAGGGCCATTCTCATTTCAAAGCACAAGGGTCAGGCAAGGAAAATGTGAATCTAATTATTGCTTATAAAAATAGATAATATTGGATTCTGTTAATTACATTTCACACCTATAATTTCTGGCCGAAGGATAATTACACCAAGCAGGATCACAGAATTTAAAAGACTTGTGTTGTCACAGCAATGTAGTTTTATACGGTATAACTATCTTATGCCTATATTGTTTAACACATAATAATAACAACTGCAAATGCTAGTGGCATTGAAAAATAGGTTAATACTAGCAATGAACACATCATGTAATTGCAGCCCTATATCATCTACTGTGGTTAATCTGATTGGCCAAGGCAAAGGTAGTGATTCTTATAGGGATCATGCTCTGTACTGATACTATTCATGACTCGAGTATTGCAGGCTCCTTCTTTAAATAAGTGTTGACTAAAAAATGGTCCAGAGCATTCTTCCATAAAATCAAGAGTAACCTGGAGGGGAACCCTCTGAAAAGAAGGTTCCGGGCAGACAGAACCACTGAGTAAAAGGACAAAAATACTGGCTGCATTAAGCCCTCCTACCTGATAGGTGGCGGTAGCATCGCTGCCAGTGTCAGAGCCCAGGTTGGTGAGCTTCTCTTTGAGCTTGTGGTGGGAGCGGTGGCGGAGACAGTAGATCACAGAAGAGGCCAGGAGAACTCCCACAATGCACAGGATGGACACCACAGTCAGGATAAGGAACTTGGTGGACTCTGCCTGACTGTACTTGGTTGGGATCTGGTTCAGTTTGGATTTCTGGGGAGACAGAGGAATGCTGTTTAGTTGACATATTTACAGTAAAGCCTGGACACCACCTGTTGTGCCAAAAAGGATACTTACTAAGCAAACATTTCAAATTGTATCACAATTTCACCTAGATTTGAGTCACACTTACGTTGACATAGCCAATACCAGTATACACAAAAAGTAAAGCATGCATTATTCATGGTGTCACAATACATAACTATCCTATTAACAAACATTTTGGGATATATGTTTAATTTATGCGCAGAATAAAACAACATAAAAACTGCAATGGAAACATTTAGGATAACATCTGAAGATACGTCAACCAACTATTAAAAATCCTCATAGGGAACACGATCAAATTAAAGACAGCAGAGTGATTAAAGCACATTTAGTTATATTAACTCATTCGAGTAGATATGAATGGCCCTATTGTAATCTTACAGGACCAAGTGGCATGTAAGTTATTCATGAAGAACCCAGTTATACATGGAGTTCATTTAAGAGAACAGCCAAGAGCTTGGGATGATAGGCCTGTCGCATTTTACCTGACCACCATGAATCAACAATAGCCCCATAATTCCCCCTCATTAGGCCGACCATAATGTGCCTAGCAACAATGCCTCGCAGGCAAAGAATGAAAAGGAGGGAGGCGCAAATTGCAATCCAAATGACAGAGCCTGCGATTCTCTTTCACCAAAATTATCAAAAGAAATTAATAGAGCCTCGGAAAAAAAAGACTGAATTGCCTTGATTCTCCACAGCTTTTGACAAGATCGGGATAATTAATCTACACTTTCACTCTTTTCCTTTTCCAGTGCCCAACCCTCCGTTCCTCTTCAACAATTATGACTGTGAGGCTATGCATTTCCTTTAATTTCAAAATAATTTTATGTTGTTTCATCGCCCAATCCTTTGCGCACAACCTTTTCACTCTGTTTCGCAATGCGAAATCCACCTTAAAGACAATATGTAAGACGATATCTGACCACTTGCATACAAGTGATGAATGATTAAGGTTTAAGAACATTTAAGAACAGAGGAGCAAACGATGCTTGTCTGGAGGGAGAAGAAAACACCAAAAACCCTGTCAGTGTTTGAGGTGAGACGAGCTGGACTGGTTTGACGAGGTCATGGAAATGCGGCCTTGGATGAGGTTGTGAGAGTGTGAGTATGTGAGAGCGAGAGAGAGAGAGAGAGAGAGAGAGAGAGAGAGAGGGAGAGAGAGAGAGAGAGAGAGGGGGGGAGAAACAGAGGAAGAGAGAGAGAGCGATTAGTGCTTAGGCCTTCCCGTCTGTCTGTCAGACGTACATACAGTAAGCTCTTGGGAGGTGGTTAAGGGTGGTCCATCCCGCACACAGAATTGTACTGGGATGCTTGTAACCGCCTTAACACACACATACACACACAGACACACACACAAATACAACAGTGTAAAGATGCAATCCACCCCTTATTTCATTCATAGCTGCAAGCTGTATTCAGCACCTAAACACAGCGACACAGAAAGCTCCACAAAAGAAGACAACAGTTGCCCAAAGCTTTGTGAGGTCCAGTTTGCTTGAGGTTGTCTAAGCTGTGTACTGTAAGGACCTCCCTGCATGGTAATGTGATGTCCTCAGAGGAGGCTCAAAGTACGACTCAGCACAAAGACCCAAACGGAGCTTCTTATTATTTAAGAGAGTGCAGTCTAACACTTTAAATGGTGGCCATAATGAAGGGTTTTTGTAAAGGTTTACAAAATGCGTACCCTTAGTTACAAATACTTTACCTTTTATATGACTCACTGTTTAAAGCTGAACTTTGTTATAAACAACATAAAGAAGTTTTAGGAATGGTTTACAAGAACATTAGTGATGTCTAGGTTTAGGTGAGTGAGTGACATGGCTCAGTGTTGCAATCTAAGGTTTCTAACTTCAAGGAAGTAATACATTTTTTTATTTATAAAACTGATTAGAAGGATGCACCTATACTGTGTGGGTCTGACGTGGTTATTAATAATGCAATTCTGATGATAATACATGCTGATACCACATACTGGTTCTAATCATTTTTTTCTAAACATATATATTTCCACGGATCAAATAACTAAATTATTCATTCACTTGATCCATGCTTTTGTTTTGTTGAATTTCATTGAGAAGGATTGCATCTTGCTTGGATGGTAATGAACCATTATTCAAGCTCCTAACAATAAGTATTCGTTCATCCCTCATAGGGCAGATGCTGAGGGTTCGTACAGTCCTCAACCCTCTTTATCATGGCTGCCTAGCATGTCTGTCTATTGATTTAAACAAATGTAGCATGACCCCACCCGCTTAATCAAGTTTGGTTGCAGTTGTCAGTGAAGTTAGTGGGGGGAGACGTGGAACGCTGGCTCAGGTCTATGAAAATGAGTAGCAGTTCTGACTGCTGCTGAACAACTAGATGTTGCAGAGTATGCCATTCTGGAAAAACAAATGCTCTTAGGAGGGCCCTTAAATTTTAATATCTGCAAGCACTGAATCTGTGATTATGTGATGGACTATGGCCTCCAATAATATCCATGGGGATCATTGAATGGTCATATAAGAAACATGTGGAATGGAAAAGCTCATTGTTCGGATACTAGATCTGGTCAAAAGTGCAGCTGCTGGGCCTATCCTCATCCCTCTTATCTCCCTCCAAAGGTTTAGCACTTTCAATCAAATTACATGGCAAGGGCTTTATGGACAGAGCCCTGTGTTATACTGAGAGCACTTCTGTATGGAACCCCCCCCCCCCCCCACCCCCTCCATATTTTGCTGCTGTACGATGCTAGCCACAGATAAAGCCATAATGACAGCATGAGAGTGTTACTGTATTACGTCCTTATGATACATGATTTGAGATATACATACTACGTGATTTTAGATAAACATACAAATACATTTGCATAACAGTAGAGGGTTGATAGATCTGCAGCACCATATGAATATGTTGATTGCTTTGTCTACGTAACATAGCAGTTTTATGCTATTCAGCTACAATTACAAGGAAAATCATTGTGTTTTAGCATTCTTCTTTGACTCAAGGAACTAGAAAAACATTTTTATCTCAAAGCAAGAGAAATGGAAGTCCTATTATGCCTTGGGTCTACTGCCCATCTGTCTTAAAGCAATTGTACTTGCAAATTATTTTTCATTTCACATGTGCAAACGTGATTTGACATATGCATACTCCTCATGACTGAAGACTGTTGAAAAGCATTAGCATAGCCGTCAAGAATGCTGTCCGGCTGCAAGCTCTTGTGCTTTGTCCTTTTCAACAAATATTTGTTATAGTATCTACGAACAAAATTACATTCTAATCACAGAAGAATCCTAGAAAAGTTTGAATTCAAATATAAATGTAGTTTTCGAAAATTAGATGTTGTGGAATTATCAAAAACAAAGTTACACCACAATAATATCTGTATAACAAGTAAGAAGAATATTTAAGAACTCACCTCAATAATGAGTTTTACACGTAAAACAAAGTTACCAAAGCAATTACTGTAGTGAATTAAGTTTGCTCAAATCCATACTAAGTGGACTTGAGTAACTAGGTCCAGTGAAAATGACAGTAACCAAATAGAACTGCAGCTTGTTGGTATTCAATCCGGCTATTTGATATCGACGTAGAAAGAAGTGGGGATCTGGAGGGAGGTAGTTGGTGAGGGGCATGAAGGATTAGCACGGCTCCAGTAGACAAAAGGCAGATGGATTTGGTGTTGCTCTGGCTTATTCAAAATCATTGAATAAAGGTCAAAGGGAGTGAGGCACCCAACCATTGTTTCCTCACAACTACTTGTGGGGAAACAATGATCTCTCCCTAACCTTGGATAATACAATTCCTTTGAAAAGTTCACTCTCTGCTTTACAAACCTTTCTGCAAACAAGCACACGCAAGAACACGTCACACACACACACACAACCAGGAACAAATATACGTGCACAGACACACATTCTTTACAACTTTCTAAGTGACACAAACACCAGCTGAGGCACATTTCCAACTCTAATACATGTTTGCTTAATTTATATGCACAGCATTGGCTACTGTACTGCCTACTTCCTAGTCTAGAGTTTAAATATTTTTACTATTATTAGCAGTCTTATTTCCATGTGTGCTTTACCGTCAAAACAAAAAGCATAGAGGACCTTCGATTGAATTATGTGACAACAATTACCAGTAGTCGACTACGTATTAATAATCACGTTTGTCATTTTTTTGGTCAATAAGGGTACTAAAACAGCAGGTATTCTTAGACGCCAAAGATTTCCCTACACTGGTCTTCATCATAAGCTTTCATTCATTCATAAAAAATTAAAAAACATTATGAGACGAATATTTTTAGAATTATTGGAAGCTATGACAATGTAAAATAATATGCTAACTTATATACTGGCTCACCTCGAACAAGCTGGTAAACTCTAGCGGGACAGGCTACTCCCTTAGCCGAAAAAGGCTACAATTTGTCAAATTAATTAAATGCAAATTCGTATAAAACTAAATTAAATGTAGTAAGAAATAATCACAATTCGAAATCAAGAGATGGATTATGTCAGTCGTCGGCTGACCAGAAGAAGAAACTGCACATGTCGTGCGTAATTTACGCAAAATCCATAAGCTAAATAAAAGGAAGATCGTACTTGAATGAATTTATATTAATATGTCATTTTAATTATATTATTTATATGTACTTTCTGAACATAAGGCCTATGTAGCGAGGTGGAGCAAGGAGGCTTGAGGATGCGCGCAGGCTTACCAAAATCCATTTCGGAACAGGTATCCCTCGGGAATCAGCAATCTCCTATTCCATTCTGGAGCATGCACGCATGAACCGTCGTACAGACTCCAGCTGCGGGACCGCAGAGTAATATTGTATGGCTTCTTTTCAATATCTTCTTTCTCCTTCCAAAAGTTCGCAGTTTCCTTTCCTTTCACTCCATACATTTCAAACACGTACACGGTAGCACTTGTCAGGAACATGCACTCCATGAACGACGGAAGGAAAATTAAAACCACCTTCTCTTTTCTTCGGAAAATTCAGTGTGCATAGCTAACCAGCGCGTTTCTCCTTCGGATCGCATTGAGCGGAGCTTAGAGTGGATATAGTTTTTTCCTATGGAGGACTACAAAATACGGTGGCGAGCCCCTCCTTATATTCCGCGGCCCTCCATGCTCCAGCCCCTGTCTGTACCACATGTCACATCCCCTGGTTGCTATAGCAATGGCTCCACATGTTGCCGACAGTGAAAGCTCGAGAAGCACCACTAGCTGTTAAAAAGCTTTTGGCGAAGAGGAGACACCGGAATCTTAATTTCTAGTCTATCAGTTTGACTACGCAATTTTGTAATTTATTTTTTCTCCAGTAACGCAGTCTGCAGTTTACCATTAGATAAAATAAACGAATATGAAATACGATTTTATTGCGTTACCAGGTAACACACTATTCACAACCATCCTAGCTAAAATATACCTGGGTAAATACAGGAAAATCAACATCTTCCTGTGTAACATTAAACACAGGGGCAAATAGCCCCTAAAGCTAATCAACAAATATAGCTAATTAGTTATTAGCACCAGAAAGAACTGATCTTGGGAAGGGGCAACAGCTGCAGCAAACATGGTGTGTGTGTATATGTGTGTGCGCGCGCGTGTGTTGGAGCATGGTCTCGAGAAATCAGTAGGGGGAAAAGGAAGGTGTAGCAGAGGGGGAAGGAGTGAGAGGGAGAAACTGAGAGATCCTGTCTAATGCAGATGACATGTCTGGCTGGGGGACTCTTCAGTTTATCTTTCCATTCAGGCACCCTCTCTTTCCTGCTGCATTGGGGTCTATTGTTTACCCTGGTGGGACAGCTGGAGGTGGCAGGGGATGCAGCTTTTTGGGGGACTGGGGGTGGGGTGGGGGGGCTGGAAGGGGGACGGACGTACGGCAAACCTAGGCGCCTTTTTTGTTGCACCGAGACACATGCGGACACAGAATAGATGCTATATTAAAGCCCCAGTCTTCAGTATCTCATACCGCCAACCCACTTAGCAATGTTATGCAGCATGCAAACACATTTATTCAGTCTTATTTTATTTTAAGACTATGCTTCAATTTTTTTTTTTATATTCTACAGCTTGGAAACACATATTGGTTTTTATTAATAAAAATACTGACAACAGATAGTCTGTTCATTCTTAAATCAGGCTAACCAAAAGCTTTTATGGAATCATTATAGCTTTGCCTTGTGAAAACCTTTACAGTAACATACATTTTACAATCTGGTAGAGGGTGTTAGAATGGAGAAAAAAGTCTAAGAGACGTCTTTTGACTGAACAGGAGGTTTTAGCATGCTGAGGTAGAGTCAGCATTCTACCATGACAGTATATGTTTGGGGAAACTAAAGGTTCTGTAGTTTAGTATAAGTACAATAAAGCACACAATATGGCAGTAATAGTGGTGCAGGTACTAGTGCAAACAACCAGAAAGTCTTCAATGTTATATAGAGATTCATTTTCACTCTATAGCAACCTTGATAATCCCTCAATGTACAGTACAATTATGCATGCACAACATCTGGACCTCACATTCACGTTCTGCTGAGTGACCAACTGTGACGAGGCATTTCACCAAAGAGGCTATAAAAGTGTATAACAGCAACAAGGCTTGGGCTGTAGAGAATCTTTAAAAGGGCTTTGAGATGGGAGATTCCTCCTTCCTTTCCTTTGCTCGTGAAGTCCCAGTACTTCATGCTTCTCGGTCTGTATACCTGTCCAGAATGCACTGCGCAGACACCTAAGCTTACTTCACAAGCTGGAAAATTGCTTGACAAGCAAGGGCCATATAACCCATGCCGTCTACGAGCGCTCCAGACACTGGCTGGCAGGCTGGGGTGGGCGGGCTTGGGGGAGCTTTGACAGGCTTTTCCGAGATTTCCACACAAATAGAGAATTTCATGCTGTGCTCTTGATTTCACGACCAGGGTCACAATGTCCTCGGTCACAGACGGGCATAATCATTTTTTTTCAGAATGGCCGAACTTCTAGAGGCAAGTTTTATTTCTCATAAGAAGATGTAATGATCTTATATGGGTAGTAACCTAGTAGGTTTTTAAGAAATATGATTCTAATGGTGACATCACATTAACTATACAAACAATTTATGTGAAAAACATTGGGTAAGCTATATACCATTAAATTAAATTAAGAGGAAGTAGTATCTGTCAGAAACTACTTTTCTGAGAAAATACATCAAATCAAGCCTTAGACTAGTAAATTACTGATTTAAAACCACTTTAGTTATTGGTGGACTTCATTATTTTCACCTTTGACACACATACACACATAGAAATCTATTCATTGAATATTGAAGGGGCTCTGAGGCATTCTCCCTGTCTGAGTGGATTCGTGATAAAGGTGACAGTGGTGCAGGCAGACATACTGAAGATTCAGCTGCTTCCCCTTCTGAGGGATGCAGCAGAAAGGCTGTTTTGATGCTGAAGGCAGAGGGGCAGGAGGGGAAAAAAAAATTGCACAGTCTATTGTGTTCACAGACAAAGGAAGCTCCTCAAAATGTCATTGCTTTTTTGGCAAGGTTGTTGGTCGGCCATCACTCCAAGTAAATTGGTCAGTTTGATGCTTGTGCAAATCTATAACCAAAGATATTTGGTATTTCTTATATAGTAGTAGACAGTGATAGATAGCTGTGTTGTCACCGTAGGTATTGGTAAATAAAACGTTTATTCAATAACAATGTGTGTGGCTCAAAGTAAGGTTCAAAATAGGAATAATAATAAATAAATAAAATGCAGAATCTGTGTACTTTTGTTGGACATGCAATAATCTTAAGGGCACCGGTCATAACTTACATGTAACTTTGTTAAGATGGCAGTTTGGTTGTTAATTTAATGGATGTGGTAGGGAATGTGTAATAGAACTCTATCGTGCCTGTACAAAACAATGGTACAATGACCAAACAACCTTAAATTTTGTGCTGTTACTGACTAAAACAGCTATTACGACAGGGTTAGACAGTCACCTAAACAAATAGGTATGTCAATAAACACTCACCAGTACAATTGAAGTCAACAGAATACTAGCCATTTTGGAAGCAGAAAAACTGTCAATTATAACATGGAATGTTTATAATGTAAAATCAAATACATGACAAATAACTCCATGCAAATTCATACACACATAACACGATGAGCCTGAAATGCCCCCAGACCCCCAAATCCTGTGTTACCCCCATGCCACACTAAGATTCGCTTGTTAAAATAGGCTCCTTCATTGTTCTACATCTAAGCTCTTGCATTAGCGTGAGCATGCTGTGCAGTTCAAAGCTTCGAGCATGCTGTTGATCAAGGTGAATAGTACGCCTGTCATCCTCCTTATCCTTCAGATAGAAGCGCCCACTCCTCTGCTTTACATTATTTGTGTGTGTGTGAGAGAGAAAGGTCAGGGATCTGTGATTGTGTGAGTGCGTTTTAGAGGTGATGGCTGAAAAAATTGGTTGAATGGGTTGAATGCAACAACAAAAAATTGTTACATGTGAGAGGGGTTCAAGGATATGTGTGTGTTTGCAGAGTGCGTATGATCGTGAGCGTGTGAGTGTTTCTGTACAGTTAAAACGTGAGGCAGGGGCAGAGTGTTGTTGAAACACTACATTCCATCCACATCATTTGAAAAAGAGGGTGAAAGTGAGAGGGTCTTTGCCATAGTGTTTCTGACTGAACACATAGGTAAGGCTGGATGGTAAAAGCTTGAATTGAAGCGCACAAACAGCTCAATGAACATCCACTGAACTTCACTGCTCTATTTCTCGATGTAAGTGTACGAAGTGCATATTTGTTAGTTTATTTTCTAATAAGATAATTCAGAAAGTTATATTAAGGTTACATAAACTAATAGTGTAGCCATGTCCAGCCCAGATTTCTTGCTTACAAAATAAGAATGAGAATAAAAAATAGATCAAGGAATTGTTAGAGTATAGAGCTATAGTATATTGTATAGAACTATAAAGAAATAGCTAAGAATGGTTTTGAGTGTTAGCGGTATAGGTTGTTACTATAGGTATTTCTGTCTCGTAACATGGTAGTTAATACAACCTCAATGCAAAATGGTTTATATTGCTCTTAATGACAATCACACACACACTTATATACATACACATCCTGATGATTAACCATACTTACTAAGCTATAATGTTTTTGAAATTTTAGAATTTCAAATAAAAGGCTGTATAGGTACTCAGGGTGTGCATATGTCTTACTACAGGACTGTTATGATGAAAAATAAAATGTAAAGTTTATAAAATGTGTAGATCCAATTCCAATCTACTGTTCAGTGAGTGCCTGATTCAATACCCATGTTTTGAGTTGACTCTCTCCCAAAAGGTCTTTCACACGCAATCATCTCATTCCAAGCACTCAACTCTGAAATAACACGCAATTCAGTACTGTCTTGACTTCTCAAACACAGATGAATAGTTGTTTGTTTGTGTGAGTGTCTGGACAGTAAAAGCTGAATTTGCCCACTTTGAGATAAGCTGGTTTTTCTTTTCTATCTTCTTTTTTTATAGAAATAAAATTATTTCTGGTTGAAAGCTGTGCACCAAAGCATAAAGAGGGGCATGATCCCTCGGTGTGAATACTGCTATTAAGGTGTTTTAGGTATCCATGTTAAGTTGCAGTTAAGTTGCAGTTGCAGTTACTATTGTATCAACGGGTCAAAACAGCTAGACTTTGACTTTAAAGTGACTTTACCAGCAGTCCCAATTGAGCAATTGACATAAAAGCCATTCCTGCTGTGGCTCACACATGAATTTATCCAGTGACCCTCTCCTTGCTGTTAACACACCATGCAAAGACCTAGCGCCATCATATTAGCCGCATTTGGTGAGAGTGAAAACAGCCAACTGGTGAGTATAAAACACACATGACCTGGTAGCACACGTTACAAAATGGCAACATCCCAGCCTCAGGCTAACTCTTTTGCATTGCTCACAATGTTTTCCTTTTGCAACCATTTAGTTCCAATCTATCAAAGTCATTTTTTTGTTTCTCAAACACCGGGATATCAGGGGTTGAGGTCACAATTTTCACAACGGGAGAGAGACAGAGAAAGAAAAAAGAAAACAATAAAGCCATGCATAATTATTCATCATTAAATGCCCCCTTAGACCTGGGCCCATGTCATTGTCATGACAACTACCCCCCTGCCCTCCAACCCCACCCCCCAACCCGGCACCCCCATCACCCAGGCCCCGTTCTTCAAATAGCAGCAAAACACCAATGAGGATGGAACCGCCCTCAACAAAAATGGCTGCCGGGCAGCTCTTTAGTATCCCTCCATGTCCCTGTGGGGTAAAGGAGGGTTAGTGGCAAAGAGCCAGCTTCCCCCTGCCATCACTCTCTCGCCATGCTGGCAGTGCCCTTACTTAAGGCAATGGTTCTGATTTCACAGTTTAATTACTGCTAATCTGAGGAAACAGAGCCAACGTTAATGAGCTGGCGGAGGGAGTGTGAGGGAATGTCAGGACTAAGTCTTTTAGGGGAGGAGCTCCACAGCTCTGGTGTTTCTTGTTTGATGCATTATTCTTCTAAATGCTCCATAGCACTAAGCTAACTTGTGAATATGTTATGCGGTATGCAACAGCGCAGCTCCTCAGTAGCCTGTTACTGAACTGCAGCTCACAGGTGAATGATGCAGCAGATCTTAATGGCTTTTGAAAATGCCACTGGATACAGAACTGAGGAATTTCAAGTTTACTTTTGAACTTGTAAGTGTAGTCGACAACTATATGAAATGACAAGACAAAACGAGTTATTTAGTATTTGGGGAAAAAAATCCTCTTTCCCATTTCACAAATAATGTGGGGTAATAATGTCACTTTACATTAAATACATAATTCTGTTAAGATGTAAAAATGAGCTGAATTTCCCTGTTCCACCCTGTTCTTCATGTGCAATACTAGGCGTGCCCCAGAGACAGAAGGTACCTCCTCAACCTTCTAGTTGAACAAATAGAATTTCCCCTTTTTGCATTTATAATTGATTTGCAATCACCCTTTGAGTCATTTGGTCTTTTTCCCATTTCATGGTGAATGCCCTTACACTTTACAGTAATTGTTAATGCGTATCATGAGAACGTAAACATGTTAATTATCAGTCATTTGAAATGTATTAGCGGTTGTTGTGACCTCCACTTAGACCGACCTTCCTGGTACGGTATCTGAGATGTCCTTGGAGAAGATAGAGATACATTTGCACGGACATTCAACATCTTTTCAAACTGATGTCATGATAAAAATGATGAAATCTGTCTATGGGCTACAATTTGTTCTTTACTGCTTTGGGATAGAACAAATGCAGTTTTTGTTTGTGGGATAGATACAGTGCCCTCCAAAAGTATTGGAACAGTGAGGCCAATTCCTTTATTTTTGCTGTAGACTGAAAACATTTGGGCTTGACATCAAACGATGAATGTGAAACCAGAGATCAACGTTTCAGCTTTTATTTCCAGGTATTTACATCAGGATCTGATGCACAAATCAGAAAATATCACCTTTTTGTTCGAACCCACCCATTTGTCACGTGAGCAAAAGTATTGGAACATATGACTGACAGGTGTGTTTTGTTGCCCAGGTGTGTCCTATTACATACATTATTCAATCAATAAATACCACTGAATGTCTACACTCAGGTTCAGATTGGGTAAGATAGGTTTTGTCTATGCAGACTGTATTCAGAGGTGAAAACAACATGAAAACCGGAGCGCTGTCTTTGGGTGAAAAACAAGCAATTGTGAGTCTTAGAGAAGATGGAAAATCAATCAGAGCCATTGCAGAAACATTGGCCATAGCCAGTACAACCATTTGGAATGTCCTGAAGAAGAAGAAAACTACTGGTGTACTAAGTAACAGACGTCGAACAGGTAGACCAAGGAAAACATCAGCAGTTGATGACAGAAACATTGTGAGAGCTGTAAAGAAAGACCCTAAAACAACTGTTAGTGAGATCAGCAACAACCTCCAGATGGCAGGAGTGAAGGTATCACTATCTACTGTTCGCAGAAGACTTCATGAACAAAAGTACAAGGGCTACACCAGAAGATGCAAACCACTCATTAGCAAGAAGAATAGGAAGGCCAGGCTGGAATTTGCCAAAAAGTACAGAGATGAACCTCAAAAATTCTGGGACAAAGTTTTATGGACTGATGAGACAAAGATTAACTTTTACCAAAGTGATGGAAAGGCTAAAGTTTGGAGAAAGAAAGGAACTGCTCATGATCCCAAACACACAAGCTCATCTGTGAAACACGGTGGAAGTAATGTCATGGCTTGGGCTTGCATGGCTTCTTCTAGGACGGGCTCATTAATCTTCATTGAGGATGTAACACATGATGGCAGCAGCAAAATGAACTCGGAAGTCTACAGAAACATTTTGTCTGCCAATTTAAGGAAAGATGCAACCAAACTGATTGGCAGAGCCTTCATCATGCAGCAAGATAACGACCCAAAACACACTGCCAAAACAACAAAGGAGTTCATCAGGGGCAAGAAATGGAAGGTATTAGACTGGCCAAGTCAATCTCCAGACTTAAACCCTATAGAGCATGCATTTTACCTGCTTAAGAGGAGACTGAAGGGAGGAACCCCACAAAACAAACAACAACTGAAAGAAGCTGCAGTGAAAGCCTGGGAAAGCATCAAAAAGGAAGAATGCAAAAGTTTGGTGACGTCAATGGGTCACAGACTTGCTGCAGTTATTGAAAGCAAAGGATTTGCAACTAAATATTAAGTCTTATTCACTTAAATATGTTTTAAGTATATCTGTTCCAATACTTTTGCTCACATGACAAATGGGTGGATTCAAACAAAATGTGATATTTTCTTAGTTGTGCATCAGATCCTGATGTAAATACCTGGAAATAAAAGCTGAAACGTTGATCTCTGGTCTCACGTTCATTATTTGATGTCAAGCCCAAATGTTTTCAGTCTACAGCAAAAATAAAGGAATTCGCCTCACTGTTCCAATACTTTTGGAGGGCACTGCATGTAGCAGAAATAAATAAATGTGCTGCAATCATTTTCACAGCGGTCATTAATTGATCAAATTTACCAAGGTCAGTTTAGATTGGAAGATTGCACTCTCCTCATGGAGATGGGATTTCTTAAACAAGAATAATACTTAACATTGTTGTACATGTCTGGCCAGCACAGCAAGTGTCAATTGTAATTATCATAAAAATGAACTTCCTACTGTTTCTGCTGATCTAAGGACCATAGACAACTAGACTAACTTGATAGACAAAAAATTATTATTGTTAATTGCTTAGCATGCAGTTCGTTACAATACACAGCTGATTACAAATCTACTCGGCCAAAAGGGAGAGGAAGCACTCTATCTGATGAATGCAACAACTGAGCACCGATGCTAAACTGAGCAACATCTTATTTTGCCATGGAAATTACCTTTCATTGCTGTATTTTAAGAGTAATATTACAAATCGGTGAACACAACTTCTTTGTGGAAATATAAAGACAGTAGACGCAAACCACTATACTTACACTTATTAGTATTATTATTCACTTTGAGGGTATACAGTACGAGGAAGAACAGCTGAGAGAATTGAACAGATAGATAAGAATGCTTTAAGTGTAACCGAAAAACACTACGGTGACATCTAACTATTCAAATGTTATCGCTGAGCATTGCATTCGTTTCCTACCCCACCTGAGCTCGGGTTGGGGAGCATGGCATGCTGGGAGAAACTCAAATGAATGGAGCGAGGAACAGTGTGAGATCGTTGGTGACCTTTAGCGCCAGGTGGCTCCTGGGGCTTCTCCGGAGGTATGTGGATGCGTGTAATCACCATCTCAACAGATGCTGTGCTGAGAAGCATCCGGAAGAATCAACACTATACAGGTTTCCGGTTTGGGAAATTACGCTTCTGATTGCACAGCAAAGCTTTATTCTCCGAGAGTAACGTTCTGTACACTACGTGCTTGAGAGAGATCTTAAAAGTCGCCTAGTGTGCTAAAGGAACACTGTCTGGATGTACAACATGAAGTCATGTATTCATACAGAGCTAACTTCAAATGTAACTGGTGTTCATTGTTATTTATGCGACTCGACGCATCTACCGTATCAACGTTGTGAAAAGAGGTATTCATGTGGTCTGACATATACTTTCACCCCTCAATCTGTACAAAACAGCCTGCGTGTTTTGTAGTTTACGCGCGGGCGTGTACAATTTCTGGAGTTGTACGCGTGTACGTGCACATGTATGTGAATCCATGCATATGTGCACACGCGCCCACACCCGCCCACATCCAAAGGCAGCTGTACAAACAGACAGCACATACATACGGGCAACGTCGCCCAGAAGTACAGTCCGTTTGAGGAAGCAGTGGGGTGCTGCCTTCCCCATGTCAGTGGAGGGTGCTATTCTCGGTTGGATAATTGCAGTCTGTACCCCCTCAGCCTTCAGGCTGTGACAGGCCTATCTGGGCCACACGGAGAGCTACCCTGGGCTCCAGCCTCCCCTAGCTTGCCCTCCTACCCCACTGGCATCAGCCAGCCTCCCAGCTAATGGAAACCTTTGCAGCTGACACAGTGTGTGGTGTTGCTAACAGCCGCCAGATGCTAGCACTGTGACTCAGAAAGCCCGGGCTGATGAGCACACACACACACACACACAGTTTCATATGACATGCACGTAAAGACGCGTAAACTCACACATGCGTGTGAGTACACACAGTCGCACACGCATCTGAAAGCGCACACGACGCATCTGATTTAAAAAGCGCACTGAGGTTTACTGTGCACACACACATTCCACGGTAGCAAAATTCGAACAAACGACAAGATGTTTCATTTGATTTGTTTCTGAAAATCTGGGCAAAAACGTGTTAACTATCACTAATACTGACAGTTATCACTCCAATTAGGACAGGATAAACACACCATAACTGTATGCTTCTGGTGCACAGGTCGTGCCTGTAAAGGTTTGGAGAAATGGGAGTGGTCTAGTCTAAAATCTAAACAGTAAGAGTACGTTTAAATGTCACAGAAAGAAGCTGTCATTCGACAAAATGTGATTTCTGTTTGACAATGAAGATCAACTGTCATCTGAATTGAGAAGAGGAGAGATGGTGGCACGACAATGTCGGTCTGTGAGAGCGCACGCTCGCGCGGGAGAACAGGTTGGTGATGGTGTTGAACTCAACGGTGGATTGACCCAACCGTGACGTCACTGTTTTCAGTGGGAGCAGCTCACCGATCCAGAAGAGCATTTGATGTGGAGGACACCTCCAGAGCTACACAAGCAGGACCCTGGGTACCAGGCTGCTAGCCACCATATACCACATGGCCAGGCCTCTCAGCACCATTTCCATATCAAAACCCATTTGGATTCTATATCTCAGGCACGGACAAGGGAGCAGCTAACAATTCAATAGACACTCAATTAAATTTTCACATAGACACATTTGAATATCTATTACAATGTATGCAGATTTTGCTCTCACCCATTGCTCTGATCTTCACTATTTGTTCTCTCTCTTTGTAATGAAAATGCTGTTGGAATAATACAAGTGCAGGTAAACAGATAGCCTCCTCTGTCTCTTGATCCACTTAAAAAAGAACTTGTTCTGCCGCAGTCATGAATATTCCTGATATTCAAATAGACAAGAAGACAAGTGTTTTTTGACATGCACCTGGGAGTGAGGCAGATTGTAAATCAACGTTTTCGAAATCTATCCGAAATATAAAAAAACAGCTATATCATTACAGAATGCTGTTCTTAATATATTTCTAAAGAAATCAATCCCTTTTGTCTTATACGGCTTGCGAAACGATTTAATGTGTCATCAATTCTAGCACTAAGGATGAAGGCATCAGAGTGCATTGTGCTCAGAGTGTTGAAGCCATGACAAACCCCCCTACCCTACAGAGGAGAGGAGAGTCTCTCGGAGGACAGGTTCTGCTTGTTGAATTGAACTCTAATCAATTCCAATAGCTGTGTGGGGCTATCTAGTTGTTTTCCCTTTGATTAATTCCATCCCTCGCTATCTAAAACACTGTTTTTGTCGACAGATTGGAAGCGCCTCAATTCATGCTGAACAAAGGCGTGCGCTCTAGGGAGAAGTGGGATTAGTGGTACTCCAGGACAATTATAATCTGCTTCCTGGTGCCCCCTTATCTCCTCCACTTATAATTGGACCCATGTCTAAGTGTGGAAACAACAATGTCAAAAGGCTGCATAACCTCAGTAGTGTTGAATAAGGAAACGCCAGAGGTAACAAAAAAACAAGAAAAAACCTTATGAAGTGTTATAAGTAACACTTAGAAAGCAAAAAAATAATTTTGTTAATAACATGGTTTGCTGTGATTAATCATGGATTAATCCAAATGTTGCTGTATTTGAAAATTCTACCAACTGTATCTACGATTGTCGATGACATAGAACAGCATAGCAAATATCAACACAATTATCTGCAATTATTGTTTCTCAACCAAGCACCACAAATTCAGCCTGGTGGGATTCATCTTCAGTCATGTTTCACCGACTGACTAGCCTGTGTCTGACATATACATGAATGCTAAGATGTTTCTCTAAATATTTTTTTGTGGAATGAAGCACCAGTTGAGTTTTTTGTTTGTTACAACACATAATAGTTAGCTTGATGAAATACTCTCCTGAGAAGAACAACATGCAACGACATTGCATGTCTTCTGGTTCTATAAAATTCACAAAAAAACAACAAACTAGAACGTTTTATAAGTTCAATAATGTGCTTAAATATGAGAGCGTTTCCGACACATTTCCAATTAAAGCCCCTGATATGATGAAAGTCAGTACGGCATGGGCAATGAAGAGACATCCCAACCAGCGGCGTAGCCACGGGGGGCCTGGGGGGGCCTCAGCCCCCTCATTTAGACTGGTTTTTCCTGGCTCAAAATTAGGCTTAAGCGTTAAGTGCTGTGGAGAATAACCTCACTAACTAACAACTTAGTGCTGTGGAGAATAAACAAGAACATGCAGCGGATTGAAACAGACAACATCCTACTCTTCAAAATGCTTTTCACAGATATATTTATTGTCGCATTTCATTCGCACTGTGTGTAGTATAACATATTCATGTGCTCACCTTGCTACTTTATCTTCCTCGTATTGGGCTATTTTATTAAAAGTAATCCATGATTTTGCCTTTTCTGTTGTCCATGATCTTTCAATGGACAAGAACAATCACCAATTTAAACAATCTTTCAGTGGATAATTATTATTGTTGCTGTGGTACATGGTGGCTAGCAGTTTATGCCATTGATACATCTTTTTCAGGTAGGGTCCAGCTTCTTCTATCGCATTTAACGTAAAAATAGTCTAGCCGGTTGGAGGGAAGACTGAATTGCATTTTTTTGTGGTGCACAAATTCTCTGAGAAGGCTTAGACAGGGTGAGAAAAGCCTTTGGCCTTTTGCCGCCTAAACCTTTTCAATGCAGGAAGAACCCTGTTACATGTCCAGCCACACCAGGTTTATGTTTGGTCGCAATAAAAATATAGGATTGTTGATTTGTTTTTGTTTTGTGGCCCCTTCATTTTAAGAAGGGACTCCCCAAAAAATACAATTATGATTACACGACAGGGGTGACGGAGACCAGGACACTGAAAAATTGTCTTGCTGCTTATCATGGACTGCTTGTCCGCAACAGTCATTTCTCAATGTCCCGAACAAAATCATATCAGACAGTAATAACCTGGCACAGATGACAGGAGGGAGACCAGAGGACAGAGCACCTATAGTATCTGAATAGGCCGCACTCTCATTACAGACATCAATTGGCGATAATTGGCTCTCTTTTATTCTCTCTGTGTCTCTCTGTGTCTCTCTCTATGTGTCTCTCTCTGTGTCTCTTTCTGTGTCTCTCTGTGTCTCTCTCTGTGTCTCTCTCTGTGTGTCTCTTTCTGTGTCTCTTTCTGTGTCTCTCTCTCTCTGTCTCTCTGTGTCCTTCCCTGTGTCTCTCTGTCTCTTATCCTCTCTCTCCCTTTCACGCCTTGCTTGGTAAGCTTCATCACCACCATTTTGATTGACATGGAGTGGATGGTGACAAACTCATTGGGGCAGCCTTAGTGCTGAATCAATAACACAGAGCAGACGCTTGGCAGTCTATTTAACAGAGAGAGAGGTGGGAGAGAATGGTAATGTCTAAGCCAAGGGGAGATAGAGGAAAACAAATGTGCTGGGCTTGAAGCAGCAGCTAGATACTTTCAATGATATTACCTTGACATCTGTATTTATCTATTCTGTAAAAATAAATAAAGTAGTCATACTGTAGTTCATTGGCTATTTACAGTAGTAAAAACAGATGTGTCATAATATATATTTTTTTTTTAATATTACCCCAAAAGAATGTGTAAAAAATGTGAACATGCATACTGACATGCCCTATAAGACATGCCCTATAAGAATGGTACTTACATCTGTGATTCCAGCCTCCAGAATGATGACTTTGGCTTCCTTTTCCAGAGAGCCTTTCTGTTGAACTGTGAAGAGAAGAGCAGAAACAGAGCTTGTGTGAGGCTTCTGTCAATCACTGCTACTGTACAGTGTATGGCTGCATTTCAGGGCGCCTACACTGCTATCATGTAGCACAGATGATCAGATAGTTCAATACTAATGGTATGTATCCTGCGGTATCAACCACTACCTCCAAAACTGAGCTGATTGGATAGGGTTCTCTAGACATGCATAAGTAGTGTTTGAAGTTGCAAGAACGTTGAGTTTAATATCTGAGACTAACCCATCCTTTCTGGGAGACACACAGAGTTGCATTCACTTCAATTTTCAGATTTAAAACAGAGCTTAACTCTTACAGTAAATGTCTGTGTACACCTCATAGTGAAACATTTGTTGGTTCTTGCTATTGTACACTGTATTCCCCTTTCTCTCACACATATTACCCATATAGGAACATCTTAATTTCCCATCACCTAAAATGGAAATAACTGACTGAAATTCATGGGCTGCAACATTCTCACAGAAAAAATCATGCAAAATTGCATTTTCACTACTTGTTTGCATGTGAAAGAACTGATGTAGAAAAAAGTCCCTCTTTTGTTGACACATCAGCCAGATGAAGGATATGCAAATAACCAGGGAAGAGCTCCACTCTATAATGTTCCCTAAAATTCAGCAATAGCCTATCTAATTAGTGTTTTAATCTATCAGGGTAATTCTCTACTCTCAATTTATGCAGAGTCCTGTATAATTACACCACTGTGCTTCAGCTGGGTTCGTTTTGACACAGCTGCTCTCTCATTGGCCAGCTAGCTGAGCTCTAACCTTGAAGACAGGAAGTGTGACCACCTTGTCTGGCACTGGGCTGTCAGAATAGACATCTTAATAGTTCTGTCAGAAAGCATAGACTAGCGCCTGGGTTAGACATACTTACTTAATGAGCTGTAGTCTATTGTCACTAAATCTCTAAAGGACTAAATGGGCTGGCCTGTCTCCTCAATGGGCATTTGAACAGCGTAAGATTACATACATTAAGTAAAATGGGTTCTTCTGTGAGTTCTAGTTGAAGAACAGAAGTGAAGACTATGGTACCACTGACATCATTGGAGGTTTACAGAAGAGGACACAGACATGCACCTGGCACACAGGAGACACGCTGTCTCACTAGGGAAAGACTTATGACTTCTGATGCCCTTTTAATATGTTTACAGACTTAACAAGTCCCACAGCATGTTTAGTATCAAACTCGCGCTCATGAGGTGCTCTCAATGTACTTCTTTACTTGCACAGTAAAACTTAATAGCCAAATAAGACCCTCATTAGCCAAAACAAGAACCAAATGTAAAGACCACTCCAAATTCAAATCCTCTCATTCTCTCTCTCTCTCTCTTTTTATCTATCTCTCTCACACACACGCACACGCACACACACACACACACACATACACACAGACACACAGACACACAGAGAACTCCTCACCAACTTCTTTATTAATTTATATTCTACTAGCGCTAGGTTATTTAGAAGACCGGATGATTTGTGAACCAGAAACATTAGAAACATATGTACAGATAAAAAGGCATGGTATATAGCTGCTATGTGACATACTTATCATTACAACTGTGTTTCCTTTTGCATAAGTACTGCATCACATACCAAATCCATTTCAGAGGACAGAAAGAAAATAGCACATTTTTGCTACAGCCAGCCCTCATCCAAAACACATTTCATTTGTCACCTCTGCCTGCCTGGTCTGAATTCTGCTTAATGTTAAGTCAGTGCATCTGAGCTACTGTAGGTGCCCAAAGCGAAACAAAGGCAGCACTGGGGATTCAAAAATCCACCATTTTTCAATGTTGACAAAGGGGAAGCCTGGCGTCCGTGAGCAGAGAATGGATGCTTTTGCCGTGCTGAAGTGAGTTTTTTTTTTCTTTTTTACTGCAAGCACATTTCAAGTCCAGTAATGAGAAGAAAACAGCGTCTATCCTTCAAAGGAACAAGAAGCGTGACCCCCATGGCATTACCCATACCAGTACACTGGTGTAATTGCATTACCTTATCATGATATCACACAGTGCTTCCTGAGCAAATCAAAATATATAGCTACAGTATTATGTTCTCTCTGAAATAACAATTTTAACAAAAAGTTAAACTCTATTACTATCTAAGAGCCTGAACTAATATTTGTCAAGAGAAAAAAAAAACTCTTAAGAAATAGTGTCTGCGAATATTAAATATGTTTCTGCCTGAACACTCACTTTATGCAACCTGAGCGTATCCACAAATGTTTGACATTTGTTGTAAATGCACACGTCAAAAACAATCTTACAGTCATTTTTCATGTTAGTTTAATTATATATCATTCCAGGGTTCTCTCACTTGGATTAATTGGATTTCTGATATCAATATTTCAGCCTTCAATCTGTTTGAGATGAGCCTTTACCCAGCGTAGCCTTATTGCCCCCAGTCATTTAAGCTGTGATATCAAGAATGAGCAATAGGGGGAATTTAGAAATCCCAAAGACAATGTGGTAATCAGATTAAGAGTGCAAGGACCAAATGGCATGGTGGGCCACCTGGGGCTGGCAGTCATTACCTCGGCAATGAAAGGATGAGGCTGGAGAGAAAGAACCACTCAATCACACATAGCCAGCTACATAATCACAACCGATCTAGTTCCACCAAAAAACATTCATCACGACGCAATAGTCACCGGTCCATTCTCTACTGTGGCTCAGTTATCGTGACTTTAGCGTGGTCAAAATACAGACTGGGGAAATGTAGGCCAAGTCAAAGTATTTCTTTGAACAGCAAATTTAACAAGCGACGACCAAAGGAGGTGTTTCAACTTGACTCTACTGATCTATATAGGTTGTTCCTAGCTTGATCAGAGACCAGTATCCACAGGTCTCTCTTCAGAAGCGTTGTTCTGTTTGAATACTCCTCTTACAAATAAGTTGTGTTAGGACACTTCAGGCACTCTGTTTCCAAGCCCTGATGCATTTCCTGTGTAACTACATCAACATAAATTGACCTCGGACAAACATCTGACTAAGCTCTTCATACAAAACAAGTTTCCATCCTCCTACACGGTGTAAATCAGCCACCCACATCAATCAATGACCTTGCAAAATAATGAACCCACCGCTCCGACTGTTGCAGGCTTGTTCTGAGCAGCACTGGGTGTCTGAGGGGATACATGATAGTGAGTTAACAGGAAGTGATCCAGACTATGTCTCTCTCTGCCAGGTTATTTCACAGCCTAGGTCTCTCTCCCTCTCTCTCTGTCTCTCTCTTTCTCTCTCTCTCTCTCTCTCTCTCTCTCTCTCTCTCTCTCTCTCTCTCTCTCTCTCTCTCTCTCTCCCTCTCTCTCTTTCTCTCTCTCCTTTCCTTCCTGTCTACCACCAGCCATCTCTAGCTCACTCTTTCTCTCCGCTTCCCTTTCTTCACCCACACTCTGGCGGGTGGGAGAGGGAGGCATTTATTTCGGTTTGATAAGTGGAGAGATGGCAATAATTCTGCCGCCACAGATAAGAGGCTAAAACTGGGCCAGTGTCTACAGTGGCCTCCCACACCTGTGATGTGAATCACCAGACTCTCACAGATGGAGAGAGACAATGACCCACCACTAAATCTTCTCGGTGACATACTTCTGCAGTTACTACGGTCTCTAGGATGTCTCTGTACAGTTTCAAACAGCTACTAATGTAGGGTTGACATTTCAACCATACTTTAGGTTGAAAAGTAATTTGCATTCAATATGATAAGAAGACTAATGTATATATCATTGGACTAAAGAGCATGATAACACAATATATACCAAATACTTCTTTATTCATATCGACAACAGGAAGTAGACCATAACATTGTTTCTGGCCTGCTAACCAAGGAAAAATCATGTGCAGTGGTAGCCAGTGAGAGAGAGTGTAGACTAGCCTTGTTAGCCACTGACACAAACTGTGAGTGGACAATCCTGTTGGACAGTTACAAGTGCAGCTGCACTCTCCCAGTGACTGCCAGAGAATGTGATTGGTCTCTTCAGGAAGTAGGGGAGGCAGGGGGGCACTCTGCCCAGACAACCCACAGAACAGACACACTTTCCTTCATAAACCATTAACACACCCCTTCCCACATAAAGCAGGTCTGACCCTGTTGGACTGTGAAAGATGAAGAGGGGCGAGATGAAGCTTGGGGAGGGAGGGCTGGAGGGAGAGCTGGAGGAAAAAAGGTTTGGAGGAACAGAGGGAGGGAGGGATGGAGGAGATGGATAAGGGGTGGAGCAAGAGATAAAAAAGGGGTGGAGAAGGGAAAGAAGGAGGGACGGATGGAGGGAGGGAGGGATGAAGAAGAGGTGGAGGGAGGGAGGCATTAAGAAGAGGTGGAGGAAAGGAGGGATGGATGGAGGGATGCATGACTCCAACAGAAAGCACATAGGTAGACCTTCAAGAGTAATGGAAATCAGGAAAGTGAGAGATGGAAGGATCAAAGTGAAGAGGGCCACTTATTCATGACAGGAGAATTCACACAGACTGCCAACACTTAACGCCTCCCTCCTCTGTCTCACTCAGTGTCTCTGATGGGTGACCTTTACCTCTGACTCATCTCAGCATCCGACTGAGTGAACGCCCAATGGCGGCGGTCAGTAGCTCGCTCCACTGTGATTACCTCATGATCACTCAGGAATGGTGTTGTCTGTTAGGACTGTGTGGGTGAGTGGTAGGAATAAAATAAAATAAAAAACGGAATATAATTATGTATTTTTTTGTTGGTTGACTAATGCTGGTCGACTCATATTGCAATGCGATGAAGAACACAAGCTAGAAAAGAATTGTGTTTGTGTGCGTGTATGTGTGTGTCCATGTGTTTGCATGCACGTGTAACTGTACATTAAGTGAAGCGTGCAATAATCGAGACAGCTCGATGTGATCTGGAGCTATTGAAAAAGATTGACAGCTCAAGTCTCTGGGTATGAATGTGCTTTTGTTTAAGACATCAGACCCTGCTGGTTTTGATCTGTACTGCACCTGTGTGTCAGTGGCAGCTCTGAGCGTTAAGTGTTGCCGAATACTGTTTGTTCATAAAATGCTGTTTTCATCGGAGTGTTTGACAGCGTGCTGTATGTAGTACACACTCGAATATGATAGACAGCAGAGCGGAGACCCTGCTGACACCCAGTCCTTGTGAAGTCTGGTCTGGTCCGGTCTGGTCCGGTCTGGTCCGGCGGAGGTGGTCACACCAGGGAGCTGTCACACAGCTATACACTCACATCACACTTACTGGGAAATGTCTCCTATTATTGCTGCAGTAAGGACAAAGGTCCAACACGCCAGGAGAACCTTGAGCGTTCAATTGTTTTCCATGCTGTTTTCGAGCCATGTTACCGATACCTTTTTTCAAAGACTGTGGCAGGTGGAGGTTTGCGGTGCTCCACACTCGATATTGACTTGTGCTTATGACAAACATCCATGTTTCCATTACTGTGGAACAGTCACATTGAGAGGAAGGATCAATATTTGGGTAAGGTCTGTGACGAGATTTAAACTGTGTTGGAAAGGGGGAAATGAGGTGCAAATAAAAAGACAGGAAGGAACACAAACCCCAAATATCCTCTCAATTTAGCATTACACAAGCTTGAGTACAGTACAGTCAACTAATACATTTGGAAGTATCAGGGATAGTGGCATTAGCTACCACTAAACGCTTCTTTCCTTTGGATTCCTGCCCAAACCTATCCGTGGTTAAGTATGTGTTAGCTGGATAAGACAGACCTTCTCTAGTGTGGCAGTGTAGTGTAGTTGAACCTGCATAATGCTTGCCACCTATACTGTGGATCAAATCCCTCTCAGTACCTCCAGTTCCTACTGCCTGTCCTGCCTTCCTGTCGGTTGACTTCTCTTGTTTTATCCTGTCCCTGCATATACAGAACATGTGGTAAAAGGTGGACTGCTTACTTTCAAACAAATAACAAAACAACAAATACGATATAAAATCCCCACTGGTAGGGCACCAGCTCTCCCCTTCTCATCCTGCATCGTCCGTGCGCACACTTGAATGGACACCGCCAAAACAGATGATGTCACCCTGTAAGAGGGGACGGGCACTGAGCACACACAGCACCTATCAACACTGTCCAGGTGGCTGATGGGTAAATTACTGATAACCCAGAGCTTTGGCATCAAGATGGTATCCAACACTGATGGGACTTGTAGTCCTTTGGCACATAATTACAAACCAGCATCTTATCTTTGGATGCACAGCAACAACACGAAAAGATCTAATTGGCCGATCCTTAACAAAAAGCCCCCCATATCCAAGGGACATCTTGGAAAACGAGGATCTTGCCACATGGCCTGCCAAGACGCGAAAGAGTGATGGATAAAATCAAACATCTCCAGGAAGAAGGCTGGAGATAAGCCAGACAAACGAAGAGGAACTCTCACCCTATTCCCCCCTGAGGATATTCAGCAATGGAGCCCAGACAGTAGATAAAGCCAGGCCTAGAGGGGACTAGCCTGCTATAGACAGGCGCTTTAGATGCCAGAGGACTACAAAACCCACAAAGCCACTAGTGGCTGGAGTCAGTTTGCTCGGTAGAGAGCTACATCTGTAGGATGGTATCAAAGGAAAAGAGAAGCATATTCTAACTTACCCCTGGAGCACATATCCAAGGTCTAGCTGTACCTGCAGGAGCTAAATGTTTCAGGGGATGTTAGAGTAATGAATCACTGTATGGGGCCAAGGAGATGCATTTCAGTGAAAAGCTTAGATTAAACCCTTTAAAAATGTGAATACATGTTTGTTTATTTGTTGTTTGGGGGGGGGGTTGTTCTTATAAGTTTCTCTTATACGGCTTCTATTCCTGTAAAAAAATATAAATAATCTGGAGTGCAATACGAGACGTTCTTCCACATTACTATAAAGAGTGTCATGTTGTAATTGTTGCAACATTTGCATCACAATATCTTATCTATATAGAGAGAGATATATCACAATCATACATTTATCTTGGGGCAACTTTTGACTGTTTGGAGTCCATCATTTGTCTTCTGTTCTCTGCATATTTGACGCACTCACACGCACCCCCCTATCCCTCTAAAACCCCTCCTTCTGTCTCTCCTCCTCCTCCTCCTGCTCTTCTTGTGGAGAGCCTGTTTGCTACCAGACTCTGAGCTGCCTCTGGTTCCCATCTGCCCGTTGGCTAGTCAGTCTACTTATGTGTTCAGACACCGAGCTGTACACATGGGGTCTTGTCTGAGTCTTCTCTCTTCTCTCTGGCTCTTTTTGTCTCATTTACACCCACACTGCACACATCACGCAATCACACACACACACATACACAAACACATACAGAGATCCACACCAAATGGAGACAATGTAAGCCAGCCTGCTGTTGCCGGCGGGAGAGAAAGCAGAGGAGGAAGAGAAGGGTTTCCATCATGTGTGGAACCACAGCACACCCACAATCAAGCCCTCAATACTGAGTCAGGATTCACAAACACAGAAAACATGCATGCACTGCTCCAGTAGCAGATGGAGCCTTTTCCCTGCAAATAAATGGGAAGAAACAAGCGGTAAACATCGACAGGTAGGCAGATCCAGTCGGTAAGTGGGTATCCTTCTAATGTCTGTCTCTTTCATGGAGCTCCACTAAAAAAGTCCTGACCATTACATTTTGATTTAGATGACTCGGTGTTCCTTGTGATTTTCTGGGGGAAATAGAAGTCAGCCTGTGATCTCGGACCAAGGTGACCTCATTACCGGAATTTGTTACGGTTGTCATTACGAATCACACACCATGTCACTCAAACCCGGGGGAAGTAAATAGGGAATGTACCTAGCCAACTACCCTGGCACAAGCCGGCATACGCTGATCTCCCGATCCGTGACCCTGAAGTCCAGAAAACGTCTTACGGTATCACATTCAGGATGGAAATCTGTCCACCTGAGTCCCAACTATAAGCCTCTGGGTCTTGTGGAAAGATCGAAGAAGGAAATGTAAACGTGACCCATTGCTGACCTGGCTCAGGAAAAATGGGGCTGCATTCACAGACTGAGGCAGTGTGATGGGTTGATCCCAACTGGTTGTGGAGAAGTTTATTCATCATGTAGGCAGTTCCACTGTGATCTCTTGATCTTGATCGAGTGTCTATGCAGCGCTTTATTATAGTTAAGAGCCTAAAAACTGACAAGGAGTTCGTGCATTTGTCAGAGTAGAGGGCGTATGGTATTAATTTACAGTGTTGAGACATTAGCCAACAAAATGGTGAAACCTGATGTTCAAGATCTGCAGCTTATTGTCTGAGTTAAGGCATTCCATGAAAAGCCAACCGCATGTGTACCAGCCAGGACAAACTAAGAGCTGTTTCAGCCATCTTTTCAATTGGCTGTGTCCCACAACCTCTCCACACAAGGTAATGTCCACCATTACAGAAAGAAATAAAGCCCCATGGCTGAATGTGACATTTACACTGGAATGCAATGTTCATTCTTGTCAAGTAAATATAATACAGCGTCCAAAATTCCAAGAAAGAGAGCAGTTTATTAGACAGCAGTGTTTAACTCCAGGGAATGCCCTGCTAAGCTACACTGCTGCACCAGGACTGTGCGTTGCTGTGTTTAGCAGTGTGTATGTATGTGTGTGTATGAATGTGTGTGTGTGTGGTGGCAACAGCAGTAGCAACAGCAGCCATGCTGGATCCTGCCAGTTAGCTTGTGAACATTTCAGGATTGGCAGTGACATTATGCATGACTTGGTTTCTTGCCAACCAAAAGCGAGAAGGAGTGTGTGTGTGCTCGTGTGTGTGTGTGTGTGCTTGTGTGTGTGTTTGTGTGCTTGTGTGTGTGCTTGTTTGTGTGCTTGTGTGTGTGTGTGCTTGTGTGTGTGTGTGTGTGTGTGTGTACTTGTGTGTGTGTGCTCGTGTGTGTGCTTGTGTGTGTGTTTGTGTCTGTGCTTGTGTGTGTGTGTGCCCAGTGAGAGGAGACTTAGAGAGGGGGTAGTGCTCATGGTGGGCACAAAGACGGGCGGGACACACCCGTGCCAATCCAGCTTCTGGGGGAGCAGGTGGGGGCTGTGCATCTGATGGCCAGCGCACACGTCTGGAGGAATGTGTGGTAACAGATCCAACACCCTCACACACACACACACACTCCACCAGTATCCCCATTGACTGGTGACTGAGATTCTATTCTCAGGGTGCACAATGGAAGCCACACATCCAGCCACACAGAAGTGAAAAATAAATGATAGATGTTATCTGCAAGTTGTCTGTCATGACAGTATCTGGAGCTGCTCTGTTATGAATGTCTCAGTTTTCGGTGTGTTTGCAATATCTGGGCTCTGTGATTGGTTTCCTCTTCAGTGGGGTACTACAGGACAATTTCAGTGTATTGTCACCACATTGAGAGGTTGTTCTGATCATGATGAAAAGTGAATAAAGAATGACTTTTTGTTCACTGTGCCTGTTGGCTGGAATGGGATACTTTGGAAGCTGGCCAGTAAATCAGAATTGGATCTTTGGTGGTCGTTGAAACTGACCACCAAACTGCTGTGGGGCTACGCACTTCTGACCTTCTGCTGTACGTCGCTTTGGATAAAAGTGTTTAATAACGAATCAAACGTAATGTGTGTAAAACCTTTGTCCTGAGATTGTTGGTTCATGTCACACAGACAACATCACCTTGCAGTGATGGGCACACACAGAAGAACAACACAAGTGTGCTCACAAAGAGTTTTAAAAGAATACAACTTACATGTCTTACATCTGGCTCCAGCAGCACTGCGATGCCTAGGCCCTACTTTCATTGAGTCATTTTAGCAGACGCTGGTATCCAGAGTGACTTACAGTAACACAGGGACATTCCCCCCCAAGGCAAGTAGGGTGAAGTGCCTTGCCCAAGGACACAACGTCATTGGCACAGCCAGGAATCGAACCGGCAACCTTCTGATTACTAGACCAATTCCCTAATCGCTCAGCCATCTGACTCCCATACTTGACTTGGATCTCTTCAATATGCATGCCCAAACACAAGGAGAGCTATTAAAGCCAGCTTCAAATGAGGCTGCTTATCTTTTTAATTAGGCCGTCGCTTCAGAGAAAGCAATAGTGCCCTCTTGGCTGATGTATATGTAATGTGGAACAGTATTGATTGTTGTTGTCAAAACAGGCCCTATTCAAGGTACCATCAGCCCAGTAACCATTCAATAATGTCGCTAATAAATATCTGAGCCGTAGTCTGGTCAATGTGTCGCATTCATTATCTTTCTAATGCAAAGCTACTGGGTATATTCAGAGGCTTATGGATCTGGGATACAGGGGGGAGTAACAGCAGGTTGCTTGACAGGATATTACATTGAACATGTTGTCTGGGGACACAAACGTTTTTTTTTATCAAAAAAAGATTGAAGCACAACACATGCAAAGATGGAGGATATTTGTAATTATAGTCTTAGCAGTGGTTTGTGCTTTTGACACAGTTAAGATTTTCAGCAAGTGTCCCTCTCCGTAGCCAAGCGTAATAGGCAATACAAAGGCTATTTACACTTCTGAGGTGTTAATGCAACACTTTTCCCAATTGTATTATGGGGAAAGTGGTTTTTCTCACCAATGTGTTGACAAGCAGAATTATCTAAAGTGATATGACAACAATTTGCTGTGGCAGACATGCTTGGCTACTGACCTTTGACAGGCAATTACAAGTTGGCTTTATCCCACAAAACAACGCGACAATGTCATTTATCGGAAGAGAATCAGTTAATTATATTTTTTTGCAGAGGACAACTTCCTTCCTGTTTCTTTGGTGAGTGATTTGGGGTTTGGATAAGCACTCATCAGACGTTGACCAAGCAACTATAAAGACAACTTGGGACACTAACTGAGTGCTCAGGGTTCTAACTGGAGCTGTCCTGAGGACTATAGGTGAATACTTAATGAGCTGAACAGATATTTAGCTACACAAAATCGACATAGCTTCAACAAATTAGGAATAGTAGTCAATTGATTCTGTGATCTACAAAAAAAATATTACAAATATTTAAAAAATCACAGAAATGATTTTGTAACCTGCGTAAGTCTCACTGTAAAATGTGCTTGTTTTAATCAACAGACATTGGAGTCTATTTCCCGTATCTCTTTTTTCTTCTTTTATGCGACTATGAATGCTAAATAATAATGACCACATCTAAAGTAATGAAGTAGAATGGGCTCCACACGGATACTCAGACACACACACTGACACACACACACACTGACACACACACACTGACACACACACTGATACACACACTGATACACACACACATTTGAGCATAGATCCAGGGGTGAAAATGAGCTTCAGACCATGTCTCTCACCTGACATATTAAACATATTTTTGATTGACATATCAAGCAATCCTTTCCATAAAGAGACAGATCCAAACTTGCCCACTACTTAACACATCCAAAGGGAAGTAGTTGATCTGTTCAAACCAAAGGGGCAGAGATTCATCCATTGTTATTTTTGTTACTGTGTTATATTTTCACAATTGCACACAGAAAACCTTAAAAACACTGAAAGATTATAGCAAAAAATCTAAGCAAAATAAAATTAGGAGGCTAACCTTAATCTGTGTTTTAATCATACTCTACAGAATTATTTGAGAGAAGGAGTCCATTAATTATACACGAAAAGAAGAACTACAAAAGGAGGCTCGTCTTTGAAGACATGGAGTCCTAAATGTCACCGTACCACTTTGAAGTTCCTTGCCTGCCTTTTGTTTCTCAGTTCTAATACATAAAACACTCTGGAATAGACAATGCCTGGGCTTAAGACGGACATTTCATGTTCGCCACACCATCAAAAGAAGCCACTCTCTCCTGCTCTGAGTGAACTCGAATCAAGCAGTGATACCTTTCTGTGTGAATCTGGCATTGCGTAGACAGCTGACGGCCATGAAAGCATCTGTGGCTTTGATGAATCATTCAATGAACCGCGTTTTCCCCAAATCCAAGCTCTTAAAAGATTGTTGATTCCACCTGTTTACTGTATTTGTATGATAACAATTGAGTGAGAACAGAATCAGCGTTCATATCTTACTATCAATGAATCCATAATAACTCATGCCTTACCACGACGACTCAGATCTAAACATGAATCAAACTCAAATTGGATTTGATTTCCAACCGACTAGGGTTATAACTAGTCTGGACCAGTTGGAGGGTGTCTCCATGCAGAGCCCTTCCAGCATTCAGCCAAATGCTCAGAGGTGAGTCACCAGGCATCCTCTGACAGTCTGCCTGGTGGAGAGAGCGAGAGAGAGAGAGAGAGAGAGAGAGAGAGAGAGGGAGAGAGAGGGAGAAAGAGAGAGAGAGAGAGAGAGAGAGAGAGAGAGGGAGAGACAGAGTTGAAGGGGGGGAACACTTGAATGCTGCTGTAATCAAGGCCCATGCCTTGAAGTGGGCCAATCAATTCAGCTGTCTACTTGTCTCCTCATCAGGCTTCTTGGAGACGGCTAAAGGGAACGGGGCCGCCAGCCTACTGGGGCCACCAGAGGTGAGTGAACAACAGGAGCGTTTCATCAGTCCCCCTAATAACGTTCTTCACGGCAGAGCTGGGCTGTGGAGGGAAGCAGGCCGGACTGACTAATGCACATGGGTTTTTTTACGGTTGGAATTTAAAAATATATATCTTGTTCGGACAAGATATGGAGGAGGTAGAGGCTTAGCCTGAAGCAACGCAGTCTCTTGTAGAAAGACACATTTGGTCCTCGGTGGCGACAATGGCGCTGACGTTTCGAACCGTTTCAAAGTTGAGGGATTTGTTCGCTGCCATAGAAAGAGTTTCGGCTTTAGCTCAGTGGGTAAGGCCACGTTATAACACCTAAAAGACACACGGTCTTGACACTCTGTGGGCTGTAAAAGCAGGATGCATTTTACCGGTATATTAGAGCTCACACAAACCCTCGCCACGACCATTATATCATCATCTGAACGTGTGATAATGGCCCCCAAGTATAGCATTCACACATCCCACATGTATATCTGAGCACTGCAATAAGGAGCCCAGACCATGGAGGCCGTCCCCTAGTTGCTCGGATGATGCAATAGTGATGCAAGTGTGAAAGCCAGTTCTGGTGCAAAGGGTCCATCTGCGAAAGGTCTGCCAACGACGTTACAGCAACGTCAGGAGCCGTGCCAACTCTGTGAGAGCTGCCAGCTGTGGGCGAGCGTGGCAGAGTGCCTTGTAGAGAGAGAGAGAGAGAGAGAGAGAGAGAGACAGAGAGAGAGAGAGAGAGACAGAGAAAGATAGACAGAGAGAGAGACAGAGAAAGATAGACAGACAAAGAAAGAGAGACAGAGAGAGACAGAGAGAGAGACAGAGAGAGAGACAGAGAAAGATAGACAGAGAAAGAGAGAAAGACAGAGACAGACAGAGACAGAGAGAGAGACAGAGAGAGAGACAGAGAGAGAGACAGAGAGAGAGACAGAGAAAGATAGACAGAGACAGAGAGAGAGACAGAGAGAGAGAGAGAGAGAGAGAGAGAGAGAGAGAGAGAGAGAGAGAGAGAGAGACAGAGAGAGAGAGAGACAGAGAGAGAGAGAGACAGAGAGAGAGACAGAGAGAGAGTTGCCAACAGCGATGCCAATGCCTGGGCTGGCACACGGGCTGGCGCGGTTGGCATAGGACCACGGTGCAATGCTGTACATACTCGGCTCTGCGCAACACCTGTGCTCCCCGCGCCTCCACAGCAGGATGCACAGATGCTCCCAGAGCTCTGGAGGATGACACACAGCTCTGCACTCCCTCTGAAGTCAAACCAAAATAACCACAGGTGCCTCTGAACTAGGAACAAACCAGAGGGTCGTGCCTGCTCACAGCTAAAGGGCGGACATCTTAGAGATCACCAAAGGTAGCCGGAATAAAAAAAAGATGATACGTTGAAATACAAAGCAGTGGCATGTGTCGTGACAAATAGCATCAATGACCAATAACTGTGTTTAGAAAGATCAGGCGGAGAATGTTCTAGAATTGATTCTCATTTTGAGGTTGGAACAGACTAAATCAAATGAAGTTAACTTGGATGGATTTCAGTCACTGTAGGGTATAAGTGTGTTATGTATCCCAATGGGAGAATTGTCACTGATAAAATCACAGACAGGAAATCTATGGAGACCATCCAAGAAGGGCGTCCAAACAACCGCAATTGATGAAAAACAGTAAGCTATTACTGTTCCTGATGATTATGTGAAGCGCCAAGGATGTGACGGCTGGGTAAGAGTAGAAATTGTTGCTGTTATTGTTGTTATTCTTAAAAATAAAGACGTCGAATGATAACAGGTGGCAAATTGGGTTTGCCACTTTTCAGGTGTCATATTTCCTCAGACACTGAGAGACAAAAACAGACATTGGAGATCTATCATGATGGTAGCTGATATTTTCATTTTTTATTATTGAAGAACAAAACGATAAATTCTGTGTAATTTGACTATGAATGATAAACACCCGTCTACCAACCCATATATCAGGATGACACAGACGATGGCAATATATTATAGTTGATGGTAAGAATGCATATCAAATACAGTTCCCTGGTTGTTCTAGAATACAGTACCCACCCTTTCAGGAAGTCAGGGCTGTAAAAGTGCTCTCGAGTCCAAGACCCTCACATCAATATGAAATAAGTTAGCTTGGTAGATGTACCCCATTACTTTGACCTAAGGAGCCAGGTAATAACATTTGGCATTTTGACAAGTGTTTAGCTGGAGAGAAGGTCGATGCTGTCAGCGTATGGGATCTATGCTAATCCAGTCATCTGGAAGAGAGATGAAAAGGAGAAGGAGAAGAAGAAACAAAGAAAACTTTCGTTTTGTCTTCATAATGATTTCTTGAATTGGGTTTTATTTCAAGCTGTGAGTAGTCCAGAAATCTGATGATGGAAGCTGATGGTTTCTGGAGTCGAAATAAGCAATGATGAAAAAGCACAAGGTTAAAAAGTCTTAGTGATATGGAGAGTGTGTGAGCAAAAAAAAGTGAAAGAAAGAAAGGAAGAGAGAAATATGTAGAGGGTTAGAGAGAAAAAGAAAGTATTTCAGACTCACTAAGGCCTATTTGATGCCATCCAAGTGAATCCTGAGCATGTGAATTTCCTTTATACTCCAGCCTTCCCACTAGCATTTCAACTATCCCACTTTGTAAGGGACTCATGCCTTCTAACTTTTTGATCTGTTTGTGACCTCTGACACAGACTTACCACGTCAAAACACCTCTGATATTACACTCCAGTCTGTGGGAGCAGCCTTCCATTGTTAGGCCAGACAATGCACTTGTTATTCCTCATAAACAAACTAAGAATCCATATAACGTAGGGCTGTATAAAAACATCTTGGTTAATTAAGTATTCACCCCCCACACATTCATATTTGGTAGAGTCGCCTTTCGCTGCAACAACCTATTGAGGTAAGTTATGTACCAGTTTAACACACACTTTTAGACTGATTTTGGCTCATTCTTCTTGCTAGACTTGCCAAGAACAACGCGTGTGAACCATCATTTTCAAATCAGGCCACATTAGAGCATAATGAAAAGAAATCAATTGAAAGCAAAATGGGCTCTGTGTTTAATGAACTTAGTGGATATGACTACAACAGTCTGAGACACAGCTAGTGGAGCTTTGAGCAGATTCAACCTTGCATAAGCTTCAGCTTCCCCAGCCCAGTGGAACACTGGAAGGGGGCTGCCAGAAGAGTGAGGATGCTGATTTCTGGACGAGTCAGAGTACCTCAGCTGCCTCTCCCTGCTTAAAGTGCTAATTGAGCTGCCCGCCGCCCTGACCCTGACCTCGCCTCCATTCAAGGAGCCCGTTCTCACGGGCTCCTTGAATGGCCCCCACTCCCGCCTCTGAACAATGGGGGTCGTCACCCCTCTGCCCACCATCTTGACACCCCCCCCCCCCACCCCCACCACCTCTTCCACCCTGCTCCACCTGACAATGGCCCTCGCCGGCCCCATTGCTGGTGACAATGGTGGGACGCGCGTGACAGAAGCAGTACTCTCTGGGTTTTAGCGGGGGCTGAGCTCAGTCCTACTCGGCCCACATCCTTTTGTCAACTCTACCATCATCTAATGCCAGCCTAACCCTGTAGGCTGGGCCGGTATGGATCAGCTGCTGTGCAGAGCAGGAGGGGTGTCATCATGTGGACACTTGGTTCAATTGTGGGTGGATTGATTTTATTTGTCTAATGCTTAGTATAATCTTATTGTATGTATGGGTTATGTAATATCCTCACGACCACACGATGGTTTGATTGAACGTTTCTTTATTGTCCACTGCACACCCACATAGCATAGCCACGGCCTACACTTCTTCTGCCCCCTTGTCCTCTAACACCGTGTCTTATACCTTTAACCCCAACGTTACCTCCCCCTAGGGGATTAATGCAGGTAGGCTTTTCTCTTAACTGACAACAGTTAATATAAGTGAAATATCCTTTATGGCTAGGGGTTTCGGTCAGATATGGTATATCCTATATTGCCAACTTAAGGCAATGATCCAAAGTCTACTGAAAAAAACTAGTCAGCTTTCACTCAAAGAATAACACTAATTTTCTCAAGAAAATGATAAGTCTGTAATTTATGATGTAACATGCCATTACAATAACCATGTAATGCTTGATATAGAAAATATATGTCTGAACTGTATTGTAATCATCTATGCTGTGGGACAGACACATGTTCTACTTGAATATGACAAATTATACTTTGAAGACAGCTCACCCTCACTGTTCACTTAGCGTAAGAGGCACCCATTTTAAATATAACGTGAAAATGTGTCAAATGTTTGAAATCATTTCACTAATGCCTTTGATTTCTCAGGGTTTTAGTGCAATAGAGAAAGAAAAGAAAAAGAAAGAAAGTGAAGAGAGGACTCAATTATCAAACCTGTCATCAGAATGAAAAATAAAGAAAAAAGCAAGATCAGAAGTTATTTTGACCGAGCCAATTTCCAGGTACAGGGTATTGGGGTAATCGGTGTGTGTCTGTGTGTGTCTGTGTGGGAGTGAGAGAGAGTTTAGAGTCAGGCCCAGCTAGGAATCATTAAATGTTCAGCCCTCTATGCCTCTCTCTCTCTCTGTCTCTGTCTCTGTCTCTCTCTCTGTCTCTCTGTCTGTCTCTCTCTCTCTCTCTCTCTCTCTCTCTCTCTCTCTGTCTCCCTGTCTCTCTCTCTCTCTCTCTCTCTCTCTCTCTCTCTCTCTCTCCCTTCCCCTCTTGCTGGACTGACAGGCTGTCTAATGACACACACACACTCAGGTCTTTATTCTTCACTTCATCAACAGCTCGCCTCATTACCGCTCCAGCTCCCTATATGAGCCACTGTAGCCTGCTCACACTCCCACACTGTCACTTCCAAGCAACAAAGTGGACTTTGATACAGCACGGCCCACACCTTCTGGATGTGGTAGCCCAGAACTGCCCAATGGAGTTCTGTGACCGCAGGCCTTCTATCTTGTGGGCTGGAAGTCGTGTTTGGAGGACTTCTTCGTTCAAAATTCTAAAACTCGAAATGCCTAAACCCTTACCTATCTTGAACTATGTTAGCCTTTTATCGAAATTACATTTTCCCTTCTATCAAAAACAAAGATCGTTATATAACCAAGGGAAGTCTTTGCTCATACTGTCCTCAAATGGTATCACTTTATCATTTTATCTCCTTTGACATATTGAATGGACAATGAGGTCAATGTGTCAGTCAGTCAAAGTTGATGTTGTGGTTCTTCTTTTCCACTCTCAATTAGGTACTGTAATAAATTAGTCATGTCTATTATTGTTCACAATATTGCTAGTGACTAGTTAAATATTGGTTGAAATGGGGCATGACAGATTCAGAATATTTCCGCTAGTGGCAGAGAGCAACGCATTAGAAATTCTGACCTGCGACGTTGGCGACATCAGCTGTGGTCACGTTCTGGGGGTTGTTGGGTTTCACCTTGAAGGTCACTGCTGGGCCCACCACCCTGTAAAGACAAATAAAGGTAGGAAATTCCAAACACCATCCAGAGAGACTGACCCTTCAGCAGTATAATATCTACTAGACATCATATTTTTTTTCTTGGTTACCTGGCTCATTAAAGAAAGTCGCAAGCCCCCCCCCCCCCCCCCCCCCCCCCCCCCCCCCCCTACCGAGATAACCTCTTGAATTTCAATGTGACCAAGAGCATTTTACAAACACCCTGGAAAAATGAAGGGAAAAGCCCAAGCGTGATGTGTTCCCTAACAACCAGGGTAGGGTTGTTAGGGTTGTGCAAACAATCTGTGAGTGAGCATGAGTTGCAGAGTGATGCACAACTTGTTGGAGACGATGTCAGTCTGATCTCTACACTATACACACTAGTAACTGCATTTACCTTTGTTTGAGGGACAAATAGATTAGCTAGCTAGATGGGCTAGCTCACTAAAAGAACCATAAGAAGGTCCACGCCCAACCAACCATGTTTTGTACCACACCAAAACCAGTCTAAAGAGGGGAGTCTGTGTCACATTTCTTTTTTTTAAAGCATAAAAAGATGCAGGTGGGAGATGGAGGGACTGTGGGTGGTCCAGGTCACGGAGTACAGTCATTTGTTGTGAAGGCTTTGAGGGTCACCAACCGATTAATCCTTACTTTCTTACACTTACAGTACACATCAGACCTTTGAGGACTACACTAAACTTTTGGTCAATATTATTATCTATATTATTATGTCTAAACAATTTGGGCCACACTAATAGAACATGTCAATACAACAAATTATAATGATACTATTCATCAGAACCATGAATTTATGTTATATAAAATGGAATATTGGCTTTATTACATGTCAAAGATTTCTTCCTGAATCTAGGTTGCCATACTGTTGTGGCATTCTTTAATGTAAGACAGTCAGTTTATTACAGTGCTCTTGGTCAGTTCCTTCAAGCTATTGCTATATGAATTTGTCACATCTGCTAAAAGATACATCAAGCTGCCAGTCCCAGACCATTAGGGTTTGAACAGGACAAATCACTCATGTGAGTTTCTTACACATTCATATGCTCCCACTACACCAGCCAAAAGTAGGTTTTAAAACATTCTGTGAACATCCAAAATGACCTTGTAGTTCTCAGTAAGCCATATTCCATAGTGTTTCCTTGAAGAAGCAAATCTTGTTTTAAATGAACTTAAGACAAACACCACAGTGCATAACGAAAATACATCATTTTTATTTGAACACAATGTAAAGTAGCTGTCCCTGCCAAAATACTACAAATCACATTTGTTTATAAAACGTTTTCTATGGTCTAGATATCTGTGTGTCTATGTGTATTCCACAGTGAATGTTACAAGCGACCACCACAGGTAGTGTACATCTCTCCCTCCCCCTTGTGGTCACACTTCAAAAAGAGATCTTCCACAAAGACGTTACGTCATTCTGGCTTCTTTTTCCATTTTCAGACGACAATCAGTGACGGTTACGCAAGAGTTATCATTCAGCTCAAAGTAAAAAGGCCTTGAAACCACCCACATGGATGCGTCAAACCTCAGCGGCAACTTCCAGCTTTTCAGGTCCAAAAATATAACTCATCGAAAGGTTTTGAGACTAATCGACCACTGCATTTGTCAGTATCATACAGTTGTTGGAATAAATGAAAAATTGAGACTTTACATGACTCGTTCATCTAAAGTATTGTTTGTTGATCAACATGCTTTCCAGTAATAAAGAACAGCCAAGCTATATAAAACTAACCTTATAATATTGCACATACTTTACATTTGTTATTTAAATTATATTGAATTGTAGTCAATATTAAAGGGCCTCACTGCCTGAGCTGAATTGACAGGGATTTTCTTTACCACAGAAGTTTTGTGGAGGAAGACCCCTGGTAGTCAACAGCTTACCCCAACCCTACACTTCCAAATAGAACATTAAGTACAGAATCGAAGGCTATAACATTGGGCCCCCCGGGTGAGCCTATGCCAGGGCCCTATCCCAGGGACCTGAGCCCAGTTCTGAACAGCAGCTGACGCTACCTCTACAGGGAAGCCGGGCTAAGCTAAAATAAGCGTAGCGCCTCTGACAAATTGTCAAGGCGGCTCCCCCTGCTGGGCTTTCTCTGCGTTCGCACATAAAAGAGCCAGGATGCTGTGTTCTCCTTTCTCTCCCGCTCCCTCTCTCTCCTCCTCCCCACCTATCCATCACTTTTACACACACACACACTGGCCTTTCATTTCCAGGGAAAGGGACAGAGACAAAAGGTACATTAGACCCAGGCGCTGTGGAGACCACCCATGGGGTGGATACAGAGGCGGGCTGTGCACGGGGAACAAGAGGACTGAGGTGTGTGTGTGTGTGGTTGGGTGGACTGGAGTGTATGTAGTGTGGAGGAAAATACACACACACATACATACAAAAGTACACAATTGGGCCTGAGTGTTTATTGGGGGCATTGTGTTCCTACCACAGTATAGTTATTGAGTGAAACAGTGGGTGGGTCAGATAAATGTGCACATTACAGTGGTCACAATGTTAGAAGAAGAGGACAAAAGTAGAGGAGACATTTTGAGCACCGCAGTTTTGTGAAATGACGTGGTATTAGGTGCTAAAAACTCAATTTCATGGATGCGTTTGTTCTGAGGTTATACAGAAAAGTCGTATTAACATGAAGCGCTTTCGTCAAATGTATGGCTATACGTTTAGGTGGACTGTGAAAGCTACTGTGAAAGTGCTCCTGTGGGAAGGGAAGGTCAGACTAAAATAGTACTGACAAAACACACACACATGTAGCAATGTGCCACTACTAGACCCCCATCTAGTTGTGCGCCTGACGTTAAAAGCCTCATTGCATTCTAAGTGTGAGTGTTCAGACACACACATTTCACACCTCACAGCAACGTTAGCCACCTGCAGGGAACAACCTAACGACTTTGGGAGAAAGAGACAGGAGTTCAGCGCCAGTTCATTCTCGTTAATAAATGATTGCAGCTGCGACTCCAAACCGCACCACATGTCAATAATGTCACCCCCTCCTTCTCCCCAGCCACTCTCTATCAGGTTGACTACTTGCGCTGTGTTTACTGAAAGGAATGCTTGAGAGAAAAACGGTATGGGACCTGGTTGAAATGCTCTGGTTTAGTATTCTTGTAGCAGGGCAGTACATAGTCAAAAAACAATCGCATGACTTGTATCAAGCAGGCTTTTGTTTTCTAAAAGTACTTAATTGTAAAGCCTGAAGGAATAGGGGGAGGGAAACTGAAGGGCAGACATCTTAGGAACAGGACTGGAACCTGTGTGCTCCAGGCCTGACAGCTAGAGCTAGGGTCTATGGGATGATGAATCCTTCAAACTATTAATATCTTCAACTGAAAAGGCAGTAGACTACATTGGTCTTCTGTTTAACCACACTCACAAAGCAATGGCATCACAACTTGGAATACGTACGAGAGCTCCAGGAAGTCAGTCATCTGTATCTTGGCCCTTCGAGCCAGGATCTCCATCAAGTGTAGGCCCTCATCTGTCTGTAGTGGTCTGTGGGCAGAGAGGGAGAGAAGGAGAGGGGGAAGCAGATAGAGGGAGAGAGGGGGGGGGGGGGAGACAGAGGAGTTCATCAATACTTGCTATTCTCCAGTGGGTCCCAAATGATCTCTCACCTTGGCCTGTGAAGAGAGTTTGAGAGTCTCCCTGCACACATTACATTCCTCTCACACTTCAAAGAGAGAGAGAGGGAGAGTGTAAAAGAGAGAGAGTGAAAGAGAGAAAAGAAAGGAGAGGAGGAGGAGGGTCGGGAGGGTTTGGAGGCGGAGGCGGGGGAAGGAGAGGGGGGGTGGGTGGAGGGGGGAATGGGTAGTGGGTGCGTGTGTGTGGATGCAGGGAGGGGCAGTAAGAGAGTGAGACTGGGCTTTGAGAGGATGTGAGGAGGGAGAAGAGGGGGACTGCTGAGGGGGAGGCAGTGGGAGGAGGGCAGGCATCAGGGGACGGAGAGGCAAGCGTGGGGTGGTTCAGCGTGGGGAGGGGGGGTGAAAGGCACATTAGTGGGGGAAAGACAAGATGGTGTAGGTGAAATGTGTGTATGTGTGAAAGAGAGAGAGAGAGAGAGAGAGAGAGAGAGAGAGAGAGAGAGAGATTGGGAGGGGGAGGCAGGTGCTTGGTTCTGATGAATCACCTGTGTTTGGGGCCTAAAGGCCATACAGGGAGGTGAAAATTGAATAGTAGCTGTACTGCTGGTTCACGTCTGTGGTTCATGGTCAAAAAAGAACACTCATACTAAAATAACCCCCCCCACACACACACACACACAGGTTTAAGGTACAGGTACACTGGTTTACAGGTATCTCATGACTAAGGTCTAGTCTTTTCATATGTATGAAACAGAATAAAAAACATGAACAAACGAGTAAGCATAAAGGGAGTATCGAAAGAACGTTGAAGTTGTATGGCTGCACAGGCCTTGTGGAGAGTGTAAGGAGAGAAGCACTCAAACCGAAGCAACTGTGGAAAGGTTCTGCGGTGGTTTGATTGTCCTTCCTCACCAACCTTATTAAAGACCCAGCAACCACAGGAAATGTACATGGAACAGAGGTGGTTCAAACAATTTGGCTTGAATGTTTAGTTGCCCGGCCTCAAATTAGCCCCCTGTTCCTTCGGAAAAAGCGAATGGAAAAGGTTTGCAGTTTATTTCTGCACAGCGTCGACAAAATGCTAAACATTCTAAGAGAAAACTGAAAACAGGAAACGAGAAAGACAGAAATGTAAATCTCGTATTACACAGTGGTGGGGAAAAACTCAGATGAAAACATTTGAATGTTGTGGCAAATTGCACTCTTGACAGTGCACCACCAGTGAGTTGAAATAGGGCCTGAGATGGTGTGGAACAGTCATCTATTCAAAGTGGCTGCTGGGTAATACAAGACACCGAACGCTTATATAAGGAGGTAGCTACCGTGGCCATAGTGCATGGGGGGGGCTGAGGAGCAGCACGCAGCTCTGCTGGATCAGAAACCCAGAGGAATGTAGAAAACCTCTGGATGTTCAGCATCTGAGCTACGACTCCAACAGTGTCTCTTCAGAAAATAAACTGCCTTTCCCCATTGATTTGTGCAATAATGGCTCGACGTTCAAAACAGAACGACCCGACAGACTCTGGGTGAGGATTTCATTGACATTCGAGGGCATCCAAATACAGAAGCCATGGACTCACCACATACCCCCTCAATCACTAAGATTGTTACAACTTGGAGAACCAAATTGCGGTGGAAAACAGGCCCCTATCAAGTCACCATGTGAAACTTTTACATTTGCCACGTCCACTTTTCCACCTTGCTGTGACAAGCCGTGTGCTCTCTGGGGGAGCGACAGTGGACTTTCAATAAGGCCATGACAGTTGGACCAAACAGAATGGGGCCAAAGGATCTTATGGTGAACCTCTCACAAACGTGCCCCTAATAAAAAGTACTGTGAAAGATCCAGAGAACTGCGACCAGGGATTCGGCATAAAAAAATACTTTTCAGAAGAAAGAAAACATGTGTTACGGTTGGGCGATGACACGCTGTAGCTATTTTCTCTTTTAAATAAGATAATAATACTCTTAACATGCAAGACCATATCTAAAAAGTTTAAACAGCGTAAAAGGTGACATCGTACGAATGATTCCGCGTCTATATATCCTTTGAGGACACCCCTCGACTCACTCGGTGTCTGTGATGACGTAGCCGTAGTCGTCGTCGCTAGCCTTCCTGGCGACGGCGGCGGGCTTCACGTCGAGCCGCAGCTCCCCCGCGTGCACGTTCTTTTTCAGGGGCTCCTCGTACACAACCTTGGCGGGAGGGGGCGCCACCTCCTGGATCCAGCCGTCCACCTCGGACACCTCCTCCACGGCCGCCGTCTGTGTGGCCTTCTTCTGCACCGTCACGTCGGCGCGGCTGGTCTTGCTCCGCACGTTCTCCAGGCCCACCTTGGAGGCCGCCGCCTCCTCCGAGGCCACGCCCCTCCGGAGGGGGGATTCGGTGGAGGAGGTCTTGTCCAGAAATTCGAGGAGTTTGCCGATTAAGACGCCGGTGTCCGGAGCCTGAGGAGGAAGGAGGAGGTGAGTGGGAGGGAGGGAGGGACTTTCATGATGTCATGACATGAGTCGAGACTGTTGTTTATTTTCAGAAATCGGCTGGTGATGCTCTCGGTGCTGGGAGACTTTTGAGAACTCCCCCACACACGACTGAGCTACAGCTAAAGTATGACCTGTCTAGCCTGTCCCGCTGCTACAGGGTTAGCTTGTGATGACAAGTCAAACATTTAGTGTCAAATAACTGAGTCCAAGTGCACTTAGTTGCAATAGTTGGAAATGTTTTGGCCTTGACGAAAGAACAGATTGACAGCATAAGCACAAGGTGTATGCGTGTGTGTGTGAGTGTGCCTGAGGGTGTATGTGATCAAGACCATTTAACAAAGTTTCCTAATCAGTTTTCAACTCCTGTGTTGAATATCTATTCCACAGATGAAACACATGCCACTCTTGCCTATCTGGGTAGCATCAAAAGAGTCCAAACCTTTTGAAAACAAGCAGCTGGATATTATATCTAGCCTACCCAGGGTACAATATCACCTTTTATAATGTCAGTGTTCAGCTTGACATTTACACTTTCTTTCCACACACCTATCTTGACTATATCCAGAGTTTTCCTACCTTGTTGTTACTGTCAGGGTGTGGGCTGTTTTCCAATTGCCGCTCTGTAAGGAAAAAACCCAGAATGACAGTCAACCGACAGAAAAGCATGACACATTATAGACAATATGCATTTCCATAGAAATACCTCTTCTCACAACATGACAGAATTGTTTGTTTCTAAAAGACACACAGTGTGCCTGGAATATCATTCTTTCTCCAGATCACCGAGGACGTGAGGTTTCTGGGCTTCGATCGAGAGCCAGGAGGCTGCCTCTCCAAATCGGTTTCACTCTACCTTGGAGCACAGCCTCCACTCCAGGAGTGCTCTCCTGTGTCTTCTCTGTGGCAGATGGAGAGACACTCTCCTCGCCCTGCTGTTCGTCCTCTTCAGGCTCGTCTCCCTCCTCCTCCTCCTCCTCATCCTCCTCCCCCTCCTCCAGGGCCCTTGGGCCTGGCCTGGCCTTCTTCTGGCCCTGGCCCTGGTCCTGGTCCACCACCTGCAGTGCATCGACTATCAGGCCAGCCAGCTGGTCCACGTCTTGGGGGGCGAGGTCGTTCACGTCCACGTTGTGTCGGCCCACGTTCTGGAGAACTTTCCGGATGAATCTCTCTAGAGAGGCAGCAGCGGAGAGGGAGGATGTGAGTGAGGAGCAGGAGGGGAAGGAAAGAAGGGAGGGTGGGATGGAGGGTGGATAAGAGTTTAAGAATGGGAAGATACATAGATATGAAACAGAGAAAGAAGGAAAGATGGCATGAGAACACAACACAACAATCAATAATGGATTTATTAATGACTGATCCAATTGCTAAGAAAGGGTTCACATGGACAAAGGAGGAACTGTGCTCTTTCAAATAAAAGTATCACATACCGTCTATGGGACTGAGAGGGTCCTTGGCGGGAGGGGCTCGGCTGCCCCCGGCCTTGAGAAGAAGTGTGTCCACTTTGGAGCTCTCCTTGGGTCTGGAACTTTCTAAACCGTGACTATAATAGGGGTGGAGGCGGGAGGAGGCCCCAGCTTGAGCTGTGGAGCTCAGGCCCCCTGTCTGAGATGGCATCTGGCCAGACAGGTACTGCCTCAGGGCAGCCATGAGGAGAGGCCCTGCCTGGCCTGCAGGCTTGGCTGCAGGGGGTCTCTCTTGGTAGGGGGGTTGGAAGGAGGAGAGGGGGTGGAAGTTGGAGGACAATGACTGTTGATTCTGGGACTTGGAGCGATAGTAGTCAGAGGGGATGTTAGATTGGAAACGGTCGCTCTGGAAGAGAGAGCATAAATCAACTGTGAGTCAGGAAATATTACAGTGCGACATGATCTATCTATGATCATGCGTGACCATTCTTTCACATGGTAATGCAAGGAGGTTAAATATTCTAACGGCAGGAATGCACCGTGATTAATGGTCACAATAATCCATACATTTCATCCATACATCACCAAACTATAAGGCCCTCTTTCTTTCCATCGTGATTTTCCTACCCCTTGTTTGCTCTCCACTTTGAAATAAACGACTCCCTCTTCCCCTAGCGCCACAATGCTGGCCCCAGCGGGGGACCGCCCCCTCTCATTCATCCACGTCACGTTGGGCTCCTCCATGACGGACATGACAGAGAGCCAATCACGTGGGTGTCATTAATTAGAGAGGTGAACTCCTGAACTCATATTGGTATTCTCCTTGCATAATGAACCCGCAGATCGCAATCACTCTCAGTGGTCGAGCTATTCATATCCTGGTATGGGAAATCCTATAGAGCACTAAAGATGATCCCAGCTCCCCACGGGGTGTGAGTCTGCATACATGCCTGTGTCTGTAGTTGGGTAAGTAAAAAAAATACCTCCTAGTCTAACATAGGGTAGTGAAGGGGGTCCGTAGGGGCTGTCTATACCTGAAGAGGCCCTCACCTTAGTGGGGGTCTTTGGGCCAATGGAGGAGGAGGTATGTGGGAGGAGGCCCAGACGCTGCAGGTACATCTGGAGGTTTCTAGTGAGTTCCACCTCCACTGGCTTATTCCTCCTGTCTCCATGGTCCATAGCCTGGGCAGCCGGTCTATCAGAGAGAGGGAGGAAAGAGAGAGAGAAAGAGAGACAGACACATAGAAAAACCGAGAGAGCAAAAGAGAGATGGGGGAGGGGGGGTGGAGAGGTAGAGAAAAAGAGAGTGCGGTGTAAATCAATAACTTATGTGAAAATCTCCTTTCCTGCGCAGCGTGTGCTAGCCCTGCACTTCTAGGTGCTATAATTAGCGGGTTGCTCCTTGCTTTTCACCTACAATACGGCACCGTCTATAAAGCTGAACGCTCGAAAGTCTCATCACTGAGGCTAAAATCGAATGCTCACAAATATGAAGTCTGCAGCTGAACTCTAACCTGAACTTGCTGCTGTAGACGGGGCCAGACTCCAGGCGAGGGACGGGGACTCTCCTGAGCTTCGACAGCTCCTTGGACAGGATCTCCTGAGTGATGTCATCCCCCCATGTCAAACCTGCACACAACCAAACATTCAAACCAGTGGGTTCACATGAGGGTATCTTGGGGGATATGTGAAGATTTTCAACAAGATGAAAAGATACGAAGGCAGAAGTCCAATCGTCAAGATAGACGATTGGATGGACGATTGACGGAGGATGACATTAAAGTGGAGTTAAAATATAAGCGAGTGCTGTCGTACAACTATACCGTACAATGTCATATCTGTCTGTCCAAAATCTAATCTAAAACTACTGAAATACTACTGTGGTAGTAGAGAACTCTCACTGCCAAGATACTGTATGTGTCATTACGTTTATGAGGACACCCTTAGTGAGCTACTTATGCATTCACCTCTGCTACTAAATCCTAACATGCATCCATACACAGCTTTCTGGCAGCCAAACCAAATTGCCTTGCCAATGACAGATGCTGTGGAAGAAGAAACTGTAACCTAAAATATGGTACGCTCCAACACGTCAACAGAGACACTGGAGAGATGAGAGGCCGACTGCCTTAGAAATACAAACACTATAATTATATGACTTGATGATGAAGTGATGTAGGGGAATTCGGTGTCCACAATGAAATACATAAAACTGTGTAATGTGTAGTTCTATCATAATATCAGTTCATAGTTTATGTTGATTTACATGTCCATGTACCATTCACACAGACATGGAGAGCAATAAAATATAAGAACGATGCCAAGGCTAATATTTTTCCAGACATATTGCCGAAATGGTACAATGTAAGTAGATCCTGTGTTGCACACATTGGTTGATTGAAATGATAATCATTTTCCATATAGTCCCCAGATTTCCTAATGTGCTATCATGACTACCAGATGACTGTGTCAAGCTATGCAGATTGCTCAATGGTGCATCCTGGGACACCATTGAAAGCAACGCAGATGGTCGAGGTCAGGGTATCTGGCTCTAAGCCAATCCGAATCCACCACAGGGGGAAATCACTGGAGCATGGGGTCTACTGCTGCTACTCCTAGCTGCTCCGAACCCCCTAGCTGCTGTTTGGGAGTGAAGCCGCGGCCCTTTAAGACCCACGTCCCAGCTCTCCCTCCCTAACCAGTGACCCAGCCAGCTTTGGCCATCAGACGCCCATAAACTAGCTGCGCTCAATGATGTCTTTAATGACAGCCATGATGGCCTTGAACACGGCTGTTTGCAGGGAGGCAGACGGTATGTGACACAGGCAGGCTGATTGACTGTGTCGCCCCCCGCCAAGTTATTCACACACAGCTTTTTCCTCCAATAGAGACCAAACGGTCCCCGGGAACCGAGGCGGAGGCGGCCGCTCTCCTAGGTGGTAGCGGGTGACGACCCTCCCACACCAAAAGTGTTCAAATAGACTTCAATGAGACCCCATCAATGCAGTTAAAAACGATATATTGCGCTGCTGATTGTATGTAACAGTGTGGGGATATGTACGGTCCTAATGATTTGCAGACTCTTAAGAAGGTCTGGACACATCTGTCACACCCTGATTCCATGGAGGGCAGTCCCTACATACTGATCAGTTTCTGAGTCATGTTTTAGCATACAGTACCCACACACTGTATTTACTCTGGGACTGTGTTTGTGTACAGCATGCGTGCGTGCGTGTGTGTGAGAGAGAGAGAGAGAGAGAGAGAGAGAGAGAGAGAGAGAGAGAGAGAGAGAGAGAGAGAGCGAGAGAGAGAGCCTGAGTGCGTGCATGTGTGTTTGATGTACATGAAAAACAAGAGGCAGGTCATGGTGTGGGAGTGTTTCTGAGGGTCACCACTGCAGAGGCTGTTTGAATATTCAGAGTCCATTAGGTCTGTGGGTGCTTTCACCGTGTTGCTTTTGAGCAGTGGGGGTTTGAAATGCAGATGCTCCTTTGAGTTTTGTCCCCCTAATGGTTTTCGAGACAGCCAGGGCTAAATATCTCATTAGCATAACTCATTTGGCTCAGAGAGCCTGATAAATGCTTAGAGATTCATCAGTGCTCCACCGAATGGAATCTTAATATTATTCAGCTCGCCTGTTGAGAAGGGATTACTTGAAGCGATTCTGTGTGTGTCTTTGGCTGCAAAACATATATTCTAAAATAGGGATACTTTACAGCCGTGCACAGTATGTTTGAACTGCAACAGTCATGAGTTTTCTATGTATCATCAGTGTTTTATGGAGAGTTAGGTCTTTTAAGGATTATCGTTTGACATGGAAGTCCAAGGCTGCGAATTTCACTTCATTTTTAGCAGAAGCTGGAAATCATTATTACAGCCTGCGTTTTTCATTATTGTGCTTTTACAAGCTATCTCAAACACATGTACAATACATGTGTAGCCTACAACTCTGCTTTTTAGCAAATGAACATAAATCCCACCCTGAGGCTTAAACCAGCAGCACGTCATTAGCCAGATGCATATGTTATACGCTGGTATATGCCGCCCTCTGGTGGCTCTTCAGAGTAAGTGTGGAATAACAGGTCCAAATTCAATGAGCAATGTTAGAGGATCACCTGATGTCAAGCAAGCGTTGCTTCAGCATTTGAAATGATAACAATACTAACAATGATCTTCACTGGTAAATTGGATTCGAAGCATGAGGTGCGCTTCAACAGATAGCAAGCCACGTCAATTACAAATATAACCTCATGCAGGGAGATGGGTAGATGGATGAAATGTACTACTATAAAGCTACAATAGGGAAGGGGACACATACTTTGTATCAATGTGAAATGAATAAAAAGAGTTTCCCCCGAGCAAGCTAATCATATCTGTCAACAAGAGAGCAGCCACAGCAGACATGACCTGAATACACCTGCGGATGGTGAAAAGACTGTGGGCTGAGGTGTTTGCAGAGTGAGTCAGACAGGGTGACGCAGGTAGTCGTAGCTTTAGCACAGTTGGCGTGGGCGTACTCCATCATTAGACAACCTACCTCTGTCAGAGAGCTTCTGCAGAAGACTCCGGAAGCGTTGCACCACAGACGGAGAGACGTCGTAAGTGTAGCTCTCCGTTACCGGTGGAGAGTGACACCTCCCGAACATGCCGTCTGGTGGGATAAGGAAAGACGCAACACTTTAGCATAGGCAAAATAACACTATAGAACACAGTAGGGTACATATGCTGTCCAGAAGGAAAGTAGGCTATAGGAGTTTCAAATAAATACATATTTAAGTGTCAGGTGATGGAAGGTAAATCCATTAACAACTTACATTTAAGCTATTATGTTAACGGTTAAACTCATTGGTCATATAGTTTGACAAAAGGGTGTTCTCACCTACATCAGCTGTAACTAATCTACATGGATATTCACACCAAATGGCCTTTTGGATGCTAATGTACTGAATTGTATAAATACAACCAATCAGAGCAATGGAGCATCATCTTCGTTGTTTACAATAATTCCTGCCCCACATCAGATCATGGTTGTGATTGGCCTGGCACTTTTCATACCAGAGGGAAATATGTTTGAATGGGAGGGTGGCCAGACCAGAACATTAACCATGAGCTGGCAGACTGGTCTGGTTCCCAGGCTACAAAACCTCATGTGTCCACACAAAATCAGAAATGGTCTCTCCTCTGTCCTATGCAGCCTGACAGCTCTTGTCTGAGATTTAGATGTTTTTTCCTGGAAAATACATCTCATGCTTTTTTGGACAGGATGCCATCAGTGAGGAATAAGCACTGGCTCATCTGGTGTTATCTGGCGATCAGCAGAGGGGGAGCTCTGCACAGTGTTGATCGTTCACCACGGTGACACACTCATATTTTACCCACTATCTGGGCCAGAATAGATAGCCAACCTGTAAAGCTATGGCTTTGAAGAAGTCAGACGTGACTTGGTAAGTGCAGAGGAGAGCAGCACTATGAGAAGCAAGCCTTACAGAATAACGTTTGTCACCTTTATCTAAAATATTTTTCCCTCTGAATGCTTAGTGTATTTCTTTTCAAAAAGCGCTTTGATAACAAAGTGCAGTCCAGTTGTAGGTCCAGTCCAGTAAATGTCCAGGAATCCAGTCCTGTAAAGGTTCTGATGACCAACATTAGGAAGGAGCAAGGTGCGGAACACAATCTTGCTATAGAATTGTCCTTGCCCACTTTTTCAGGTACAAACCTATTCAACCCAAATGTCCCCTTGAGTCTTGTTTTGGGACCAAAAAAGGCCAAAATAACAATCAACCTCAGGGGTGTACCTCTGAGAGTTAGTTATATAACAGACATCCCCCATGGCAACGGCTGGGCTATTCTTAGCCAATGCTATTTTAAGCATCTCAATCAAGCTGCAAGCTCCATTTATCAGGCAGCTAAAGGTGACCCGGCGTTGGGTCCTGTGTAGTAATTACTGTCTGGCTCTCCAACTGTGCCCAGGATACACTCTCTGTCTATTACGGCTGTATCAGTGCATCAGCTCCAATATCCTGGAGCACAGGAAGAGGGGCAGGGACCAGAGTGCATTAAAAGGTGTGTGTGTCCACACGGTCCCACGTGCGAGGATCACCTTGCACACAGGATGTCATCCAGTGGGATTCATGAGAGGTGATATCCATAAGGTCGAGATCTGATAACAGGACTATCAGACTGTACCAAACGTACATCTGTTGCCTCGCTTACAATCCTCCCTTGCCCTCTCCCATGCTACAGTCTCTTGCAACATTTGAATTATTTCTTGTAATTATATTCATGCATATTTAAGTCTTTCGAATTCATCTCGGCTCCTTTACCTGAGGCTGTGATTCAAAGCCAGACAGACGGTGATGTGATTTATGACCGGAATATCGCTAAATGAGGATTTAAAGGCCATTTTCGTTTCAGGCGCATGGTAATTGAGGAGATGGTCGTTGGAGTCTAGCGACACTTGGATAGGCCAACTGCTTCGTGATCTTATCTGTCTACGAATACGACCAGGAGGCTATGTCATCTACCTAGCAACCGGTGGTCCAGCAAAACATGTTTGCCTGTGGTGCAGTCAAATAAGGCAACTGGAAGGAAATCATGTAACTAACTTGTCAAATGATGACTGAGTGAAAATCAAAGGAGAGAATCGACCTAGACACTGTAGCATGTGTAATCCCAAAGCATTTCATCGTTTCTCTACAGTTCTCTTTGGAGGGAGCAAAAGACTGGTCCCATCAATGAAACTAATCAAATGGGAGTGGTGCTAATGACAGCCAATTGACCGTTTTATTCCAGAGGACAACTTTTATGTGGAACTTAAAGCTAATAACCCCATCAGACTCTGTAGGGGGATCAGGCCAGAGTAATCGATCTAGTGTGAGTGGTGCCTGTGGGATAGACACAGCAGGCATATGCCAATCAAGAGCCTCAGGGGGTAGATCTGTTCAAAGCTCTTAATCAAGTTTTACACACTCAACAAAGTACAACACAAAACAAAACTGCTGAACTGAACTATTATGTGTGACATGAGCTACATAAATTAGAATAATTAGAATGTTTTAACTACATTGATAGTCAACCATGCAGTTAACTTGCCTTTCCCCTAATGATGAGTGCATCCACGCAACAACAACCCTAATGTACAGTACATCCAACACTACGAGGTCACGCTAAAGACACACAGGGTGGTGTTTAGAACTGCTCAAGTACAAAAACATGACCCTTGAAGCTTTCCTTTAAAAACATCTGTTTGAAGGGATAGATAAAAGGTATTTAATGACATTTCATCTTAATTGTTTGTGCTGGCTTTTTACAAAATGTCATCTCTGAGCCTGAAAGCAAGTGTCTATATTTAGTTGTTAAAGGACAAACAAGAGCAAGCTAACACAACCCAGCAGAATAATAGGCCAATTTAGCCTGTTCCTTTCCCAGTCGTCATGGTGATTCCTAAGTGTTATGTCCCCTTTCAGCCAGCCAATCAGATGGTGCGGAGTATCTTCTTCTGCGGTATTAACGAGACTATCAATTAGTATGACAGAATGTACATTACCTTGAGACAGTGTATAGTGTGCTGTACTGAATCAAATTATTCTTTGCAGAGACCTCTTCTAAATGCTCTAATCAGCAAGCATTAGGCTGCGTTTTGATTGGCTACCGCTGGTGGGGAAGATATGAAAAGAGCGAAAATATAAATGCTCTCATCCAGCTCATGTTTTATAGCCACATTTACCTCTTTAACAATTCTCAAACACAACATTTACAGAAAATTCACAAACGGTAAATCTGAAACCTATTTGTCTAACTAGTTGATTAACTAGTAGATTAATCTTGGACTTTTTGGGGAAGTGTATTACCTCACCTCCCTTATGTAAAATCCCTTTTCCCCCACTTAAAGAACCCAAGGCCTTCACTCTGTGTAAGAGACAGACCCTTGACCGTATCCCTCCAGTCACCATAAGGGAACGCCATGTGATTAGCTGCTTTGCAAGAACCCAGTTTTGACTTGAGCTCGTTGTTGTATTACATGCGGGAGCCTGCCTCCATCTTGACAGCTGTCACAGTGAAAATGTCAAGTCAGTGATGAAGCTGTGCCAGTCCTCCTCACCAGGCTGTGGTGCCCTTTGCGTGTGTGCTTTACCAGACACGTCAAGCAGGCACAGTGGACACCCTGGCCATATGCCACAATCTCTCAGCTGAGTTAAATGAACATTTCCTGTTGCAAGAGGAGACATAAAAACAGGTACATGCCAGCCTAATCTAGGGGCTATGATGTACGTAAAGTTTTGCAGATAATGAACTAACATCTTAATTCAATTGAACACAACCATAAACAGATATTGGAATGAACACAGGTAGATTGCAATAAAAACTGTATTTAATAGGTCCCTGGTGTTTCAGATAACTGCAATTACATATAGTATTATCAATCTCTCTCTCTCTCTTTCACAAGTACACACAGAAGCTGCACAATCCCAGTGACAGCATAACATCTCTTAACTTCAGATATGATCTGAATGAAGCCCTTTGATCAAGCGGAAGCTTTGCCTTAAATGAAGACTCAAATACTGTATGCTGACAGTGTGTGTTTGTGTGTGTGTGTGTGCGTTGGGGGGTAGCTCTCGAAGTAAGTCATAATGAGGTGTGTGAACTATGCCACCTAATCTTGCACAAAGCTCAGCTTGATATCAATTCTTAATCTCACTGGCATGCCTACGAGACGTCCAATCAGATGAATCAAACAGTCAGGGGAAATAAGGCAGCAGAGGTGTGAGCCTCACTCCGATCTGCTGGATTGTAAGTAGGTCAAGCCAGATAGGGGAATATTCATGAGAATATGATCACTTTTGAGTTCAGCATCTCTAGTGGAGGGCCTCAAATTGGATGCTAGGAACAGTACTGTATATTGGGAAATGTTGCACTACTGGTGCAATTCATGTTTTAAAGCCTACAGCGGTTCAATGATTTTCTCATGAATATGATACGCAAAGATTCCTGAGAAAAAAAAAATCCAGAGTCAATAATATTGTTCAAAGGTTTTACATTTAGGCTACACAGACCTGTGATACCTGTCGCACCTTCTACCATAGATATCCCGAGCAAACGCATTCTACCATCTCTCTGCACAGTTAAATCAGGTCACACATGCTGGCAATACCAGCACAGACCAAACACAGACAAAGATAGCTTGACCAGGCTTGGCCAAAAATAGATTATCTAAGGCGATGCTTTTTTTTCTCACACAGCGCTAGACATGATTTTCTACTCTAATCTCAATTAGATTAGTGGAACACATTTCTAAAGGGCATTACACAAACAGGAAATGACTATGCAAATCAATTCTGAGGGAAGTGAGACAAAAAAAGAAGCCTACAGGAAGTGGCTCATTCAAGCTGGCCGAGGCTGGGGTATCTCCTCTCCTGTCTTTGAAGCCACCTGTGGCTTCTAAAGAACTGCTTGCAAGGCAAGTGACATCAAAATAAATATATTTGTGTGTTTTTTGTACTTTTTTGTCTCTCTCTGTTCAGTTGTTAATGACCACACATGGGCTCTGGGTCTACCACATCCAGAATACTTGGGGGGGGGGGGGGGGGGGGGGCTGGGACACTAGGTCTGATAAAAATAAAAAAGGAATAAAATTGAATGTAGAAACTTACCATTGACACAGATCTCATAGGGTGTACACAACTCATTCTCAAAAAGACAGCCTGTTGAAGAAGAGAATAGAAAAACAAGTTAGTTGAGTTAGGGTTACTTCCGTCTACAAAAAAAAAAGAGAAGATATATACCTCCTATGTACATAGTCAAACTAACCCCACACTATTGTATGTTCCCTGGCATAAAAACAACAATTGCATTACAAAAATGGCTGTCTACTTCAGCTTTCAGCCATATTCAGCCAGAGCTGTCTATTGTAAACTATTGTCATTGTTTTTTGTTTTTTTTTCAGTAGCCTGAAACAAACTGTTTATCTGGAGAGCTTCACGTGCCACTCGGTCATGCAGCGCTGTTTTTCACTACAGCATGCTAACAGTAGCTGTTATCCTGAGTTAACGTTTAGGCTGGGGGGGAAACACACCGTGCTCCAGACTATCAATCAACTGTCTCTATCTGCCTCCCTGCGCTCTCCTGGCAGGGAAAGCAGCCATATTTTAAAATGTTCTGCTTACTAGGGATCTGGCAGCGCACACAACGCACCCGCCTCAGAACCATTTAATGCAAATCTCTGCATCTGCCTTGGATGATGTAGTGAAGAGAAGGGAGAGGCATTGGAGTGTGTGTGTGTGTGTGTGCGCGTGTGCGCGTGTGCGCGTGTGCGCGTGTGCGCGTGTGTCCGTGCGTGTTGGGGGGGATGTTGCAGGTGACAGCCCCTCACAGAGTTCGGTCTACAACAGTGCACAAAATGTTCCCTCCCTCACCCTCCCTCACCCTCCCACACCCTCCCTCACCCCTCCCTCACCCTCCCTCACCCCTCCCACACCCTCCCTCACCCCTCCCTCACCCTCTCTAACCCTCCCTCACCCCTCCCTCACCCTCCCTAACCCTCCTTCACCCTCCCTCACCCTCCCTAACCTCCGAATAGGTTTGTAAACTACAGTTGAAAGGTCCTTCTTCTTTGCCTCTGTAATCTTTAGTCTAGTCCTCTGGTGTCTGTGCTTCAGGTGGGTGTGTGAGTCGCTGGTGATGGGTCTCAAACAAAGCAGACAGACAGACAGACAGACTCCCTCTCCCCAGGGATGTGGTGCTCTGGCGTGCTTTCAGCAAACCGTGTCTGGGCCGCGATGCGTGGGAACAGAGAAGCATGGAGGAAGAAGGAGGCAGCAGTTCCAAAACAAACACCAGGAGAGACAACTTTACAAGGGAGTAGTCTCTACGGACCATTCTGCAGTCGTGCAAAGTGACTTTTTCATGTACTTCCTGCTAAGCGCAGATAGGAGATACAGTCCTGTTTTTAGAGATGGAGATGTTAAGTACGAGGCTGTATTTCATTCCACCCATAACTTGACTTCCTTCCTCTTATTTTAACAGAGCTGGTTGATCAATGGTGCATCTATTTTTAGCATCAGAGATGTCTGATTACTGACAATTGGCTCTCGACTGTCTTGGCCTGTGATTTCATTCAGTGTTAAGATTTTGCTCTGTCATGGTTATAGTAGTCAGTAGCCTTGAGGTAACTCCTTTCCTTATCTTCTGATAACACGCACACACAAACACACACAAACACACACAAACACACACAGCAGGGTGAAGCAAGAGAACTGCGGCAAGCCATAACCATGGTGACTGTTGCTCGGGCAACAGGCTTCGAAGAGTGCGTCACTACCTAGGTCCTCTGCTGTCATGGTTCGAGGAACACTGAACCCCCATCCTTCCTTCTAGCCACTTCACTTGACGTGAATTCATGATTATAATTATAACATGTCAATTTAGCAGCGTCTCTTCCAGAGCCGCGTACAGGAGGGATTTGAACCTGTCAGCTCTTGATCTGCAGTCAAATGCTCTAGCACTTAGGTATAGACAGACCCATTCACATCTACTGAGGTTTTCCTGTCCCACGTTACGATAGAGGCCCCTGCTGTCTATTCTGGTTTACAATTCCAATCGGTCACTATCTAGGACATAGGTCTGAGAGTCAAGTACTAAATGTACTACAATATACCTTATTATCATCGTTCATACCGTATGCAGCTTTTTAGTTTGCAGCGTGTTATGTGAAATAACCTTATAGATTCAGTCACCCACAGATGACAGAAATGGTACTGCTCTCTGAATCAACACCACACTCCTCCACATTCAAACCAACGTTCAACTGGGTTTGCTCAACAGGATTCATGACCGAAGGGCCGAACCAGTGTGAAATAGGCCAGGGCCCACAAGGCAGAGAAGGACCTGGACATGTGGGGATGGATTTTCAATCAACTTCACCCCATGCTCAAAAGCACTGTCCAAACTGTGGCTTTACTGCCTGGGGAAATGGCCCTCTGCCTTGGGTACAATCTGTGCTCTCTATCTCAAAGTGGACTATATTTCCCCTCTGCCTTCTTATAGACGACACCTGCCGTTCCCCTAGGACAGAGTAGGTACCCACATGGGAGGACAGCTGGAATATCAAAATAATCTTGCGTACGATGAGTCACTATTGAGTCCCCTGAAGACAGACTTTTAAAACCACAACTCCCTTGGATATAATAAACTCCACTTGCGTAATGTAGCACAACACAATGTTATCTTGCTTGGTTCACATCCTCATTGCCCTGATAACCAAGACTGGACAAGCAAACAGCCAAGCGATGCTGTTTTTAATTCTGTCTGACATAGCTACTTCCTGTGGTTGATCGAAAGCATGTCCTGATTGGCTGTGGCGCCAGTTCTGAGTGTTTGTTGGATGTACATTCAGATAAAGAAAGACAGGGGGCTTAGTGTTAATGCAACAAAGCCACGGTTTGACCTGTGGTTGCTTTAGTTCTGTGAGAAGTTGCTCAGTTGCTGATGGTGGAGCATATTCGGATCGATTGACCAATAAGAGCAGGCTAAGTTGGGAGCATCATGGGTGTTTCCTTGGCAACTGTGATTGTGAACAAACATCTTATTGCTTTGGAGATGAAACTTTTATAATATGCAGGGGATTTGATGATAGCATGAATTTTCATCAATTTGACAGTGTGTACTGTTACTGTCCAATCAAATCTCATTCTCATCCTCTGCCTTCTCCAAACTGCATGACTCAAAGATACACTGATTTCTATATCACTCTACATTTACATTTAGTTATTTAGCAGACGCTCTTATCCAGAGCGACTTACAGTAAGTACAGGGACATTCCCCCTGAGGCAAGTAGGGTGAAGTGCCTTGCCCAAGGACACGGCCGGGAATCGAACCAGCAAACTTCTGATTACTAGCCCGATTCCTTAACCGCTCAGCCACTTGAATCCCTATGACATCGACAGGTTACTATCTTGGTTAATGTCAAGTTGTGTTCACAAACACATCTCAAACAATGACAACTTTCCATTCAAAATAACATCAAATACCGAAAGACACAAAACTTTCATAAATATTCGCACAGATGTCACATCATGCTAATGACAGTGTCACTGCAGAGTTATGTAAGTTAATGCACACCCCTTCAAATAAAGTGTTACTGTAAACTCTAAACTATCTACCCCTCTCTAAAGACTAGACCAGACAACTACCTTCAGTGTCCCACTGGGTCCCTAAATACAGTTTGAGCTGACGTTTGTCAGAAGAGTAGAACGTGTCAAGACCTTTTTTACAATGGTATAACAATCATGCTTTGAAACACAGATCAATAAAGCTTGTATTGGCACTTTAAAAGGTAGATAACTCAATCCTTAATCATTACTGCATTCAATCTTCAGCTTTAATATATTGTGTTGCATTACATTTATTTTAGTATTAGTTTACCCTCTTCAAAAAGCAAATACCCTGACTCCCATTAATGTTGATTCCCTGTTGGTCTCAATAAAGTCTTCAGTTATGCTCTGCTGCAAGTAAACAATCAACATGAATTAAAGATGTTGATTCATGTTGCCATGGTTACAGACACATGCATGTGCGTGTGACTTTCTAAATCCTGGGTTATTGATTCCTGCACATCATTTTACTCTAATTGGGTTTCTGCTGTTCGCAGTTGCTTCCATAGAAATAAAGTGATTTGAGATTTACAAAGATGTTATGGCCTTTTGCGTGTTGTTTAATAAGCTACAGTAGGGGCTATGGAAGTGTAGCTACTTTAATGTCTATTGTTCCAAAACAACAGACACTAAAGTAAAGTTTCATAATATAGCCTGCTGTACGTTGAAGCCTGGCAGTGCATGTTACAATATGTAGCATGTTATGATAACATTGGTTTCAGGGTCGTTATAGTATATTGTAGTTCTCACCATGACCTGTACGGAAACAAAACCTTTCAGGCATTCACCATCCACCCATCTAGAAGAACAACAACAACTATTAACAATCCTGTTAATGACACAGAAGACACTTGTCATAAAGGACCATTGAATCCCACTGTACAGTACCCAATTATTACACTTCATACACTACATGTACAGTTATACACTTCAAGATCTACTTTACTACTCCCTTTGTGCTGTACCTCATTATGCACAAAGTCAAGCTACAGGTGGACCTCAGAATGAGCAGAGTCGATTAGAATACCTGACCTTGGGTACACACAGCCACCCTTTAAACAAGCCTGAATCCTTTGCCAAGACACACAGCACAGGAAAATTAAACATTAAACGTAGGGCCAGCCTATACTCCATCTACTGTAACGAAATGAACACCAATGGTGTACAGCATCTACCCAGTTCACTAAATGCACTGTAAATTACTAAAATGATATTCTATCAAGTCCAAACATTGGGATTATGTTCTCATAAACGGAGAACAGTGGTAAACATCCTCCTAAACATCCTTGTTCAATGACAGGGTGTAGTCAAAGCAATACAGTGCAAAAGCTACGTACTGCATCGACATTTGACATTTTCAGGGTACAGTCATTTAGCAACACTAGTCTTCAGGAATGGGGCTCCTAACACCTTTACTGAATAAGTGGCACACAAGCTCATCATATGTTATTCAGGTCAGAAAGAAGAGCTGTCTGACATCTGACCATGTTGATAGCATCCTGGACACAATTCAATCTCAATTGAACAGATGTGGCAATTGCATTGACAATAGTTACTATAGTCTACGTAAACAGTAAACCCCTATAGCCAAGGCCCAGACAGACACATCACTTAATGATGTGAAGGAGGGGTATTGAAAATAAGCTTTGTATTGTCTGAGTACAGAAATCGGGATTTTCAAACGTGTTTTAAAAGAAGGCCATACAGATCTAGGCCTAGTCCTAATGTTTTGGTTTCCAACACTAGTGCCTATTTCCTGATAGCTGTAGCAGGCGCGTTGCCTCTGATAGTAGGCTACTATGGTTATGTAATAAATGAGGGCCCGCATTCTATAGGCTATATGTGGCACAAAAAATACCTTTCTTGGGGAATCCGACCATCTTCTGACTACAACGCTTATGTATTTTGACAGTGACAGTAAAAACATTTAAACCCCAGGTGCTAATACTTTTCAACGTAGCTTAACATCATATTTAATTCCCATTATGGTAATTAAAGTATGGTGCAAGAAGAACTAGTTCAAAAGCTATTTTCCACAATTTGTTACTATCTCTGTAGCTACTCTTATTGGTACCTTAGCAACAACAGTCTTTTACGATTGAATACGTTTTCAAACACTGGAATTTGTTGTTCATTCCAAACGTTAAGATGCTCCTATCACGAGCTCAAGTTAATTCGGCGTGGAGGGGAAGAAAAACTAAACAAAAAACAATCTACATTATTTTTCCTTTCCATCTTTATTTTAGTCAGTGGGCTACGTTGTGGTCCCTTGCTAATGAATATAATCTTCAAATGCGTGCCGTGAACCAGTCTAATAAATATCGAGCTATACATAACTAAACAGGTAAAGCTACTTACCGAATTTTCTGTCTGCAAAAGCAAGGAAATGGGTTTGGAAAGCAAGCAGGACGAGAAAAATGTACAGCGAATCCATGTTTCTCCTTGATCCAAACGTTAGGAATCCATTTTTCAAGGTTTAGAACTGGAAAAATAGAACTCGAGCGAGGAGAATCAGGATGGGTACCGGAAAGAAGAGACTGTAGGATAGGGAGGAAAGAGGATGCAGGGCGTCTGAGGCAGCTCCAAGTACACACAACCGGAGTCAGTCAGCCTCACCACTACAATCAGCACTACGAACAGCAACCTCCGCCTTGGCCCATCCCCTCTACAACTGACGTCAAGGCGCACATGCAGAGAGCGCAAAACACCTCAGAATTTGACCTCAGTTGCTCTAAAACTATGGTCCGTGAATGTGTCCAGAATATGGATTGAGAAAAAATGTTCATAACGGTATTATAATAGGCTGTATAATTCAAAAATGTATTCAGGTTGATTCCAAACAAGAGGGGTTTCACATCTGACTCATCAGGATTGCATCAATGAAATTATAGTATACGACCTTCTTCATGTAGGAGGCATTAAGACTAAAGGTGATAGTATTTGTGCTGATAATATCCAGATCAGTTATTGTTATTATCACTAATCAAATAGAGTGGTACATTGAAATAATTCCATAAAAGCCAGAATAATACAGCACACGCAGTAAAAGCTCTTTATTACTATTTAAAATACATGTCATTCTTATACATGTAAAAGCATTTTTATCCTTTTAAATATCTGGACATTGTGGATTAAGGCACAAGATAAATAAAGTACATAGTGAGCACAGACCAGTTTGAAATGGGATAAGGAGCTCAACTCCAAACACACTTTTCATTTGATGGCTTACACAGTCACACATAGCGTTTTTTCCAAAGTAAAAAAAGTGGGTATGGTTTGACAGGAAACAGTAGGTTGTTGCAGTGAAGACATAGGACAACAGCCATACATGTTCCAACAACTATGTGCACATTTCATGTGATAACAAATGTAAGGTTATATACCTGTGTCAGCAGTGCATATATGACAGTTTCCCAACAACATTAACACTTACAGTCTGATGTGTACTGTGATCTTGGGGAGTAAAAGCATTAGAAGCCTTGAACACAATGTGCATGCCGTAACGTGTACTAGGTAAAAGTGTATGAATGAAAAACATCTAAATTAAGACTGGTGTTTATTTATAACAGCCATGACTGACTACCCACATAGTACAGTGTTTCTCTATCAACTGTTGAGTTTAGAGATCTGAAGACACCAATGTTTTGTTAAATAAAAGATGGAATTAAGTAAAATGTATTTATTCAACTACTCTCGCTAAAAGTATGATCCCTAAAAACACTTTAAAAACACAAAGTAGTGTGCAAACTTCCATACATATTTGGCTTAAAACCCACATACAGTTAGATTAAATACTTTTCTCTTTGGTGACTAATTTCAAATGTACAGAGATTACAGGCTTGTATGAACTCCACAAGTTGCAAGAGGAACATCAGAATCCCTTGGAATTTCAATTTATGACATTGGAAAGTTTGTTGAGAAGGTGATCATTTTGACTAAGCGAAACACCTTTTTCTAATATTATTATAAACATTATTTTTAGTCCGCTTCATTGTACATATTTACATGTTGTGTACTGTACATAGTCCTCCCTAAAAGAATAAGGCAGTATGTATGATGGAACTGCGATAGCAAGACAATATTGTTACAGTCCATAACATCTTCGAAGAAGGAATTCTCTTTTTTTATATTTGCCTGTAGATACCTTACATACTATGTACTACTTTTCCTCTTTTGCACAGAATAACTCATTAAAGGGGTTGATAATGTTGCGACTGATGTGTTTAAATGAATATAAAACACTTTACAAAAGCAAGTAACGTAAATAAGAATAATTATAGTAAACATAAAAATAAACTAAAACGCAATGTAACTGAATGGAAAGGCAGTTACGCTCTCTGTACATGTTTGGTAGCATTGCAAAGTAAAAGGAGACTTAGTATAGCACATTTCCCTGTCTTCTCCTGTCCACTGAAGAGCAGTGCTCCTCCCACGCCTCCTGGCCAGGACCTCCTCAATCTTGTCTGTCAGTTTGTATCTACAGCTGAGCAGGTTTCCTCAAACCATCTTCACTTAGCTCATACCTGACAGAAAACAATTATATCTCCAGTTAAGAGAACAAGTGAAAACAAGTCATGTTTTTCCAATACATTTTGTCCAATTATGGCAGACAGATTTGTTTTTCTTCTCTCAATACTATCTTAGTTTAAAGTTATTTTTACTAACCATTGCGTCCAACCCTTAGCAATATCGTCAGAGGTCAAATCCACCAGAACCTGGCAAGGTGAAATTACACAAAAAGGTTAAGTGTAAGACAAAAGGTTATAGAGTAGGCACAGACTTTGAGTTTACTGTAATAATAAATAATCTATTCTGCACATGTACTATCTGAACCAGTAGGTGGAGGTAAGTAGGGGGAAATACAGAGTAGGAAAAAAAAAGAATAATTATAGGTGCCACAGAAAGAAGACAAGAAAATACAAATAAATCCTGTCCATCTTACCTTCCCCAGCAGTCCCTTGTGTTTGGAGAGCAGATGTCCTCCGTTCTTCACGGCTACGTCCAGAGTCCTCCGGTGGAGCTCCACAATCGACACGTTAAACTCAAATCTACAAAGAAAACATCAGTAACACATACACGTTATCTAAAAAATCAGAGCCAAATGAAATTGTATACTATGAAAAGCAAGAAGGCTAAAAGCTGAGCTGCAACTGAGAATTCAATGAGAAGACCACCAATTTCTAAACCCCATGACTACTGTCCCTTACCCCATCTCCCATATTATTATATGTGTGCATCTATACTGAGGACTTAAAGACCAGTATTATCAGCTCACGTCTGATCATAAACTGGGTTGAGTGACTTCTTGTGTGTGTGAGTTTTTCTCCGGCCAGAGCGTCGTTTGTCGGGCAGCAGATACAGACGAACATAGGGGTCTGAGCCGCTCTCTGTGAACGATATCAGGTTCCTGAGGAGGGAGAACCACAAACACATCAAGACACCACTTTCACTCAGACTTCATCTTTCAAAACATTTGGTAAACCTACAATATCATTCATATTTATATGTTGTAGATGTATGTGCACTGTGTTGAGTGAATATGAAATGTTGACAGCGCAATTGGCAATATACAGTGAGTGGTGTACTTGTGTACCTGCAGGCGTGCAACACCACGACAAGCTTGTTCCTCTGAGAGCTGTGTCTCACTGTGAGCTGTACCTCTCCAAGGGGGAAATGACTGGGGCCTGAGCCACTGTGGGGAGTTCATCACACACACACACACACATTCATTCTAATTAATATTTAAGTAATTCAGAAACGATGAGCCTTTCACCAGTCTTTAAGGATCCATGTCTGTCCATTTCGGTCATGAGCATGCTGGAAGTGTTGTGCGAGATAGTGTTAGGCATCTTTGGCACCCTTACTTCTGCAGCTGACGCAACCTCTGCTGCAGCTCCTGTGTGGCGTAAGGGTTGGAGATGTCCGAGGCGATGCTAGGGGTGGGCTCCTTCCCAGCCAGGTAAAGCTGGGAACCAGAGATAGCAAGGTTGGAGCTGCTTCGGCCAGCCTCTGCCAGACCTTTACCCTGACCCACTGCCCCTGGGCTGCCGAAAGAAGGCCCCACGTCCCCCCCACTTCGCCTGGGGAGGTCCTGGGAGGAGGCAGCCATGGAAGGAGGGAGATCCGAGACAGAGCGCGGGGGCTCGGAGACGGAGGTGCGTTGGGAGGGTACAGGGGTGCTGGTGCTGGCCTTGCGCACTTGGACTGAGGATGGGGTCTGGTCGGACTTGGTAGCTTTCTCTAGACACAGCACCTGCGGTGGACGTGGAGCAAAGCATGTGGTTAGTGAGAGGGAATCTGTCTGGAACCAGCTAACATGAGGAGATAGTCCTGGTTTTGACTTAAAAGCCAGAACATGTGACACCTACGTAGTTCAAAGTGCCATCTCTTACCACTGTGTCAACCATGTAATGGTGCGAACCAATGAGGATTCTCCTTACCTTCAGTGCCATCTTGATCTTGAGAGTGCAGCTGGGCCCAGAGTTCTTCAGAGGGAAACGCTTGTTGATCGTCATCTCCTCCGCCTCCAGGAGTTCAGTGAGGGGCACCTTCAACGTCCCCAGCGAGGACTCGTGTTTCTCATCCTTCACCTGAGGACAGAAACAACAGCTGCTTACCACATGTCTGCTCACATTACGAGAATAACCTGCCCTCAAAAAAAAAAAAAAAAGTATTACATCCGATAGAGTTGTGATGCACAACTTGAAATGAATCCCCCATGACACATACATGAACACAAAACCACACATACATGAACACAAAACCACACATACATGAACACAAAACCACACATACATGAACACAAAACCACACATAGATAACTCAAAAACTAAGCTCAACTCAGACAGGCACCACAAAGTAGTCATTCAACGTTATGACCAAACAGTTGGGAACAAAGTAAAGGTTGTCGTACCTCCACCTCCAGCTCCTGGCTCTTGGGGTTGTGAATGAGGAAGGTGAAGGTCTCCTCCCACACTGGCTCATTAGTCTTGAACCGGGTCTAGGGGAAACCACAAGCTATCTGTTATTCACCCAAAGGACTTCATTTAAACCAATGGAACTTTTAAAGCTATATTACATCTGCGTTTTATTATCAGACTTCTTCTCAGAGGTGGGGGAAGTAGAACATGTTTGAACCAACCTTGCTCTCGCATGTTTTGTGGCCGACAGTGAACTGGACGAATGGATTGGGGTCGCTGCTCACTTTCTTACCAGACTGTGAAGAACAGGATCAGATCAGAGACTCGAACCTGTATCCAACATGTCAATGCTGGATGTTTTACATTCTCTGTTTGAATAAACTGATTACAGACAGTATAAAGATATACCTTTATGATTTTTTGATATACCTTTATGATATTTTTTTAATAAGCTGTGACTATAACAACTAATCATTACTAGTTGCTAAAGTAAAGGACCTATAGACTATAACTAGTCCAATACAGACTCAACTGGGTTCAAATGCAAAGTTAAAATGCCCTGCTATTCAATTAAAACTATCCATTTTACGCATTGCTGGCAAAATGTGTCATTACAAATAACATCTGTACTCTAGTTTAAAATAAGGTTTATCTATGTATATGTATCTAAAGCACAGCCCTATTACACCCAGGAATAAAATGGAGATTGTCAGAGGCAAGGTATTTTACAGAATTAATTTGTATGAATTGCTTTGAGTTATGCATTGATTGTCTCAAAACAAAAATATCTTGCAAAGATTATTAGCAAGACAAGGTGCACAAAATGCAGTGTAATCAAACACAAATTAGTAGGTTTATGAGTCTGTTAATCGCTGTATGGAAATCTGTACAAAACATGTACAGTATGCTGTAACAACTTGCTAGACATTCTGAGTGCTCCTGTGGCAGTCCTGCTGGAATACATGGACAGGAAACAGTTGACTGAAACAGGGCAAAGCTGTCACATGGATGTTTGCCGTAAAGTGCATTACACGATGGCGTACCTCTTACTTGTATTATTTCCAACCAATTCTCTGATCGTGACACTATTGTGTTTGTGTGTAGTCTCCCTCAGTGTTCTGACAAACCACATGTGTGCTTCGTTCTGTTACCTTGATGGCCTTATTGACAGAGGCCTTCTTCAACTGGTCATGGTTGAATTCTAATGGATTGTGCTTTAGGTTTTTCCCCAGGGGCAGGAGAGAGTGAACACACACCAGCAGCAGGTTATTAAGGGACAGGAGCATGCGAGGAAGAGGAGGAAGGCCATGGGTACGATGTGAAGCCATGAGTCAATGACACCACCACCACCACCACCACCAGGAAACAGGCATGGAGACAAAAACACACATTAAAAGGTTAATGGAAATACCCAAATGAATCATGAAGATACTTGAAAGGGACATTAATGAGTTGGAGAGACATACAGTAAGGAACATTCTGACATTGGGAAGCAGTCAAGTCAATGATACATGGATGGAGACGACAGTAAAAGAGTGAATGGAATGTTGGCTGATATGGTGAGCATCTAGAATGGTTTGAATGGTAAACTGTGATATTCCAGTCTTTCTTGATAGATACAAGATATACAATCCTCAAATACTTCTACATAGCTCAATCACAAATAGTATAACGTTTAAAAAAATACATCTTATAAGCACAAAGTAAAGGCGCTGATCACTGAGCCATATATTTCACAACCAATTTGAACTACTACTTTATTATTATTCTGGGGGAGTCAGATGGCTGAGCGGTTAGGGAATCGGGCTATTAATCAGAAGGTTGCTGGATCGATTCCCGGCCGTGCCAAATGACGTTGTGTCCTTGGGCAAGACACTTCACCCTACTTGCCTCAGGGGGAATGTCCCTGTACTTACTGTAAGTCGATCTGGATAAGAGCGTCTGCTAAATGACTAAATGTAAATGTATCCTGTGTTCTCTAAACTAATTCTCTTTTCCAGGTGACTTCACTTTCAAAAAACAAAAAACACTATAATGGTGGTTCTGGATATACACTGTCTCAAACAACATTCAGAGGATTTCTTAACACCTGACAATTGGAAAGGTGGGAAAACTCTGCCCTGTATCTATCGCGTGTGAACCATAGATACAGTGTCCTAAAGATGCCCAATTTACACAATGAAAATACCAAGTGCTGCCCCCTAGTGACTGAACATCATAGGTGCAACGGGCATGAAAACATGCATGTAGGCCTGTGGCAGCCCCCTAACACTAGTTGGGAATGGAGTTGGAAGGAGGACAAGCAATCCAGTTAGACCCTAGTGAAAGGGACCAAGTTTGAACGTTTTTCAAATGCTTTCTTCTTTCATATTGTACCCTCTCTGAGAGAGTCACTGGTTAGACATGACATAATTGGTGAAATCAACGCAGTATTCACAGTTTTGACTTCTCCAGTTATGTTATGCTAGTGGTTACTGTACTAAAAGAACGTAACGAAGGAAGAATGCTCTCTTTTCTATCTAGCAATATGCTCAAGTCCAGAAAGTCCCACAAATCATGTCTTAAGTCAAAGTCAACTTTATAATGTCAAAAGTCCACTCCATGCATTTCAGACAAATCAACATGCTCTCTGGGAATTCCTAATGTTCTATTCGTTTTTGTTGCTAACAGGCATTTGCACACAGGAGCCACACTTGAACACTGGGATGCAATAGGCCAACAGACTCACAAATAGCGTCCTATAGAGTGAGGCGGTATTCTCACAAAAGACTAGGCCAGATGCCCGTCTCTCTTTCAAGTAGCCACAGCCCACGTTCCCCTCGAAGACACTCTTCAGGACAAGGAAACGGAGAGAAGGAAGGAAAGAAGAAGAAGCTGAAAAGAGACATGATTGAAGTCTGTCTGCTAGCTTGCGTGCTCACAATATGTAAGACTGGCTGTGAATAAAGGAGAGGAGGAGAGAACTGTTGTACAGAAGATTAAAGGTGAAGCCAGGACAATAACATGTCTCTCTTGAATCAGCCAATCAGAGGTAGAAATGTAAACACTCATCATTGTAGGCTCAAAGCAACACAGCAGATGGATTAGACGCAGGTTTACATGGTTTCCTTTTAGAAATTGAATTTTAGATCCATTTCAATAAATGCATTAATAATTTGTTTACATAAATTGTCAAACTGCACCTTTAATGAAACTTAGACAGCTGAAAAGAGAAAAGCAAGTGCAACACAGGGGTAGAGGGCGTGTCGCAAACTCATCATGCGTATTAAAAAGGCTGACAAATTAGCTTGACTCGCGTCAAGTCAGAAAACTCCAAAAAGCATTTTGGATCATATAATCTACATTGAGTTCAATAGGTTTTTACACCTCTAAGCATTATAATAATATTATTATGATGTGGACGTTATGCACTAGATAAGTAGATACTTCAATCATCTTAATGGCAGTGGAGTAGGCATGAGGTCAGCTAGGTTTCATAGCATTCAAGTTGTTGCAGAGAACAGCAATCTTAACTTTGACAGGAAATGAACACTAAAACAAATGTAAAACATGAAACCTTTTTTGTTTAGTTTTTTAACACAGCTATTTGTTCCGAGTTTATTTCTTTAACAAAGCTAGTCTTACCGGAAGGCTCCTGGCTGAGTCCAGGAAGACCACCAGCAGAGCAGACGAGAGGCCGTCATTGGCCAGGCCTCGGTCAGCCTTGACACTGGACAACACCTGAAGGACAGGCAGAACAGTGCAGTGCTTATAGATACCATACTGCATAGTGATTAACTGTCAGTGGTCATAATCCGATGGGTAACACTGATACCTGATCCAGCTTTTCAGGAGTTGAGAGCAGAGACAGCCACTCCATCCTCAAATGCAACTTCCCCGAAGCCACCTCCTCCAGAACAAACCACTAAAACGGAATGTACATCCAGCCAATGAGAGCATCCGGAATATAATAACATGATCATCTAGTTAGATGGATCGTGTCGTTACAGTAGTTGTCAAAACCATGTTACGGAGCATGGGCAATCCTTACCTCATCCACCTTCTGTTCTTTCTGAAGCTCTGAGATATCAATCATTAAACTGCAAAACAAAAACGGACTCAATGCTCAATGAGATGAATAAAGAAAACCAACAGAACACTATGCTATGGCTGGGAATTGAGTGATTGTGAGATCGATGAGAAGGATCTATTTATTTCAGTGGAGTGCGGTGGCCAGAGTGTGAGCGAGTGACTGGAGTAGACATGCCAGGCCTGTACCTGCCCAGGAAGTCATCCTTGTCTGTGTCCTCGTCAAACAGCTCGATGTCCAGGTGGGGCCCTGAGTTATCATACACCAAAGCCTAAGGAGCACAATCAAACAGCCATTCATATCCACCACACTGTCCACAGTTTAGTGTTTTAGCGGCCTCCAGTCCGCAATTTCTTTATTCTCCTAATTCACCAATTTGAATATGATTCATCAATGTTTGGACAAAGTGTTTTACCACGAATAAACATCAGAAGGTATCGAGGCCTGGTACTGTGCATTCACTGAAACGTTCTGGTTATGGCCAGGAATCAGAAATACCTCGTAGACTTCATTCCATTTGGGGTTGACGTTCTCTTTGATGACCTTGCTCTGGAAGAGCTGTTTGCCAATCTGGATGATCCCATATGGGTCAGACTTGCCCTTGATCAGCCCTCCCAGGAACTTGTCCTTGCCAATCAGTTCCTGAGCCTCAAGGAAGTGAATCCTCAGGACGCCCTGTGGTCAAGAGACAGAGGGGAGGCATTGTGAGTGTCTTGTGTTGTGTGTGCGTGCGTGTGTATCAGACAGAGAGAGAGATCCTGAAAATCAGTGTGACTACGGCAGTATTTGTGTTAGGGTGTGTGTAGTTTGACTATGGGATGTGTGTGTGTGTGTGTGTGTGTGTCAGGTGGTGATGGTTGTTCCATACCTTAGGAATGGGGAAGCGTAGCTGAGCCAGCTGGGAGTCTCCCACCAGAGGAATGGTGATACGGTTGGGCAGGACCAGGTAGCTGTTGATGATGTCCTGAATGAGGTTGTCACACAGACCACTGGTGGAGAAAGGGGGAGAGTGTGAGAGGGAGGGAGGGGAAGATGGCCACAAATAAGACAAAGGAGGTGAAAGAGTGTGAGGGAGAGGAAAACAGAAAGAAAGTGGAAGGGTGAGATGGAAGGAGGAAGATTGGGAGAGACGGGAGTAGAGTGTGTCAACATCAGTCCTCCATTAAAGCTGCCACTCCAAACGAGGGGCGCTGGAGGCTTGGATTCATGTAAAAGGGAACATTGGTGGAGCTGGAGCAAGGTTTACCATAATACTTGGAATTGTGCTTTCGGAGGTGGTTTACCAGTGACATACAACAGAATCTCAAGATTTCTGTACAGTTTTCCCTTTTATTCTGAGTATTATGGTATGTTTTCCTTAGATACGACCCTGACTCCTGCTCTGCAGCTGGCAGTGTATGTCTGCTAAGCTCAGCCTTGGTCCAGCATTCAGGACAGTAACTCAAGCTTGTACAATATATATATATATATATATATATATATATACATACATATACACACACACACACATAAGCTATTGGTTTTTGTGCCAAGTAATCTCTACATGAACTGAATATCCTGTCATCACATTCATCTACAAGCCCCCCCCACAACATCCATATTTACAAATCAACTAAAGGATTTAATATCACTTTATGGTAAAGACATTATGATGTTGAGTACTGATGTTCAGCACAAGAGGGAGCTAGGGTACCGCACTAGTATTTTAGTGGATGTGAT